>NW_005187449.1:2064028-2072720 GCF_000239375.1 Pundamilia nyererei
CTAAGTCCACACACCAATCTTTTTTACGCACGTGCAAATTTTTTTTACACACACAAATCTTTGTTACACATACGAAACTGATTTACAAGGAAACTGATTTACAAGTACAAAATATTTATGACCACCTTTTGAGCCCATAGTTTTACCCAACCTGAGAATATTAATCTGAGTTTGTATGATTGGTTTCTGTTGTGAACCTTTAATCGGGCAGCTTCTGTTTGGTTGGGAGGTCATTTAAGTTCGTAGTGTCAGCCTCAATCAGTGTCGAGTGATTGTTGCCTTCAGGATTCTCGTGTGTTTGAGAGTTGCGAATTCTCAGAAGGATTTAAGACTGTGACTGAAGTCTGTTCTAATATTCATGCTGCAGAAAGCGAAGGAGACGACAATCATCGAAGGTTCTGAAGAACTTTCAGACAGGAGCTAACCTCACAAAACAGATTTCTCACAATGGATTCAGTCGCACATTCAGCCTGCTTTGGCGACCTTTCCAACCACCACAGTATTTAACCACAAAAATCACATAATCTTCACCAAATCAATATTTAATTATCACATATAAGGCACCCGTTTTCCACAGAATCGATCTACCAGCATAATTTTTTTTCCAGTCCACAGGTGAAAGATCATTAAGTAAAAGCTGAAATAATGAAACAAAAATAATCCTACTGGAAATGTGTCAAAGTATATTTAAATTCCCAGACTGGAAGTGCACATTATGCAGAACTGTATACATGGAATTATTGGAGTCGGTGTTAATTACTTTATACACTCCCGGGTAACTTAATCTGTAAAAACCTATTAACTTATGTTAATGAGATGAATCTGCAAAATTAAATTAGTGCTACAGTAGTACAGTACAAAAGACATTTTCCTCTAATATGCACGTTAGTTGAAAACCACAACCGATCAAAGTAACCGCACACATGCAAGTAAAGGTAGGTGAACCCCAGCTTCTTTAACAGAATAATGCATAATAATACATGTTTTGTGACTGTATTAGATACACAAGCACTAATTTATCTTTTTGGTTTCACAGACAAAACTCACAGATTTTAATTGATAATTAGAAAAGTTATTTTCAGCTGGTATTTATTTACGAGAGGTCGCCACAGCAAGGAGCTCCACGTGTTTGATTTGGCAGAAAGGGAACTAACATGAAAAAGTGGAAATGTAACACATAGAGCACATACACCACAGGGTTTTCATATAAAGATGTTTTTATGATTTCCACCAATGGAAAACTGACAAGGCTGATTTAAAAAAGGAAAAGAAAAATGCTAGAGTTCAGTTTATCCATCCATCTTTGCAAAACTGGAGCCTTGGCAAAGGATGCGCTCTGAGCGTAATCTGGAATTTAAAAACAGCTTTTCTGAGTCGACTGCTTCTACACCTGGGGCATCCAGTTATAGGAAAACAAGGAAAGAAGCTCTGCTGCAGTTGGATCGAAGTCTGAGTGTTTTATCATTGAAGTAAAAAACGTATTCTTTTGTATTCATTTTTGGACTTTCCATTGACAAAACTGCATTATTTTACAAAATGGAGCAACTTTTGCTCCACTTGAGTATTTCCATGTCAGATATTGAGCATGCTGCTATAAATCATGCTCTAAAATATTCTCAAGACTAAAAATATTTGGCTGCTCCTCTGTCATCCGGTGTCGGAGCACTTTCTCAGCTCAGCAGAGCTTTTCAGTGAAATTAGATTTTTTTTCCCGACTGGAGTTAAATCAGCAGCTGAAATAATTTAAAAAGTTTGTTAATGAGCTTCGGGCAGTGTTTGTTTGTTCTAAATGTGAGGCGTCTGGAGACTGTGGAGCAGCACAGAGGATGTGTTGGTGTGTGGAGAAATTTCTTTGTGGCGCACATAAAAATAAAAGGAAAATCTGAAATAGGTAGGGTCCTGATCTCTTATAAATCCATTCATCATTACTGAGTCAAATAATGCAGAAAATAAAAGACGATAAGGGAAGATGTGCGTTAGATATGCTCTATAATCTGTGTCCAACCAACTAACTAATATTAAATAAGTAAATAAATGTGACATAAAATAAACCTAAAGTACAATTAGGGCTGGGCTATATCATACCGTTCGCGGTAATACCGGTATAATGTTGGGCAACGATAAGAAAATGAAATATCGTGATAGAATATGGGTAAAACGCGCATGCTCAGTGCCTTTGTTTTCATAAGCACATGGCGGAAAAAGCATGGCGGCAACGGAGAATAAGAAGGGCGAAAGCAGATCGTTGATTGAAACGGATGAACCAGAATTGGTTTGTAAAAATGCTGCAACTTCAGTGGTGTGGAACTGGTTTAGCTTTCGTCCGTCAGATACACAACAAAGCACTATTTTTGGTAGAGCGTGCTAGCAGGCCGTCGTTATTACCGTGTTTTTTGGAAAATACGGCACACTTAAAATCAATCCTTTGATTTTTCTGAAAATCGACAGTGCCCCCTTGATGATACGAACCCGCACCGCTTGATGGATTGTCGGAGCATTATGGCTATCGTAGGCAGGAGCCTCGCGGAGTGATACGTACTGTGCTTCAACATAATATTACCGTATTGTGTGTGTATAACCTCATTTTACGTTTTGTGGATATTATACATGGTTATGCTGTGGATATGTCTTTTGGTTAAACTGTCAGCGAGGAATTTGCATTTGCACTGTTAAATTTTTATATAACTTTAATGCACATAAAAAACAGCTGCTGTTTAAGTGAAAATACATTGATGGTTTTCTTTTTTTGCACTAATAAAGTTGTGGAGTTGTAAAGTATTCTATCTAGTGTAATTATATTGTCAGTTATATCGTTATTGCAAATTTTCAAATCGTGATAAATATTTTTTGGTCATATCGCCCTGCTCTAAGTACAATTACAGCCATTAATATTCAATACTTTAGTATGTTTGTCTGAAAGAGGTTTCTCTTTTAAATGAGACTCAATATCATTACTTGTATAAATAAAGGTTAAATAAAAATTATGTTAAATTTAAAAAAAAAAATCACAGATCGTGAAAGTGGTTTCTTCTGGCTCAGGTTGAACCATTCACTGGAGCCATTTTTTACATTAAACATAACAATGTTATTCTTCTCTTTTTTTATGTCTTTATTTAAAAAAAAACTAACTCACCTGTAGAGGCAGTGCTGGGTTTATTCAGAAAAGGTCTCACTTATTGCATTTTTTGTGACCTGCTGATCAGGATTGATCCTGATTCTGGTTGTCTTTGTTTTGTTACATCAGTGTTTTTTTTTCATAAAAGTTTGGTGAATTCAAGTCGTTATTGAGTTGCCATTGGTCGTGCCGCTGCTGTGTGACAAACCCTCTGTTAAAAAACAGCTTATTCCGGTCACAGGCTGATATGAGGTGCTGCACAAAGGCCCAGTATCAGATTAAGAAAGCTTATTTTGAACTGGGAAACATTGTTCTACCTTTTCCTCATGTGTCAATAGAAAAAGCTTTATTAATTTCATAAACTAACTATTTATTGTGTCTGTTGTAAAATGTGAGTGGAGACAGATCCATGTTAAATGCATCACTAAATGATGTCCACGTTTTAGTTTATTTTACAAAGTTAGATATCATGATGAACTGTTGATGCTGGAGGTGAATCCTGCAGAAACTCTGTTTATGATTAGTTTAGAATCTTGAGAAACAGAATCAGTGTATTTACAGATTTTATGTTCTGTGTTATTAAGTTCTAAAGTTCTAAGGAAGCATCATCGTGGTGTTTTTCCAAACTCAGCTCGAACCTGCGGAGAAGCTGATGGAGTACGTGATCGCACTGGGTAGCAGCCGCATGTCAGCATCTTTGCTCGTTCGTCACATCCTCTCAGAGATCGGCGCCTTGGCCGATCAGCTCTGGCAAGCCTTCCAGGTAAACACCCGCTGCCTTCCCCACACCTGCTCCTCCACCTCTTCTCCTGTGTCTTTATTTTTGGCTCAGTGACAATGCTGATCCCTTTTGTTTCTTTCGCCCTTCGCTGCCCGCTGATAAACTGCAGGTTTATTTTCCCAATCTCTGCAGCTTTGCAGCTCTTTTTTAAAAAAAAAACCATGTTCAGATCATAAATGTGTGACTCATGCTCACTGTTTTTTTTTGTTTTGTTTTTATTGTTCTTCCCCACAGATTCTCTCTCTCTCTCTCTCATACATCTATTTTTTATTTGACCTTTTTGCTCCTCAAAGTCGCCCTTTGTACGAGGCTTCAGGCCCAAACAGTTTGCCCTTATCAACTCATTGCCACGGTCGCGTCTGAAAGACCGTAATCAATACCGCTTCCTACAGGTTTCCTGTCCGCCGTATTCAAGAGTTTCTCAGTGGGTTTCTCTGACCAGGTGAGAGCTGCGTGTGACCGGCGTTGCTTCCTGTGAAAGACAGAGGCAGGTGTCATGCCTCCGGGATCCTGCGAAATGGAAATGTGTAAAAATCAAAATTTAAAAAAAATGGATACAGACAATTTTCCCCCTTCACTACTCCTGCTGAGCTTCCCTCCCACTCAGCAGGGTCGGTCACGCTCACTTGTGCCTGTTTTTCTTTTCGAGAGAGAGCCGCGAGAGTCAGGCGATGCCAGAAAGAGAAATTTATCCATGCTGCATTTTTTTAGAGCCAAGTTAAAGAGGACAAACAGCTGAACACACTGTTCACTGGAGATATTGACAATGCAAAACAGCCTTGAGCTGCAGTGAAGCCTTTGTCTCCAGCAAACTAGCAGTAATGGGTATCTGTAAGCAAGACTCTGAAGAGGTAGTCCTTCATAAAAGTGCGGCCCTGTTATCATCCTATGTGCATGCACGAGGCCTGTAATTGCGAACTTGAATTAAGCAGGATGTTAAACCTGTTGCTATGACAGTGTGACATTTCCAAGCACACGGGCAGCCATCAGTGTGTCCATGGAAATGTCTCAGAGACCATCCCTCCCCACCTCACAAGCCTTTTGTTCCTCTTTTCTTTCAAGGCTAGAGAGATGGGATTGAGATTGGTATTTGCAGACGGCGGTCCCATATTTGCCTGCAGCTCTCTGTGGTTCAGCCTCTCGGGGGAAGAGCTGTGTGGCTCCCATTATGTAAAAAACTGGAGAGCAGCATTTGAAACACACAATCATGCTCTGCTTCACAGTAAATGATGATGGCTGCCTCTGTTGAACCTTCAATTCTTCAATCACAGCCTTCAGAAGAAAACTATTTCAGCCCGCAGTCCTCAATATGTTTTAAATGCCTTCTCCTAACAAAGTACAGTGGGGCAAAAAAGTATTTAGTCAGCCACCGATTGTGCAAGTTCCCCCACTTAAAATGATGACAGAGGTCAGTAATTTGCACCAGAGGTACACTTCAACTGTGAGAGACAGAATGTGAAAAAAAAATCCATGAATTCACATGGTAGGATTTGTAAAGAATTTATTCGTAAATTAGGGTGGAAAATAAGTATTTGGTCACCTCAAACAAGGAAAATCTCTGGCTCTCACAGACCTGTAACGTCTTCTGTAAGAAGCTTTTCTGTCCCCCACTCGTTACCTGTATGAATGGCACCTGTTTGAACTCATCATCTGTATAAAAGACACCTGTCCACAGCCTCAAACAGTCAGACTCCAAACTCCGCCATGGCCAAGACCAAAGAGCTTTCGAAGGACACCAGGTAAAGTATTGTAGACCTGCACCAGACTGGGAAGAGTGAATCTACAATAGGCAAGCAGCTTGGAGTGAAAAAATCAACTGTGGGAGCAATCATCAGAAAATGGAAGACATACAAGATCACTGATAATCTCCCTCGATCTGGGGCTCCACGCAAGATCTCATCCCGTGGGGTCAAAATGATCATGAGAACGGTGAGCAAAGATCCCAGAACCACACGGGGGGACCTGGTGAATGACCTGCAGAGAGCTGGGACCAAAGTAACAAAGGTCACCATCAGTAACACACTACAACGGCAGGGAATCAAATCCCGCAGTGCCAGACGTGTTCCGCTGCTGAAGCCAGTGCATGTCCAGGCCCGTCTGAAGTTTGCCAGAGAGCACATGGATGATACAGCAGAGGATTGGGAGAATGTCATGTGGTCAGATGAAACCAAAGTAGAACTTTTTGGTATAAACTCAACTCGTCGTGTTTGGAGGAAGAAGAATACTGAGTTGCATCCCAAGAACACCATACCTACTGTGAAGCATGGGGGTGGAAACATCATGCTATGGGGCTGTTTTTCTGCCAAGGGGACAGGACGACTGATCCATGTTAAGGACAGAATGAATGGGGCCATGTATCGTGAGATTTTGAGCCAAAACCTCCTTCCATCAGTGAGAACTTTGAAGATGAAACGAGGCTGGGTCTTCCAACATGACAATGATCCAAAACACACCGCCCGGGCAACAAAGGAGTGGCTCCGTAAGAAGCATTTGAAAGTCCTGGAGTGGCCTAGCCAGTCTCCAGACCTCAACCCCATAGAAAATCTGTGGCCGGAGTTGAAAGTCCGTGTTGCTCGGCGACAGCCCCAAAACATCACTGCTCTCGAGAAGATCTGCATGGAGGAATGGGCCAAAATACCAGCTACTGTGTGTGCAAACCTGGTAAAGACCTATAGTAAACGTTTGACCTCTGTTATTGCCAACAAAGGTTATGTTACAAAGTATTGAGTTGTATTTTTGTTATTGACCAAATACTTATTTTCCACCCTGATTTACCAATAAATTCTTTACAAATCCTACCATGTGGATTCATGGATTTTTTTGTCACATTCTGTCTCTCACAGTTGAAGTGTACCTCTGGTGCAAATTACTGACCTCTGTCATCATTTTAGGTGGGGGAACTTGCACAATCGGTGGCTGACTAAATACTTTTTTGCCCCACTGTATGCTATTAAAAACACATAGAATGTATTCGTGGTTTGGGGTAGAGATGGCTGGACTCAAATTAGAGGATGTCTTTGACTCTGTAGTAGTTTTTCTGCCCCAAAATGGACCTTCAGTGAGATTGGTCCACATGAAGAAAAGAAAGTCTGCATCACCTTGCTTACATACACCATCTGTGCATTTTCCCTTTGTTTTAATAAACAAACATTTATTTTAAGCTGTAGCAGATTAAACATTACTTCAGAATAAACAATTTTGACCAAATTCCTGGTGATTTTTCCTTCAGTGGAAGACGACAACCCCTGTTATGGAGCCCAAAAATGTTTATATGGAAGCCTCAGCTTTCTTCATGTCTCACCTATGCTCCTCCATCTTATCAACATGACAGCCTTATAGCTTTAGAAGTTATATGGCCAGAAGTGTAATACCCAAATATACCATTGTGTTTAGTTACGGCAAATGTTCGAGCGATAACACTCAGCTTTGTGGTCCTACTTTTGCTTCATTGCACAAAAAGCAAATGCATACATTTGCCTAAGGAAAAAAGAAAACACCGGGCCAGTTTTTTATATCAGGAAAATGTTTTAAACCCATTATTTGCACACTGTACAGTTTTATATACAAGGGGAAACTGCTGAGTTGTCCACTTATTTAATGTAAAACCAAATGGAAAGCCTCAGGACAAAGTGAGAAGTGCTTTATGTAAGACTGCTATGTCCAAGTAGGGGATTAGTGACTATATGAGTTCAGACTGATTTTTAATCACCCCAAGGGTGAAGTGCACAAAAAAAACTCAAAGTAAAAGTAAATGACACTCATTGTCAGCATTCATGAGGAATTAACTTCACTTTTTACTTAAGAACCAAGCAGACTCCTCAACAACAGCGATTTCAGGTCTATTGGGCTTAAATGTAAGTAGAGTAAAACATAACCCCTTAAACATTTCACCAGAGACTTGCAGGATGTTTACTAGTGAAACAGAAACATCCAGTGAAAGTTCAGTGAAAACTGTACTATGTCATAGATAAGAAGATTGAAAAGCAGTCACAGGCTCTAGTCTGATTTGTGCATGTAGGTCATTCCCCAACTGTGAGGTTCTTAAAATGCTCCAGCATCTTTAGTTTCCTGAAAATACATACAGTGTATAAATAATGTGATACACAGAAGTAGAGATCTATGTAAACTTTTGTATAACAAAGCCTAAAGGTCAACGTTCTTGGGTTTGCACTGGTTTTACACTTAGCTTTGGCTTTTTGGCTTGGGTTTGGAGTAGTTTAAGATCTAGTTTTGGTTGTGGGTAAGTTTTTCTCTTTACTTTAGGCTTGGTTTTGAACTTGTGTTTAGACAAGTTTGAGACTTGGTTTTGTTCTAGCGTTTGGGCCTTTTTATAGACAGGTTTGTTTTGGGTTTGGACTGGTTTTAGATTTATCTTGGTTTTGGGCTGGTTTAGAGCTATTATGGGTTTGGATTGGTTTTAAATCTAGTTTTGAACTTAGTTTTGGGTAGTTTAGGGATTTGATTGGTTTAAGACTTTGTTTTGATCTTGGGTTTAGGCTGGTTTTAGACTTTGTTTTAGGTTTGGGCTGGTTTTAGATCTAGTTTAACAGCAAAAATTAAGAAAAATTATGGAATAGGATAAGATAAAAAGAATAACTCACTCTACACAATAGAATACAAATCAAAAATTCAAATTCAAATTTTATTTGTCACGTACACAGTCATACACAGTAGGATATGTAGTGAAATGCTTGGACAACTGCTCGTGACCTAAAGAAAACAAAAAAGGAAAAGGCTATGAATAAGATAGGAAATAAATATGAAAAATTAAAAAGGGTAAATTTAACTAGGAAGGA
>NW_005187449.1:2074462-2076156 GCF_000239375.1 Pundamilia nyererei
GTTGGAGTCCTTAGCTGCAGCCTCGAAGCGAGCATAGATGAAGATGAAGATGGCGCCGGTGAGGTCGGCTGCCGTCACGACTGCTCCGACCACTTTTTCTTTGTCTTTGTTTTTTAAGTTAGTTTTCAGCGTTTCTAAATCGGCAAAATCATCACCATTGGGTACATTAGGTATGACAGTGACACTCTTGTTTCTATTGGTATACAATTTACTCACAATTCGAAGTTTTTAACTCCGGATCCGAGCTGGCAATTTGAGATCTTGAGGGAGAACAAAAGGAAGCGGCGGCGGCCTAGAGGGAAGCGAGCCGGCGTCAGGAACAGGCTGAGAGCTCGTGCACACCGCACACCTCTGCCTAGCATCCTGCTCGCCAACGTCCAGTCACTGGAGAACAAGCTTGACGACCTCAGGGCCAGGGTAAATACAATACTATATGCAATAGAATAAAATACTGTGTCAGAAAAAATCTAACATTTTAGATTTTGGGTCTAGAATGAATGCTTTAACATTTACTTAATTTCTATTGCAGTTTTTAGGTAAAAATAGTTTGACTACATTTTAAAGTGATATAATAGGCTTCTAAAGCCCAAAGAAAAAGTCCAAAGTGCTTCAAATCCTCTTTTAATGACTAACTTTAGTCTTTCAACTAATGAACCAATTCAACACTATACAGCATTAAAATCACTAAAACTTTCTGGCACATTCCTTAACGGCACTACACATAGCAGCTAATTTCAGCCTGAATGTTTATGTCACTAATACTGACTGCGTGATTTGGAGTGACATTAAACTACATATTACTTTGCCGGCGACCTGCTGGGACGCTACAAAGACCCTCTAAGAGCTTCTTGTTCGTCATTCGAAAACCACTGAGCTCTGCAGTTACAAGCTCGCCCCATACAGAACTGAGATCTTTCACACTCTCGGCAGGCTGAGTCAACGCCACGAACAGACCCCTGCCTCAGCTCTTTGTCAGCAGCAGCAGACCCCATGAGCAGTGTTGAGTGAAAAGTAGTTCTCAGCATGGAGGATTTCTTTTGACAGGAGAACCATCATGACAGTGGCAGAAGTGAGTGGGTGGATTTTATTTGTCTCCTTTCATTTTCAAATGTTTTGATTTTTCTTGCCAACATTAACAGGACCATCAGAGAAAGTGAACACTCCTTCATAATAGCACATCACTAGGTGACAGAAATTTATCACCAACACATTCATTTCAAAACAAAATACCCAGTGGTGTGTCTTTATTTCACCTCATGGTGCCTTTAAGCCTTTAGCTTAGGTTAATTATTAATCTAATTCTAAACATACTCTGCCGCAGAAATATTACTACTATTTTCACTACTGACCTGTAGCAGTCACACGATCCGATCATCTCGGTAAATTAACCTGTAACAATAGGCCAGCATTTACTGTGTTGCGCCAGAAGCTCCGGAGGATTGAACCAACAAAAAAAACGGCTTCCCTTCATACAGACAGACACCACCCTGTAATCAATATGCAGGTGGGTTCCTAATTAACCTAATCACATGATACAAGGAGCGAATGCAGCGGAAAGAGAGAGAAGGTGAAGCAAGCAAGCAAACAACCAAGAGAGAGAGACACACGCAACCCATCCGGCCACATAAGTACACTCAACAAAAATATAAACGCAACACCTTTGTTACTGCTCCCATTCCCCATGGGATGGACGT
>NW_005187449.1:2077478-2090606 GCF_000239375.1 Pundamilia nyererei
TTGGCTGAGATTAAAGTTATAGTTTTTACACAGCTGAATAAACATCAAGCAGACAACTGATTATCAGAAGTGTGAGATGCTGGAGAATATACTCCGGTGTCCTGTTATATTTTAAATAGCAAGGAGTTTATTAAACTTCACCGAAACAATCTGCAAATTTCATTAAAATTTAACAAACCATCATCTTGTCTTTATTGTTAGTTAGCACATACCTTAAACACTTAAGGCTATAAGCTAATGATAGTTATATAAGAGCAGATGCTGCTGGTGCAATAAGCTGTACGTCCAATGGGTGATGATCTGATTAGTCGACTAATCGCAAAAATAATCGGTGACTAGTCGACTATCAAAATAATCGTTTGTGGCAGCCCTAGTTCTCAGCTGGAGATACTACAGTTTTTTGGCTAACCTTCATCTTTAAACTAATGATTCAGATCAGATTCAGTCCCACGCGGGCTTAAAGTGACTAAAACATTCTCACTCCCAAAGTGTAATATTTTATGCTAGGTGACAAATCGTCAACATATTACACTTCTGGGCACCCAACACGTCCCTTAATTATGAAATCGGAAAAATTAGGAAACATGAGAACCGTTTGGAATCAATCTACACATGTTTGTTCATTTTACTTAAATCGCTTTGGAAAACACTATTTAGGCTACGTCCACACGTACACGGGTATTTTTGAAAACGGAGATTTTCCATTTTCTTTTTAAAAAATAATCCCGTCCACACGTAAAGGCAGAAATGAAGAAAAACACTGCTAGGAACATGCCAAAGCAACAGGTGGCGAGATATTGTGCAGAAATGTTGGCCAATCAGAAGTCTAGAAGCCTCGGTGGGAAAAAGTATACAAAGCTGGGGCATAGAAGCAGAACCGAGTCGTCTGTGTGGACGGACAGCAACTGTGTGTGTATATGTAAGCATTTAAACACTGCAGAGAGTACAATTAACAGTAACAGTATTGTAGAAATTCATTTCACCGAAACAATAACGTGGCGCACAGTGTGACATCAAAAAATGCGCACACATTTGACGCTGCGTTTTCTCCGTTTTTTTCGTCCACACCTAAATGCAAAAACAGAGTTTTCAAAAATATCCAACCACCCGGAGTTTTAAAAAAATCTTCGTTTTCAGTGACCAAAAACGCCGTTTACGTGTGGACGAAAGGTGCAAACGCATAGAAAAATCTGCGTTTTCAAAAATATCCGGGTACGTGTGGACATAGCCTTAATGTCATTATAGTGCTGGATAAGGTTAGGGATCAGGTTAGGGTTAGGGCTGGAATACATGGCTGGAATGTGTATTACCGCGGGACCGTAATTCTATTGGATTTAACCCATAACCTGGCGCATAGCATAAGAACATTGAAGGTCACCTTTTGCGTTCCTCAGGAACGCCTTGGGAATAAGAACAGGCTGAACTTTATGGCAGATGAGTTTGGAGTACATTTAGTTTTTGACTGGCTTTAAACGTGGTTTGGTGGTTTGGACATATTTTGGTGTATGTTTTAGTCTCTGTTTTGCAATTGCATGAAGATTTATTGTCTTCATGTAATACCTGAACAATGTAAATAACTCGCAAAAATAACATGTTTTTCATCCGATCAGCAGGTCAGTTTATTTATTGTGTCTGTGATTTGTCATGTCATTCAGTTGATTTTCTGTCTAACAGCATCTAATAATGTTCGTAATCATTTATTCCTGTGGGAGATCTGTGACACCGGACAATCTAAATATGCATATAAACAATGTTAAACTCTGGATTGCATTGACAAACACGCTGCTGCCCTGTAGCACACGATCATAGAGCTGTGTGCGTCATGAGTTATCCATCAAATAGTGAGTTGCTATGCATTTCTGTCTACTCTTGATAAAAAACACTGATTACATTAATCAGAGCTGAGCATTAGTCATACGAGCAGCACATTGAAATTTACAGGAAACCTTTGGGAGCTGGAGTGATGAGAAACCTTGGTTTGAAACCTTGTTTGGTTTGAGCGCGCCTCTCTCTGGGTTTGTGATTTTGCCTTGAAAAATGAAGAAAATAAATGCAGCTTTCTGTTGGCATTCATTCTGCTGTATTTCCCTAGAAATGAAATACATCATTGAGGGCTAAACTGAGGTTCTCAGGCGGTGAGTAAGAGGATGTTGGATTTCTGCAGACCTACCAGATCGTTTTAGAACGACGCTGATAGGCTGGTTAATTTGAACAGTTGATTGTTTAATTAGTAATTTCTTTCCATTGAACGGACAAACTTAATGTTATGAATGCCTCTCTCCTTGGCTTCAGTAAACTGAAACTTTTTAGATTATTTCAAAACCTTTCACATTGTGTTTTGATGATTTTCTTTTCCCCTTTGGTTGTTTCTTTAAGTTTAACAAATCATTTGTCGCAGTTTTCTTTCTCTTTAATAATGGTAGCTTTATTGTTGGCCTTTTTCTGCAGTGCTTCACTCACATCCAGAACATTTATTGCAAAGGTTTGCTGATTGATTTTTGTGTAATAGACCAGTGTACCGCCTTCAGCTAAAGGCAAGGATGTAAATGTTGCTGTCGAAGATGTAAGCCATGATAAACAAGTCAAACTATAAACTCCCACATGCTGACTTTTGTTGGTGGCTATTGAAGAAAGGCTTGAACTGGGCGCTCAGGTGGTGCATTAAGAACGTTTCCCCTGGGAGACGAGAGCTGAAACTTTGTAACTTTACAGAAAAAGACTTAAAGGCAGAATTTGAGTCCCATGCTGTGTTCCCACAGGTTACTCAGACATCCAGGTACTGTGCACTCTATTTTTAGTGTCTGTCAGTGAGTGATTTATGTGGGCATTGAGATTCAGTTAACCCTTCACTCCTGCTGATAACAGAAGCAGATGGCTTTCCAGTCCTCTCTGCAGGACCCTCCCCCCCGGACAGGAAGCAGTTCATCTACCCGAACGAAAACTTGACTTTAAGCATTTCTTTTGCAAACCTCAACACAGATTCCCGACATTTAGCTTTACTGAGGAAACATCGAGATTTTTTAAATCTCACTATAAAGTCATTAGATTTTTATTGTTACTTTTGAAGAGGCAGGTTTTCCCTTTTCGAAGTTCAGACCCCACTTTTGTCATTAAGTAGATTTTAAAACAGTATCTTTATTCTTGTTTTCATAAATATTAATAGAAATGAGCAAAACTGGACAAAACCCAGAAACTAACACTATTTACTATTTACCCAACTAACTAACTTTAATCATAATTTTGTCCTTCTGGAAAGAAACCAGAGAGCACTGACATTCAGGTTTACGAACGCGTAACACGTGTTCAGAATAACATGTTGGTTCCATATCTTAAATTTTATGCTCAGTTTCCATTTAAAGTGCGCTGTACCAGTAACTGTTGATACATGGAAACATTTTTTAAATAATAAATGAAGAGGAAGCTTCATTTGGTTGGCTGTGTGTACGGATACTGTTAAAGCAGTAATTAATTGAAGTGGTCAGGTCATCGGCACACTGCCGGCCCTCTTTTTCTCCAGCTGGTGGTTCAGAGAGCAGATTGTTCCCATCTGTCCGGGGACTCTCCGCTGACTCAGGCCTTCTTTTTCCAGTGGTGGAAAGGACAGGCGATGATGGCTGAAGGGCGTGGTGTCAGGTTCACACATCATCAACCTTATTTCCTTGTTGTCAATCGTGCCGTCTAGTCAGAGACCTGAACCTTGTGCTATGAGCCAGTCTGGAAGCACATTCAAGCGAGAATTAAAATGGATACCAGCACAGGGATGTTATTTGTTGGTTTTTCAGTGGCTGCAAGTGCTGATGACACTATTGTGAACTGTATTATTACAGTTTATATGTCAGTATGTCAGCAGTTAAACTGGTTTTAATAAGTCAGCATTCCATACTGGGTGCAAAAACACATACAAAATTATAATTTAATATATATGTATTATTTGTGATATATTAATTCAAAAATGTTCTTTAAAAACATTCTGAAAGGTAGAAATGTCTTCCACACTATGAATGCCTGGATCCAGATTAGTTTGAGATATTTTCCTATTATAAATATATAAACTGAACGAGCAGCCTAACTGACAGACCCAACAAACTATTTAGTCCCACAGTTTGATTAGATTAATCATAATGAACAGATTTGTCTTCTTCAGGCCGAAGCTTGTAATAATGTTTTTGTTGGAAAATGGAGCACCGAAACATGCAGTTCCACAAATGTCCACTAGGGTTTCCAACAGAGAGTCGGTTCTCATTGCGTGCATTACTAAAATGTCCAGCAATAAACTGTTTTGCTGTCTGTTAGGAATAGTTTCCGTATTCCTAACAGCAGTCCAGGCAGCTGGTGAGCATTAAACTCTATTAAGGCTTTAAAGTTTGAATCCTTAGGGGTGTGGTCTCTTGGACTGACAGGTGTATGGTGAGAGAGGTATTTGTGTGCTAGGCTTATCTGCCATCGTCTGCTGTGCAGCTAATCGTCACGCTGTCCATGACACCTGAGTTCCAGTTTTAGTGAGTAATATTCTAGGATTTAAAATTGGACGTTACTCAGAAATGATTAATTGGGATCTGTATCGCTGCCTTGCAGCTTACTCACTAACCTAGCCAGAGTTAGCTCTGATAACTTAGCTGATAACTTAGCAGTCCTCCCTCTTGTTCAAAGATTGTATTAAAAAACCAACATGGCTATGGCAGAAGTGCTAACACGGTAGAGTCCTAACCCCACTGACTTAACTAAAGATGGGTAGCTGTGGTTGTCTTTGGATTTTCATATATGTCGCTTTTACCCTTCTGATCCTAGTTGAAGGAGAGATCCTAATCTTCAAACGCCTGTTTGAAGACTGTTGGCAGTGTCATCCTTTTTTTCTTCTGCTTTTGTTTAGTGGAGGTTTGCAACCTGCTTATAGCTGCATTAGCACCACCCTCTGATGGTTGTAGCACATTACGTCCTACCAGGAGCTTTAAAATGCACACTGACCCGCTGGAGGTCAAGAATTCATCATAAACCTGAATTACAATGTTGATAATCAGATAATGTGAGTCTGTGATGAGGCTCTGTGTTAATGTGTAGGTAGACTTGATGATTGTACTAAAGCAAAGCAGACACTAGCATGTAAACTTCCATATGATGACACTGAGGTGCAAGATGATAAACTGCACATCACTGAAATTCAGAGCTGTCACGACTGAAGAATTTTTTTTATTTTTTCACATGCACGGCTTCAAGGACAAGAGTTCTCAGTGAGTAGTGAGGAGGGCGAGAGGATGAGGGGCTGCGGCACTGTGTAGGCGGGCGTTCCTGTCTGACATATGCCCTCAGAGATGCTCCAGCCCAGTGCCGCTGTCCTTGGAGCGACGCAGCATACAGATAAGCCTCACCATCTGGACATTTCGCTGTTCTGTCAGAGGTCCGTGACACTCGATGGCAGCCCCTTAGGACAAAGCACGCAGAGATCCGCCAAACCTCTGGGCAGTGTAAATGCCACTCTGACGCCATTACTATGCACCCTCAGTGGTTGCTGTCCCGGCGTCTGCCTTTTATGCAAAGTGTCGGTGGATACTTCATCCTTTTCTTTTCTTTTTTTTTTAAACTGATAGTGCAAAAGATTTTTAGGAGGGTGAAAACAGACAAAAGCACCAAATCTCAGCTGCTGAACAAGCTGAAAACCAGACGACAAATAAATGTCTTTACGGTGGAAATGGGTCCAAATCATGCAAAACTCTATAAACTAGCACTGAAACTGCACGCACGACACAAGAAGATGTAAAACTCGGTCAACAGACCGAAGTTAATTAATAAGATAAAAATGAGAAACAACAGAAAAAAAGAAACAACAGTCACCGGCAAACACAAACAGAAAGGCAACAAGAGGATGCTAAAAACTTATTAAAACTACAGAAGACACAGAAAATGATTACAATCAAGAGTAGAACTTTAAAAATGTAAGAATCAAAAGTTAAAACCAGTGAACAATCAACATTAATCCAGTAAAAATTATTACAGGGTAAAAACAGACCATAAAAATGGCCTCCCTTTGTTTGAAGGTACTTAATATTCCTTCAGGTCAATTTTAATCTCTAGGATGTGGAGGAAATGGCAGGAAATAAATCTTTGGTGTGGTAAAAGCGTTTTCAGCGTGATGTGACGTCACCGCTGCAGTTCTGTTGGTGCCTCTGAATCTTCTCCCTCAAGCCTCAGGACATCATGGTAGGTCTCATGTTCTCAGTCTCACCCTGGGGACAAATTCACGGTGCATGATCCGGTGAATCCTCCCGGTTACCTGAGGCGCTGTCTCCGGGCTTGGAATGTGCGGACTCTTCAGCTGCAGTGCCAGCTCTTAAAGGACGATCCTTAAATATAAATTCAGGTCAGTTTGAAACAAGTTTGGGGTCTGCAGTGAAGTCAGAAATAAAAAAAAAGCTGTGGACATACCTGAGAAGATGGTTGTTTGGACTCAGTAAATGGTGGAAAATAAAGAGCATGACAGTTTGCCAGTGAGCACAAAGTGACGAGGAAGAGAGAAGAAACACAAACGGACACATCTTAGGAGCTGAAGGCAGAACCGGCTTTTTTTCTAAAGGCTCCAGAGACAAATATCTGGCTCTGGATGCTAAACATCCGCCTTTCTTCACTTCCTGCCTGCGTCCGCCTGCTGCTTTGTGCCGGGCAGGTGGTGTTTGGTGACTTTACTGCAGCTAGTTTGATGAAAACAGCTGCCCGCTGCTGCCACCAAACACAAACCGTGAGCTGGAAGAGATCAGCATGCAACGTTTGATGAGGTTCTCTGTGGTTTGTGACTAAGCAAATGACTGCTTTTGCTTCATATAAAGTTGTGGTAGTCTGCTCTGACACAGCGGTGCTTTCAACTAAATGCCATCATTTTAAAGCAGAGAGAAAATTCATTGATTTCCAGACGTTTGCACGTTCAGCAGCAGCTGGAAAACCTGCTTTCTGTATGCTTTTGAACACACAAACCATAACATCAAGTCTTCCAGTCTTTTTCCAATGTGGATATTTCTTACCAAGCTCTTTGTGACATAAATAACATCCAAGACAGGAAGCTGGAGTTAACGGGTTAACTCCAGCATCTCTAAATGATTCTAAGTTTGGATTTGGGGGTCAGGTAAGTTTTTAGACATCTGATGACTTTGTGGCTGGCAGGTTGGGGACCCACACGCTCACGATTCAGGAAACCAAGAGTCTACTCAAAACACAGATTTAATGGTGGTAATTCAAAATACAGAGAAAGCCAAATTCTCAGGGAATCCAGGGCAAGGAAACACAACAATGAGGGATGGTGCGACAAAGGACAAAAGGAGACAATATGTATACACACACCAGGTAATGAAACAGGTGATATGATGAAACATAGCTGACACTAATTGGTTTTATGAGACAAAGGCAGAGAAACCTAAGAAGGAGATGACTGTGGAGATTAGACTAACTCCACACAGGACACCCTGAAGGACAAAAAAACTAAGACCAGAACAGAAAGGAACAAAAAAGGAATAAACTCAATACTATTTACCCAAGCATCACAGAGACCTCCACAAGATAAAGGTAAAACATAAACGGACAGCCTGTTATGCAAAAGGAGCAAAAATCAAACACAAATGATCCTCAAAACTAAAACAAAATCACAACTGTTCACAGAAACCCCAAACTGTGGGTCCAAAGCCTAGGCGGTGACACCGGCACTGTTGGGCCTCAGCTGTGTGTTGCATCTAATCTTCAAATATCAGGACTTTCAAATACTCAGTGCTCTTTTTTTCTCCAGAGCCGCCTGATGCTTGTTGGTGATCTCTGACTCAGAAAAATGTGGCTTTAATGGGATTGTGCTTTCAGTTTGAGTGGCAGAGGTGTTCTGAAGGAGAAAGTCTCAAGGAGAGATGAGAGGGGAACTGATGAAATCTCCAAAAAGCGTTCAGCCTCTGTAGGTATGACGGTGAGAACTGAAATCCTTGACTCGGTTAAGTCTTGATAAAAGTGATCGTTGGTAAATCAGCTGTTAAAACCCATCATTTGAAGACAATATGATGGGCTGCTGTATTGAGGAATTAGGTAAGTTTTCCCACAAATGTCTCTTCATACAGAAGATTCACACTGAGGTTTAAGGACATCACACTGAGATGGTGATGAGAGAATCAGTTTGATAAGAAACAATTGAGCAAAAAGGACCTTTCTGTGTGTGATGTTGAATCTCATCTCCACACAAAAGGGAAAAATATGAATCGTATGCTCACAAGCAAAGTGTGCAGCATGCAGTTCTGTCAGTTATACTCTGAAAACGTGGATGAACATTAAAAACTGAATTATAAAAAGCCCGAGTCTCAGCTGGAGTTCCTGCAGCAAGCTTTGTCAGGACTTCTTGGCTTTCTTATTTATCCTCACTCACCAGCTCCGCTCTGTTCCTCGCGGGGACAGAAAACCAATAAAACACCTTAACGGAAAAACAAATGATGACATCAATCCTAGAGGCGGTGCTAAAGTTGGTGAATGCGGCCATGTTGAGTTGAGTCAGCAGTACGTTGAAAAGCGGTTGAGAACACGGGAGGCATTGTCAGGTAATAATCAGTGAACCGTCAGGTGCTGACAAGGCTGAAAAAGGCAGGTCCAAATTAAACGTTTTATTTCTGGTACCAAAAATAAGAAATTAACTTTTAGTTTTAAATTAAGTTTCCTGTCTGACACAGACAATAAGCTTCACCCAAATCTATGGTTTTGTGAATGAAAGAACACATGAATTTACCCACTTCATGATTTGAGGCATGTACTCTGTTGGAGCCCACCTCCAGTGGACGTTAGAGGAGCTGCAGTTTTTTAGCATCTCCTTTCAATAAACTTAATGACTTAAAGGATTACCCACAGTCATCCATAGCTGTTACGGTAATACACTTGAAGATGCAACATCATTAATCTAGCAGCATGCATGAGTTTGGCTGAATCTGTCCGATCAGGTTCTCGTCATGTCATGTGCTGCAGTGCTTTGCTTCTTATTGTCTTCTCTGCCTCTCCAGCTTTTTATTTTCACGGTTTACGTGCAGCACACCTTTAAGATTTGGCCACACAATATCCCAAACACCAAGAAAAGAATCACTCAGATTTTAGTGGTGACATTTAGTTCAGGATCAGAATACTTATATCGAGTTGCCCAAACCATGCAGCTACATATTAATGACTTAACCCGGTGCTCAGATGTTCTTCGACTGAAGTTTTTTCCATTTATGGTGCCTTCTTCCTGCTGTATGATGGAGTTTGCCCAGCGAGGCCATCGAGGATCCCCGGCATGAACTTTTAGTCTTCTCACCAACATTTATTGATGAAGACCATCTTAAAGTTGCACTCTTGTGATTAAAACTCAGGTTTTACATTGATCACTCCTCAGTTGGCCTTATACTGAATGACCACATGGCCAGCCCACCCCTGCTGGTGCTCCATTGGTAGATGTGTATGTTGGATATTTACAGTTGGTTGTTTTGTCCACTAGAAATATTTTCTACTAAAACATCAGTGCTATTTAAAGTATGTCTGGAAGATGTCTCGATGATCCTGATGAAGGCTACAGGCTGAAATGTGCTGGTCCAGAAGTAAAGTTGTTCTTCCAGATGTTACTCGAACTTCAGCCTAGTCAGAGGTTTGATCTTCTCCATGCATCTCAGAAGCACTGCCAGTTGCATCCTTCGTACCATCCTGTTTCCTGGAGGAGCTACATCACTAGCATGCAGCTCTGCAAAAGCCCACTGAAGATCTCGAGCATCATCTGAAATTGCTGTCTCATTCCTGCTGGCATGTCATTTTGTTAAGAGGAAATAGGGAGCCAGGCACCAAGAGGTGTGAAACTGACTGAAGAAGATGTTGGATTGCAGAATGAAGACCAGCGGGATCTGGAAAATGATGATGATGATTATGATGTGTGTAACACTAGTGTGGTAAGCAGCAGGTCTGTTATTTTCTTTAAAGTCACAGATGGAAGCCACACAGAAGAATTAATGTCATTTTTATACTTTTCTTCCTTTTCTGGGGAGTTTTCTTTTTCCTTTGCATCCTTTGTCTTGAAGCTCTGGTGGCATCTGTGGCGACGGCTTAATTAATTAGCATTCTTGGGCTCTCGGGCTGTCTGTTGTCTTTATCTCTATTTGTCGTCTTCCTCCCACAGTGCCCGCCTGTCTCAGCTGTCACTTAAATAATCAATTGGATCCACTTTTCTGCTTAGTCTTTAGTATCACATGCGTCAGGCGACTCGGGATGGATAACCACATCGAGGAGCTGCAGTGACTCTAATGAATTGGCAAAGACAGGATGGGAAATATATGGTTTCATCGCCTTTATGGCCTTCATGTAACATGATGAGTTAATATAAGCAGAAAAGACAGAGAAGATATTCCTCTTTCCCTTCGTTGACTCTTTTTTTTTTAGTGCTCAAAAGCATTATTTAGTGTCTTACTGTCAGTTAATTGTTCCCCACGTAAATGCAAGCTGCAGCATTTTCATGTAAAGCTACCAGCTCCTCACAGTTGTAACGTCTTTGGCATTTTCAGTTGAGCTACTGTCTGACTGGCCTACAAATCTGCTGAGAAGCAACATCCTGACACTGTGGTGTGTCTGCATAGCAGCTCAACTTTGGCTATCACTGCTGGAGAAAATATGAAATTAATTGAGCCAATATTTAGACCGATCTCCGGTGCTGCCAAGTACATTTAAAGAGCGGAAATTTGGCAGACAAAAGCCAGTTTTCGCCAAAACTTTCTGGACTATAATCCAAGTTATGACTGAGCTCACATAGAGAGAGACTGTCTGCCAGTTTATTTCCAAAATCCACTGATGTGTCTAACTTTAGCGACCTTAGAAGCACATAATGTAGGCAAAGGAGAGACAAAACTAACCAAGGTTGTGTTAAGAGTGCTAGCAGTGGTGTAGCGGTAGTAAAATCGTTTTTTTTATTCTTGGAAAGTGGTGTTAAAGTTTCATAAAGGAACCTTAGCAGATCTGTTGGAACGAAAAGAGCAATCAGGACAATTTTTTTATTGAAGAGGCAATAAATAACACACAAGTTCATATTCAGGGAGAGCAAACTCTTACTGCAGAGCCCCCCTTTTCTATCTAAGGGGTTTTCTTGGTAGTCCATAGTGTGCTACCAGTGCAGAACTATGCATATTTGCAGTTAAGCCCAGCTATTTTCACTC
Organism: Pundamilia nyererei; assembly: GCF_000239375.1. Classification (NCBI taxonomy): domain Eukaryota; kingdom Metazoa; phylum Chordata; class Actinopteri; order Cichliformes; family Cichlidae; genus Pundamilia; species Pundamilia nyererei. The sequence continues at coordinate 2,088,650 of NW_005187449.1, forward strand.
TACTCCTTTTAACTCTGGCCTAAATCAGAACCAGATTGAATCATTAATCTGATAACGGAGATAAATGAGGTTGAGAGGCCTCCTAAAACTGCAGATATTTCATCTGCTTTCAGCATAGGTTTAGAGATCTGTTTAGAGTTAGAGACAACTGGTGGCTGGTTTTCCGCCTAAACAGCCTGATGATGGACATTCTCTCTGTGCGGTGAGGTGGGCTCTGTCCGTCCACCGGTGCATGTGTGACATCTGAAGAATGGTCAGATTAAACAGGATGAGGCGAATAAACTGACGGACAGTTAGCTGCAGATCAAAGCTGTCCTCTGTCCTCACAGCACACCGGCCTCATTAGAGGAATGTTCAGAGCAGCTGATCAAAGTCACTTTAGAAAAGTAAACGTGGAAGCCTCTGAGGGGTTACTTTACTACTCACAAGCTCCAAGTCACAAACACGAGGTCATACAAAACAGGCTTTTAGCATTCTGCTCATCCATTTACAAACGGGGAAAGATTACTGCCTGAATCTTAATTTTAGAATTTCTAAGATGATTATTTCTCATAGAAAGCATTCACCATTTCAGTTTTTTGTCCTGAGCACACCAAAAACTGCATTTCCTCTGATGCTTTTATAAACTCATACTAAATCTTCACAACAGCTGTAAACATGTTTACAGCCTGATACTAAAACTATTTGGCATTTAACTTGGCTACATAACAGCTGTGTGGGGGATTCATTTATTAATAACTCATCCATTTGGTTACAGTGAAGGTTTAAAGGTAGGGGTGTAGTGGCCAAGTTCCACTTTAATGAACAAGTCATTAAACTGGAGCTTTTGACTGTGTGTTTGCTGCTGCTGACATTTGGAGCATTTTAATTAATTTTTTTCCAAAAAGGCCTCCTGTGTGGTGCAGACCACCCAAGAAGGTGGTAATAAAACTGTTTTATCAGTGTATCAGTATCCATGTAGTGTGTTGTACCTGTACAGTTTAAAGGTGTAGTTTGCCAATTAAGCTTGCTAGCTAAATATTTAGCGCTCCATGCCCGGTTCGTAGTGAGTTAGTAGTGACTGAAATTTCCCTGGTCTGGTGTTGGTGGTTGGTGGTTCTCTGTGTCATTCAGCTGTTTCTCTAATGGTGCTCCTGTTCTGCGAACACCAGCATTTCAATTCAATTCTTTATTTATTTGTCACATGTAGTTATAGCTGGTACAACATACAGTGAAATGTTTTTCCTGGCTAAAAAAGTACTCCCCCCGACTGTGTTTTAACCTGCAGCCAGCGATTGTGTTGGTCCTGTTCTTCAGTTTTGGTGTTGGTGGTGTCGTGGCACACGAAGCGGCTCGGTACCTGCTGCAGGTTCTGCGTGATGTCACGCGCTCTCCCCTGATCTCGTCAAAAACAAATTTAACCTGACCAGCCGCAGTCCGAGGCTGTGAAGTAAAGTTTACCTGCTGATAGAAAGACTGAAGTGCTGAAGCTTTGGCAGTGGTGCTGTTACAGAACTTTCTTAACCTTGTTGGCCTATGTTTGTTAAGTTTGGGCCGTTAACATTAAAACCAGTGGTTTATGAACCACTTCATTTGTATGTTAAACTGAAAGTGAGCTCCAATAAAATGTGTCACTGCTAGGGCTGCCACGAGTAGTCGACTAGTCACGATTATGCCGACTATCAAAATCGGCGACAACTAATTTAATAGTCGATGCGTCGTTTGAAGCTTTGTAAGATCACAAGAGAAGCAGGAATAAGTTGTTATGATTCAGTGTCATGGATATTTTTTTTGTACTGTGTTTTTTGTCTTCCACACCAGGGGCCCGTTCTTCGTACCTCGCTAAGTAGGTTAGCTGGATTAGATTGTTGACGATTTCGCGTGATCTTGGATCGTTCGGTTCCCCGAAGCTCATCCGGGACTTGCTATCATAGCAACAGAGCCGTAAGCGTAAACCTGCTCGGGAGCAGGTTTACTT
>NW_005187449.1:2090913-2126237 GCF_000239375.1 Pundamilia nyererei
TACTAATCGTCAACAACAGGTGTGTTCGGAGAACCGGAATAGCGAGCTCAAAGTTGGCGCGATGATTTGGTCTTGGATGTGTCATTTGATCTTGGATGTAGTAAGCGAGGTACGAAGAACGGACCCCAGAGGGTGCCATAGTTTGTGTCCTGTGTTATTGCTGCTATGTGAGTTACAGGTGGAGGCTGACCATTGGTGGAGGACTGGGAGAGGCCGGCTATAAATGAGGACCCTTCTCAACTGACATGCCCTTGCCTACTTCCTGTTCCCAATGAACTGTGCATGTGGCTGCGTGTGAATTTGTATTCTGGGAGCTTTTGCCGTGTTGTAAATAGTTTGTTGTATATAGATGTAAATAGTTGTCGATACTTGTTTTTACTCGGTGGCTGTAGGGGTGAGAAGCCATTTTTCTTTGGGAACCTTTTCTCCTGTTTTTGGTTAGGGAGGCAGGTAAGACACCTGTAATTTTCTTTTGGGGTTTTCTGTGAAGGTAAGCCAGCTGCATTTCATTTCTAGAGTTTTTTGTTTGGTGTTTTGGCCATGCTCACCCTGACGCCTGCTACCTTTTGGAACTTAATAAACTGACTGGCTGTTGTGAAATCCGTGGTAGCTGTTTTTTGTTGGTTTCTTACTTGAGAGCAGGGAGTGTGGGGGCATTTCTCCTTATTTTTATTTTCCTTATGTTGCACGCCGATTTTCCCTGGGCTGGGGTGTAACATAATTGGGGGCTCGTCCTTTCCTTTTTTTTCATCTTGTTTGGGTTGGCTTGGGGCGTGGGCTCGTTCGTTCTTTATTTGTTGTCGTCGTCGTTGCCGGTGTCATTTGTTGACTCTGTTTTTCTGGTTGGTTGGTTGTTTGGTGAGCCAGCTCCTGCAGAGGGAGTTGAGGCGGGAACTGTTGCTGGCATTCCTGCCCCACTGAAAGATCTCCCTCCTCAAACTGGCCCTTCTGCGGTTAACACTGCGCATAAAGGAGGTTGAGTTACAGAAGCAGCAGTTGGAGGTGGGAGCCGCTGTATCTGCCAGTCCTCCTACACCTCGGTCAGCCCCGCAGTCACCATCCCCGCAGTCAGAGGACAGCTTTGATGTAAGTAGGCACATCAAATTAGTCCCAGCTTTTAGAGAGACTGAGGTAGATTCGTATTTCATAGTGTTTGAGCACATTGCAGGTGCACTACACTGGCCAAAGACTGTATGGTCTCTTCTACTCCAGTGCAAATTGGTGGGGAAAGCTCAGGAGGTGTGCACAGCTCTTTCATTGGAGGACAGTTTGGATTATGAAATGGTAAAGGCTGCTGTCCTACGTGCATACGAGCTTGTCCCAGAAGCTTACAGGCAAAAATTTAGAGGTCTTAGAAAAACTGCCACCCAGACTTATGTAGAGTTTGCCAGGGAAAAGAAAACTCTGTTTGATAAATGGTGTAACGCTACCATGGTAAAAACCTTGGATGATTTGCGTGAGCTTGTGTTGTTGGAGGAGTTCAAAAGTCAACTCCCAGAGAAAGTAGTAACCTACTTAAATGAACAGAAGGTTACAACTCTTGCCGCTGCTGCTGTACAGGCCGATGAGTTTGCATTGACACACAAAAGTGTGTTTTCATCTCCTGTTTACAGCACACCAAACTCAGTCAGTCCAAAAATCTGGTCTCCAAAGAACACCCGCAGTATCACATCCGCAACCACTGAAAATAGAGAGTGCTACTATTGCCATGAGCAAGGACACCTCATTGCTGCCTGTCCCGTTCTTAAGAGAAAGGAGCAGTCCAGGAAGGCTAAATCTCCTTCCCCAATCAGCTTTCTGCAAACCAAACCGTATGCTCTAGAAGAGGTGGCCGTACTTAAAACTGAGAAGGACAGGATAGATGACGAGTTCAAACCGTTCGTGTAAAAAGGTTTTGCTTCTTTGGTGGGAGGAGAGAAGAAAGTTGCTGTTAACATTCTGCGTGACACTGGGGCAAAACAGTCACTCATTTGTGAGGGTGTTTCACCTTTTTCAGCCCAATCGTATTGTGGCGCCGACGTATTAGTGTGGGGAGTTGAAATGGGGGTTATGCGTGTGCCATTGTACGCACGCGTCGTTTGAAGCTTTGTAAGATCCCAAAAAGACGCAGGAATAAGTAGTAGGATTTAAGAGTGTAATAACGGACTGAAACAGAAGATGGCAGCAATGCATGTACAAGGATGCCAGCTGCCGTTAAACCGTGAAGAAGTAGCTGTGACCTAGAATTCATAGCGCGGCCCAGCTCAGTTTTCAACAATGGTGGCAGCTAGTTAGTTTTAAGATTACTTTTATTATTCTTTCTGGGTCACAAAATAAACGTTTAACATATTTTCAGGCGAGAATGTAGCTGTGTAAACCTCAAATATCTGCTCAGTTTATCAGGACACCGCATATTTTCAAAAGCGCTCCGACGTTTTCGGAGACGTCAGTTACCCACTAGCTCGATAGCTAGCCGGGGGCAAGGCTAACTAGAGCCGTGAGAACACCGGACTCCCGGCAAATCATTTTCAAACCCACCGCCGTCTTTCACTACTCAGGTTAAACATATACAAGTCACTTAGATAACTTACAAATGTTATTGTTTGGCTTTTTTTTTTTTGTATTTTATTTGTTCCTGAGTAAATCGGCTTGGCTGAGATTAAAGTTATAGTTTTTACACAGCTGAATAAACATCAAGCAGACAGCTGATTATCAGAAGTGTGAGATGCAGGAGAATATACTCCGGTGTCCTGTTATATTTTAGAAAGCAAGGAGTTTATTAAACTACCGAAACAATCTGCAAATTTCATTAAAATTTAATAAACCATCATCTTGTCTTTTTTTTAGTTAGCACATACCTTAAATACTTAAAGCTATAAGCTAATGATAGTTATATAAGAGCAGATGCATGCTGGTGCAATAAGCTGTACGTTTTACATCCAATGGATGATCTGCAACTTGTGGGGATAGGTTAATTGGATAATCCAAATTGCCACTAGGTGTGAATGTGAGTGTGAATGGTTGTCTGTCCCTGTGTGTTAGCCCTGCGACAGACTGGCGACCTGTCCAGGGTGTACCCTGCCTCTCGCCCTATGACAGCTGGGATAGGCTCCAGCGCCCCCCGCGACCCTGAAAAGGATAAGCGGAAGCGAATGGATGGATGGATGGATGAATGATCTGATTAGTCGACTATCAAAATAATCGTTTGTGGCAGCCTTAGTCACTGCACAGGAGAGCTGTGAACAAGTAACTGCAGCAAAGGCAGTTTAGTTAAATGTGTAATAAACAGACTTTACAACAGTCCTTTAACCTGAGCTGATGCATCATGTGTCTGAACATTAATATTCTGGATTATTTCTGACCTTCAGAGGCTTCAGAGACAGCGAGGCAAACAGAAGGAGGAAAAAGAGTAAAGCTTATTTGTCAGTTCTGGCATTTCTACTCTATCAAGTCTTTCCAACTGGGTAAACACTGTAAATACTGTGGTTTGGTCTATGGGGGAACGCCGCTGTCAGATCTGCCACCTCCACTTGACAAATCACCCAACCCAGTGGAACTTTCTAAGTTTCTGATCATGAGAAACTCACAGGTGTGTGTGTGTGTGTGTGTGTGTGTGTGTGTGTGTGTGTGTGTGTGTGTGTGTGTGTGTGTGTGTGTCTCAGAGAAACCTGTGTTCTTCCACCTCCCCGGGCAGCCGAGATGTCAAGATATGAGCCAAGAGAACGCCGACTAGGATGAGATTGTATCGACTTTCTGTCAGTTGAATCAGTGGACCACCCTGAACCAGACGGTTAGCAGGGAAGGAAAATAAAACACGGGTAGGAGAGGCTCCTGAACGGACAAAGAGAGGAAAAAGGAAGCAGTCAGTTTCGGGGAGTTGTTTCCTCCTCTGTTTGTGCGGAAAGCAGAGAGTGGTCGTGTTCACGTCAGTGCAGAACCAACAGGAATAGTCTGTGTTCCTCACCTTAGGTCCAGGTAAACAGAGTCAACAAAACATTAAGATAATAATAATTAAGATTATTATGGTTTTATTTATGTGGAAATAATATTTCTGAAAGCATAACAGATGCTTTTTGACACATGTAGACATTCAGAGATCAAAAAGTCTGCCACTGCTGAACTCTGTCGAATAGTTCTCAGTGAATAGTCACTGCTCAAAATGCCCATTACCAACTTTACAGTACTTCATGTTTAAATACTTTGGTCATTTTTACAGTATAAACAGCAGCTAATAAATGCAGTGAGTCAGCCTGAAAGAGCAGCGCAACAATGTAAAACTGATTATGCTTTAAGAAAGGAAGCAATTCTTCACATCCAAACACGTCTGGAGTATTTTCAAATTATTGCAGTTTTAGTTTGTTTTGACTTGTTGTTATTAATTCAGTTTAGTCTCATTTAGTTTCCAGAGTGAGTTTTGATTGTTTTGCTTAAGTTTTTATTAGTGTTAGTGTTAGTTTAATGCCAGAAGGAAATCAGCATAAAAACACAGAATCTTCTGAAAGAATCTCCAAAGGCTCAATAAACAGGCCCATCTAAGCTTCATCTGCAAACTGTGATAACCAGTTCTCTCAAAGTTAATGAATACTGAAGCTAGGGCTTAATTGTAGTTTTAGTTTAGTTTTCAGAGTCAACAAAATCATTTCACATAGTTTTGTTTTCCAGTGTCAAGCTTTTATTTTTTATTTTAGTGATCTAGAATAACCTTACAATCCCAAATTTCAAATCAGAGTTCCCTTAAAAGGAAAAAGAAATCAGATTTTAAGATACAATAGTAGATTTTAAAATTTGACATAGATATAAACACTCCACCAACACTATATGCAGTAACAAGAAGAGACTGACAGCGATGTGGTTATCATTAAACTCAACAGGAAGTTAAACTGATCTCAACTCCGAGCAATTAAAATCGTTGGAGCTAATGCGTGACATGCCAAGCTACCTGTAACTCCCAGTGGAGCAGGAGCCCAGAGAGAGAACTCATCCCACTGGAGGGTGTGAAGTGATTATCATCAGTTACTCTAGTTTCTCAGTGAAAGCTCGTGTTCTTCCAGGCTTTACTGTTCTGGAATGAAAAAGTGATTAAAAGCCGACAGCACGTTCAGATCGAGACAAACTGAGTCACAATGATGTAAAATACCCAGTTTAGTTCCAAATCTAAAGCTCTTATGTCTTCTGTGATTTCTAACATATGAAATAAATATAATGAGTGATGAAAACGACAGACGCGAGACACGTGGGTTAACCTTAATTAAAGTACTCAAAGTTTCTCATGTAAGGTAAATGGTGCCTTTCGTTTGTGCGTTTTAGAAGCAGAATATACTTGTTTACACCAAAAGAAATTATGAAAATTAGTTCTTATGTGATGGTTTTACTGGGCTCGGCCGGCCGTCGTTGTGGGTCTTGCTGATGGCGGGTGGGTTGAAGCTCTGTGTACGGTGCTGCTGTGCAGGCTGACTGACTGACAGAGTTGTTGTGAGTGTGGGCTGAGAGGCTGAAGCTTCTCACTCTCACTGTGGGCTTTCCCCTGCACTCGGGTGACAGATGAGCCCGTCCTTGATCTGTAAATTACTGCCCTTCATGCTGGCGGCCGAGCACAGCTTCATTATGTGCCTCTCCCTCTGCCGCTCTGCCTCTGATTCCCACTTCTCCTCCTTTAAAAAAAAAAAAAAGACTTCTCTGTTTGGCTTTCTGGACCAATTTCTGTGAACCACCTTCCCTCTGCTTTTCCATGTGGTTTCCTGTGTGTCTGCACCTGCATAGTTATAAAAAAGAGCATATAAAAAACTGAGTAAACTCTGGAGTCTACATCAGAATTGCAAACAGACGTGCAGCGATGAGTCACTGAAGGCTCAAATCTAATTAGCACCATTTATCTGCTTTAAAGGAGTTTCGTCAATTAGCACTTTGATGTGAGATTTTTTGAAAGCAATGGTAAGAAGCTCCTCTGAAGGACTGAAGTCCAGAAATCAGCCGGTTCACATTTAAAAGGGCCTGAACTTTGATGTGTGTGATCCTCGATGCTTTATTGTCGGTCTCGGTTGGGTTCGGGTCTGATCATATAGAGAGAGTTGAGTTTTGTTGTCCTGATGTTTGGTGTAAACGCCAGGACCAAAGGTGCGAGTCGTCGTTAACTCTGTGTAATCTATTCAGTTTGCTGCCGGTGGGCTTCAGTCACGTTTTCCACATGTCTTAAGGAAAATTCAAGGAAACTGATGAATCTGACCTAAGTTTAGATCCACAGCAAAGAAGCTGAATACATCACATGGTTTCACATATGCCTGCTTGAATTTGGCTTAAAATGCTTAAAAATGCTTTTAACCTCCTAGGACCTGGCGTCCACATATGTGGACATCACATTTTGGGTTATTTAGACCAAAATACTCCATTTTGCTCTACAAGGGCCTGATATCCACTTACTGCTACTGTTCTATCAAAATTTTAAACGAATATCCTCATATGTGGCTCTTATTTTTCTTAAAAACAAAAAGAAGGTAAAAAAAAATTATGGTAATTCTTTGTTTTTACATTCATCGGGCCCCAATATCCCCAAATATCAAAGAGAAATTAAAAATGCATGCTGTGGAAGAGTTCGTGTCTTAGGAGGTTAAAGAAGGTTTAAAAGCATTTTTCTTTCGGATGTGTGTGTGTGTGTGTGTGGGGGGGGGTGATACTTCTTCCAAGCCAAATCTTGGTGTATTTTTTCTCTTGAAGATGCAGCTGTGAACATATTTGTGTTTGTATTGTCTAATTTTTGCTTTAAGATTTAAAAATCAGGCCTGTGGTAGCGTCTTGTCTCTGTGGTCAGAGATGTTCAGCTCAAAGTTTTTAGTTGATATTCAGACCAGGAAACACATTTGACATCATTGTCATGACTCCTGGACTCCTTTTGTGATTATGTACTGTTAATCTCGCTCTCTCTGCCTCCATTCTTGTTTTCTTCTACTGGAGAAACTCTGATTAACACCTCGGCATGACCATCCCTCCATCACCATCAACGGTGTGCGTTGCTGCGGTCCAGTTGTGGTGTTACGAGTTCCGAGTCTAATCAAATGGACGATTAAATACCTTTCAGGATGCTGTGCTTTAATCTCAGGGCAGCTGATGCTATCTGGGTCGTGGTGCTTCAGACTGCCTCGCTGCATACAGATCTAAAAGGGTTGCCAAGTGCAGGTCCTCCACCTCCACCCATCCACCTCAGTGCAAATTGCCCCGCATATTTCCAAATCCCCGAAGTGGTAATTAACAGGTTCACCCAGCCTGTTAGCCAATGACCCGCTGCGACCCCGCTTGGATGAATGATGGAGGAAATGGGTGAATGAATGGAGATTTCGACCCGCTGATGACAGGGTTAGAAATCACCAAAGCTGTTACAACTTTTCCTGAGGGACACAGTAATGTCCCAGTCTAATGGACTCTGGCTCATAACGTAGATATTTTAGTCTGGATCGATGTGATGGACTGCTAGCACAGTTAAAGAATATATTTTTTATGGAACTGTAAAAAAATAGACTTGTTTGTGTTTTGATAATTTAATCAGGTACTCTAAGTGTTTTCTTTAAAGGCCCACAAGTTTTTAATGCCTTTATAACTCAATTGCACTTCACCGTCATGAACACCTGAAATATATCAAGAGGTAACTGCAGAGTCAGAAGCACAAACTCCTTTCCCCTCCTTTCTCCAGGTAAGTCTCCTTACCTGCTGCTTTTAAACATGTCAGGAGCTGTAGTACAGTTAAGTCCATATTCAAATCGAAACTCATAATAATGACACAACACCACACAACACCTCTGATCACATGCTATAAATGTATTATTTCCTGTGGAGTTACTGAATAACATTAAAATGAAACTAAAATCTGGGTGCTGAGCTCCTGCTGCACAGAGTAAACATGAACGGATTCTAATTGTGGTCTTTTATGAGGACACGTCTCTGTAACATCTCAACTTCCTGCACTCCTCCAGAAAATTGGCTCAAACTCCATTTTGCCAGCTTTCAAAGTTAGCACTTGCCTGGACCTCGGCCTCAGACTCAGGTCGCTGTGAAAATGTTTAGGTTCATTGTGACCTCATGGTTTGGCCTGGATTAAAAATCTGTACCTGGCATGGAGGGATAGGGCAGTTTATCAGGATCAGCTTGTCTCATCACTGTCAGCCTGCAGAGGAGGAGGAGCGCTAACGACCCGACACTCAGCCCATCATGTTGTCTCCAGCTTTGCGTTTACAGCAGGAAACATGCAGTTATCCTCTGCTGTCTCCTGGTTTCTCCTGTATGCCAGCTCTGTGGTTCTGTGAATAACCACGTTTACAGTGAGTTTATAATGATTGCTGCTGCTGCCTTCCTGCCTATACCAGGATCTGGCAACTTCTAAAGCTGCTTTTGAGCCTATAATAGACACAGCCTGTTAAGTATAAATGATCCTCTCATATCCCTCCTGGGTGTAAATAATGCAAATCTGCTGCCATATGTGCAGTTTAGTTCAGCTGAATGCAGCATACAGCCCTCAGACCTGTAAGCACCATTAAATGAAAATTAAAACGTTAACCAATCAACACAATCAGTTCATCACTATAAAGAGAACTGCAGGAAGAGGAGGTCCGCTCTTCAGGGAGGGACCTGAAGCTTGTGTGGCCAGAAACACAAACTTTATTATTTTTCATGCAGCAGAAGCTTTTTTTTATTATTATTATTATTATTGTTATTGTAGTTCTGTCAAAGTTGCTGAATGAACACAAAAAGAGAAACTCTGCAAATAAGTTTGTTTCTGCTTGGTCCACTGGATTTCTCGTTCCCTTCAGCTGCTGTCTGTTCTTTTGCTGGTCGCACAATTTTAACTGGAGGTTTATTTGGTTTTGTTTACTCATTAAAATCATCTGGTGGATTGTAAAAGAGAAGTATTACCCGAGGGAGATTTTAATCTCTCAGACCCACAGAGAGGATCAGAAGCACCCACTGATGGAGGGGTCTCAGCTCATTAGAAAGTCTCTTTAACATCTCCTTTCCTTTGTTTGAAGACGACCTGAGGAAGAGTGCAGTAGATGAGATGCTGCTCGTCTCTGCGTGCGGACGCTCTTAACCACTTTTTCTTCAGAAAGCTTGTTTTCTCTCTGGTCGGACTGTAGTTCTGTAGTCACAGCAGAGTTCACGCTGACTTTTTTTTGCAGCACATTAAAGGAGGAGTTAGATGTGCTGTTGAGCGGGGGAAATGGAAGAGTGATTATTTAAAGTCTGTGGTGTTTGTACCTTGTGTTTTTGGGGCAGATACTCCTAGATGAGGGAGAGAAAATGGTTTGGTTTGATTGGTTTGGTGTGCATTGTACTTTGGATTGGAGGAGGAGGACTGGTTCAGACTGCCTTTAAGCAGTCTGCTGAAAAGTCACAGATGTATTTGAATGTTACAGAAGCTTACAGTACAGTACCTCACACTTCTAATATCTGATCACTAAGAAGCGAAGCCAGCGTGGAAGCACCGAAAGCTGCAGTTCCTCTAATGTCCACTAGTGGCTGGCAGTCAGTCCTCATAACCGCCTAGGTTAAAATGTCTTTATAGGAGAAATTAACACATTTACAGCCTGAAAATATACTCCCATCAGCTCGGGTGAAAGATGGGACAAAATGAAGGTTTTCTTTGTGAGCTTTCTCCTGCAAGATTCAAACAAATGCCATAAATCACAGGCTGAATTAACTGAAGACTTACAAGTTAATTATGACACAAAGCCAAACAAGCTCAGATTTCACTCAATGATCCTCATTTCGCTTTCATTTTAAATAAGAAGCAAAGTTCTGTAGTCACACTGAAATCCCATAAATATTCACCCCAACAGCCAATGGGATGAGGAGGAGGCGATCAGGTGATGGCTACAATCACAAACATGTTTTCAGGACTTAACACGAAGTTTCATGATTTTACTCGCTTTCCTCCAAGCTTCCTCTCTCTCTCTCTCTGTTCTGTATTGTAAAACAAAATTTAACAGCAACGACAAAACCTGCCCTCCATTTCTTACTGTTGGTGGCATCGTGAAAATCCAGTCTGTGGAAGTATCTTAGCAAACACGGCGTGAAGCTGATTTTATTCCCAAAGTTTTTTATTTGTAGTCCCACAGAAGCAGATTCACATATGTTCACCTTTCCTGCCACCAATTTGTGTCTTTGCAGAGACTTTAATGTAAACATGGTGGACAGTTGTTCAATAACTCTGTGACCTCTAACTGAAACTAACATGGCAGCAGCCGCAAAGCTAATGCTGAGGCTCCTTTAACCAGTGGGTGGATGCAGAAAGCTGGATGCAGCTTCAGATTCTGAAAAATGAAGCTTTTCAGTGCTTTAAACTGGTATTATTTTTAATGGCCAGCAGGGGGCGATTCTTGTCGTTGCAGAAAGGCCCTAGGTGCTTTTTGTCATGGTCCTGGGTCAAGCGACCCAGTATTTGAGTTCCATGTATCTTCTGTATTCATTTGCACCTAGCTTAGTTCACCTAGTTAATTTCTAGACTGCAGTTTAGTTTTGTTCCTTAGTTGTTTATGTCATCTTCCCCTGTACTAAGTCTCCCCGGTTCATGTGTCATGTCTAATCTCCATGTTTCCTGTTTTACTTTGAAAGTCTGTATTCACTGTCAGTGTATTCAGTTTCACTCCTCCTGTCCTGTCGTTAGGTTCATGTGTGTCAGCTGTGCTCCCATGTGTGGCCACTTCCCCTGATCATCCCTCATGTGTATTTAGACTCTGTGTTTCATACAGTCTGTGTCGCGTCGTCTGTGTTCTCACCTCCATGTTTTCCCGGTCAGTCTTTACAGCGAACATCATAGTCTCTGAGTTTCCTTAGTTTGTCACAGTAGTAGTTTTCCCAGTTTAGTTATAGCCTAGCCACGCTATCCTTGCTTTGTTTGTACACCTTGTCTCCAGCCATAATAAAGGCTCGCTTTCTGTTAAGTTCACTCCCGTCTACTCACTTGTGTACGCACCTGGGTCCATTACACACATTTCCGCACGATCTGCCTCCGCAGATCCTGACACTTTTGCTCTGTGACCTCAGCAAGCGCTTTCCTGATGAGTTTCTTGGCTCACTGAATGAAGCCTGAAGTTGATTTTGTTGTTTTGTAAAATACAGCCTGTGACTAAAGAAACATTAAACTCCCTGAAAAATGAGTTTTATTGGAGTAAATGTAGAAACTTTGGGAGGTTGTTGATTTTCTTAATCAGATTTGATAGGAGGAGGCCCAGCAGGTCCTCTGAGAGTATTTCTGTCTCCTGCAGCGGAGCTCGAGCCCCCGTTATGTTTCTATATGCTCCTCGCAGATGCTCCATCACCGCTCCCTCTGGATCCTCGTTCCAGTTATCGATTTCTGCCGTTCATTGAATCTCGCTTCATGGCTTCATAAATTTCGTGGGCATGTGAGTGTTTGACAGGTTGGAGATTAAAATGGAATATCTCGCCAACCTCACGGGCATAAAGCTGCTCGACCTCCTTGACGTTGCTTTGTTGTTGTCAAATGAAAGTCGTGGTATATTCTCCTTTACAGAGGTTTAAATCTGGTGGACGCACAGGTCTGCAGACAATAAACCATTCAGGTTGCACATATTTCAAAAGTAAAAGTTGGGTTTTATTGTTTTCCTCTTATCAACAGTCCAAAGCCCACAAATGAGATTGTGACTTTCCTGAAGGAGGACCCAGAGACCACGAATTCCTTGTCGGTTTGTTCGAATTGATTGGTTTTGTATCACCTGCAGTATTTCTTTTAGGCTGATGGATTTCACTGATATTGATGAGTCATAATATAAGAGCCATTAAATTATTGACTTTGTTTTTTTGGTGACCTTGTTAGAACTGAAATGTTTCCCCAGTTCCTCAATAAGTTGACTGATTGAACTCGCGAACAGTTTAGCAGCCCCTCTGTGTGTCCTCTGGCCGGTTTGTCATGTTAGATTTCTATCAATTAAACCGCAAGTCGGTTAGCTGAACCAGTGATGGGTAGTAATGAAAATAACTGGACTTCATCAACAGTGATTAGGTCTGGTTGTTTTTAGGCCTGTGCTAATTACAAGAGAGTAAATGGTAAATGGCCTGTATTTGTATAGCGCTTTTCTAGTCCCTAAGGACCCCAAAGCGCTTTACACAACCACTCATCCACTCATTCACACACACATTCACACTTTGTAGCCACAGCCACCCTGGGGCGCACTGACAGAGGTGAACAAAGATAGGTCATATCTTTGTTACATAAACTCAGTGAAGGTAATAACAGAACTACAGTCAGCGGCTTCATGTGAAGCCCGAAGTGTGATTGACATTTTGCATATTAAAACATTCAAACATTCAAAGTCCTTTAGTTGAGCGTTAAAAAGAAAACAAAAAAATTTATAGCACAAAAACTATGTAGTGATCATTTTTGAATCGTACATAGTTATATTTCACATTAATACTCAAATAAAACAGAATACTTTTTGTAAATTCTTTGTCACAAAAATTAAGTAAATGCTATTTTCACTTTTATGCTTGACTTAGCAAATATCACAAGCTGTGCCACAAAAACAAAAGTTGACGGTCTAACCCGAATAGAATAGAACAGATTTCTACTACTCTAATTTTAACTGATTAATTCACAGGCACCGTTATATATGTGTCCAAACTTTTTATCATAACATTTTTATGCAAACTGGAGAAAATGACCTGAGTGTAAGTCTGAGGGTAAATGCAACGACGTATGTAGCCTTAGACTGAACTGAAAATCTGAAATCAGACGCTGAATGTGTCCGATATCAAACAGCAGTTAATCAAGCAGCATGTAAGCCTGAGCTCTGCTCTCATCCACAGCTGCTGTATTTCACTCAGGCGATGGATCTGCTGGCCGAGCTGATGCACTAATTAGTAATAGTAATAATTAATATGTGCTCAATGCACATATTAAACTCAATGCACATATTAAACAAGTATGTAAGACTGCGTTCTTCCATTTGCGCAACATCTCTAAAATTAGAAATATCCTGTCTCAGAGTGACGCTGAAAAACTAGTTCATGCATTTATTACTTCCAGGCTGGACTACTGTAATTCATTATTATCAGGATGTCCAAAAAACTCACTGAAAAGCCTTCAGCTAATCCAAAATGCTGCAGCAAGAGTACTGACAGGGACTAGAAAGAGAGAGCATATTTCTCCTGTTTTGGCTTCCCTTCATTGGCTTCCTGTTAATCAAGAATGAATTCAAAATCCTGCTCCTCACATACAAGGTCTTAAATAATCAGGCCCCATCTTATCTCAATGACCTTGTAGTACCATATCACCCTATTAGAGCACTTCGCTCTTGCTCTGCAGGCCTACTTGTTGTTCCTAGAGTATTTAAAAGTAGAATGGGAGGGAGAGCCTTCAGTTTTCAGGCCCCTCTTCTATGGAACCAGCTTCCAGTTTGGATTCAGGAGACAGACACTATCTCTACTTTTAAGATTAGGCTTAAAACTTACCTTTTTGCTAAAGCATATAGTTAGGGCTGGACCAGGTGACCCTGAATCCTCCCTTAGTTATGCTGCAATAGACATAGGCTGCCGGGGGATTCCCATGATGCATTGAGTTTTTCCTTTCCAGTCACCTTTCTCACTCACTATGTATTAACAGACCTCTCTGCATTAAATCATATCTGTTATTAACCTCTGTCTCTCTTCCACAGCATGTCTTTTATCCTGTCTTCCTTCTCTCACCCCAACCGGTCGCAGCAGATGGCCGCCCCTCCCTGAGCCTGGTTCTGCCGGAGGTTTCTTCCTGTTAAAAGGGAGTTTTTCCTTCCCACTGTTGCCAAAGTGCTTGCTCATAGGGGGTCATATGATTGTTGGGTTTTTTTCTCTGTATCTATGAAGCGCCTTGAGGCGACTTATGTTGTGATTTGGCGCTATATAAATAAAATTGAATTGAATTGAATTGAACTAATAGTCTTTAATGCTCTGACTCTCCTGGTGTTGTTAGTATGCTCCAAACACAGACGTTTGCATTCAGTGATTAGCTACCAGTGCTGGTCCACTCTCACTAATCAAACGCCGCATTTAGATTAAACAATAACAGAACGTTCTCACTCGAGGGGTGTAACACAACAAAGGGCCGGCTCATCTGCAGGTAATGAGCAGGACTTTTTATGTTTGAATACAAATAACAGAGAGCTCCATGTATTTCTGTCAGGTTTTCCACTTTGCTGCTCAGGAGACAGACAGCAGTTGTGCAAGCTGCTTCCCCCCCACGATTGAATATTAATTTCACAGCTGAATTTTTAACTGATTATATAATCAAATTATGAAACACTGGTTGACAGCCCTCCTGAGATCAGTGCAGAGCTTTGGTTGTTTTTCTGGTATAAAGCGAGAGGTTATTTTAAAAATTAATCATGATATTCTCTCTGCACTTATCCCTCTGTGTGAACCGCTTTCATTCCCTCGTCTCAGCTTCACCACTTGGTCGGTTTGTTGGTTTTAAACGGATGGTAGACCAAAGCCTGTCGGCGGCACAACGACGTGAAAGAGGAAGGACTCAGAGCGGATTGAGTCGCCTCTCTAGCAAAGACCTGCGAAGCCTCGTCTCTGCCTTCACGCCTGTGTTCACCACATCAGATGAAACCGTCTCCATCTTGCTGACAGCCGCTGACGGCCGATTGTGCGAATATCTGCGGCCTCTTCGTGTTCCACCAAATATAACCACATGCTGTGAGTATGTGCACACCATAAATTCACGGTTCAGACGCAAAGCTAACAGGACTGTAACCTGCTGTCACGCTCACACTGACTGACATGCCTCTAAATAAACAGCACAGTTACATAAGCATGAGCTTTGCATGTGTGTGGTGCAGTCTGGAAACAGCACAGCACATATTGAATAATCATTATGTGTGAGCCCTCCAACGAGCTATAAACATTAAACATTTCCAGCTTTGTATTGTTACTCTTGGATTCTATTAGAGTAGCTTTGCATGATTTACGGATCATAATAAATATCCTTTATTTCACCCTGAGCCTCGGTGGAGCTCGCATCCCTACTGGTGCCTCCTGGTGTCTCCTTCACACCCCCGTGATTGTGCCGGGACACTTGGCAAACCTTCTTCAGGTGACACGTATGGATAAGCTGGACTTCCTGTGCTAACATAAAGCTGAACAGGCTGAAGGTGACGTAGAGGACACTAAGAAAAATCAGTGAAGAAAATGCAGCGGTCTGTGACCACCACCTGCAGAAGTGAGGGTTGGTTTGTTGTTCCCTCTCCTGTTCATCTGTTTTCACGTCAGTTTGGATGAAAGCAGCTGAAAAGGATTAACAGTGGTTTGATATCCCTGACTTTGTGTTGTACTGAGCCGATCGAGTGTTCCCTGAATCTGTTTATTAACAGTGTCTTATCGGTTGTAATTCAGCTTCAGCTGGCTTTTTGGGAGCTCTTTTCATTACCATGAAACATGTCATACATCTATAGTTACATTAAACGACCAGTGGGTGGCAGGGTGTGGAGTGACACATCGCTGTCCAATGTTGTGGTTTATGTGCAAGTATACCATTAACACTGACACAAATACAAGAGAACAGTCTTTGACTAGCTGTCCACTGTAGTCACCACTATGCGTGAAAGGGTTAACCCCTTAGCAGTCCAATTAGTCCCCTAAACCATCCAATGTACCGTGGGCGGTACGTCCGACTGCTAACAGGTTAATACATTTAAATTCTTACGTTTTAGGATTTTAACTGATTTTTTGTAGCTTTGCCTTTGTACAACACCACAGTAGATTTTAAATTAGTCAAGAATTTTTTGGCTTTAATTCAAGGAGTTCAACAAAAGTTTTTCATGAACTCTTCAGGAATTACTGACATTTTTATAACTATACAAGTTAAAGGTTAGTTAGTTAAAGTGCTGTAGCTGCTTGGGTTTAAATGTGTTGGTGGAACGATTAAATGTACCTGCAGGTGTTTCTGGAGCTCTGATCTCAGAAATGTGACGCAGTGATTGAGCAACTCATCACGACTGTTAGATTTGTATTGTTTATTGTCATTTATGCTTAGAAATATTTAACCATATATGCTTAGAGGTGTATAATCGATTGTGTAGTGATAGGATGTGTGATCCTTAGTTGTCTGCAAAGACTTTGTGTGCATTCCAGAGCACTCTGGCATTCACACCCACATTCTTGTCTTATTGTTTTATGGTAGGATAAACTTATCTGTTTTAGGCTAGGTGCCTTTTGTTTAGATGAACTGCTGGACTTCCAGATTTAGGGAAGTCATTTATAATATGGGGTCACACTCTGACCACACACACACACACACACACACACACACACACACACACACACACACACACGCAGACCTACATACACACAGACAAGTACCTATGTAAGATGTTATATGTTAATGAACCAATGCATATTCATGTAAACCACAATAACAGGAGTGCTATGGGGAACCTGGCTGAGAGTCTGGCGGAGGTCAAGTGGGTGGAACGACACTTGGCTCCAGGCAGGTCTCCCTCATGCATGAGTAACACGAAGAACTTTGCCTACTTGCTGTTCAATGCTTTTGGCTGTGTAGTTAAACTGTCTCATTCCAGCGGTGGGCCTGTGCTAGACAGGCCCAACAACGACTAAATATTATCTTATTTGGTGATGGTGAAATTGGCTTTTTCCTTTCTCCAGTCAGACTATCAGAGGCATTTTTAATTCAGTGAGTTCAAGTAATGAACAACAACAAAAACACAGTTCTAGTATTCTGCGTGAGCGGAAGTTAAAATACACCCAGGATCCCAAAAATGTTGGGACACTTTGGAAAATATAAATATTTATTCACAGTACAACGCACAAAGCATCAGATGCTTACACTGACAAACAGTTGAAGTCACTTTAAATTTGATGGCATCTGTGTTCAGTGATTTCTGGAAGTGTTCCTGATCCGTAGTCTCCACAGAATCAGCGCTTCCAGAGGACCAGAGATCCCAAAGATTTAGATTTTTACAGTTGTTACAGTGGAAGATGACATATTTGAAGTGTTCACAATTTCACATTTCCCTGAAATATTTCAATGATTTTTTGACAGTTTATGTGTTTTTGGTGAATCTGTGTGTCTCTCAATGTTTCGTCTCTTTGTGTCAGCAGAGGAGAAGCTGGAGAGCTTTCAGGCAGAAAAACATGAATCGGGATTTTAAAAAATGGCTGCTGACCTGATGCTGATGGGGTCCGGGCCTTTGTGTTTGTGTGTGTGTGCGTGTGTATGTGTGTGGGGTTAAGAGGGTGTTGTTGTCACATCCTGTCGGTTCTCTGAAGGTTTTTGCCAGGAGGAATACCTGACAGCCATCTGGCGCTTGTTTTTCTTTGTGATATCCCTCACACACCAACTTTGACATGCAAATAACACACACACACTCTCTCTCTCACTGGGATGTAGTTGGTATGAGATGCGGCAGCTTCTGCTGGTTTGAATAATTACGTTTTGATTTGAGCTGTTGTGTGTTGTATTTCCTTTCACTCAGTTTGTGCTCTGAAAACAGTCGGATCTCGTGTTTCTCATCTTTCATCTGCAGCTAAATAACTCGTGGTGCGAGTATTTGTTGTTTCATCATCTAAAAGCCCATCGTCTCAGGGATTACCCCAGTGCTCCAGTTCTTTTAATAATCATTTGGGCTCCTGCAGATCCTTCAAGTCTTCAAAGTCAATGATCTCAGTTTGAAAATAAGCCCTTAATTGACGCTAAAATATTTCAAATTACTTTTTTGTTGTTGTTTTTTTTAAAGTCTCCTTAAAAACGAGGGTGAGTTGCGACAGCTCGTCTCGCTGTTGTCATGTCTGAGACCTGCCAGCACCTTACGTAGACCTTCATCACATGAGACCAGTTTGGAAACCCCCCGCTTAAAAAGATCAACAATACAAAATTATCTCCTCCTGCTTGTTCTTCATGTTCTCCTTCTCCTTCCTCTTCATCATCATCTTCTGTCTTCTCATCCTTGTCTTTCCTCTTGCCCCTCTTCTTGTCCTTGTTCATCTTTTTGCCGCGTTTCTCCCCTCATGTTGATGAGATTTCTATCGCTGTAACAGTGAGTGAAGTGAGTGGAACAAGTACTCCTTGTTTTGTGCTGAATTCTGACCTTAAACCTCACACAGGAAACTGGTCCTTTCATAGATTCGAGTTTTGGTTAAACTAATTTTCCTTTACAGGGGCGTGACGGCTCGGTGCTTGACACGTTTCCCGTCGACCGGTACCAGAAGTCATGCTACCTGTTCACCGTCCTGGAGGAGCTCCTGCAGAAACCCGAGGTGGCGCACAGGTTCGAGGTGGGCCCGGAACAGTTGGAATTCCTGAGCCATGTGGAGCAGCAAGTCTTCCTCCTGTCCGATGAGTTTCCGTTATTTTCCATCCGAATGTGGGGGATACGAGGTCTCCTCACCCCTCTGAGCAGATAGGATATGTCTGGAAACATTATTCCTTTCTCTTAATGCAAAAAATCTGACAAAAAACCCCCCAAACATTAAATAAATGTATCGCTTTGAGTGCTTTATTTTCAGATATCTCATTTCTTTGTGCCACAGCGGGCACACACTGTAGTTTCTTAACCAAAACACATCATTTATTTGCCACAAATACCAAAGGCATCAGATGGTGCAGCAGACAGAGCTCCAGCACACCCTATTATTGTAAAAAAAGAAAGGCTTTAATTGGCATTGGTAGAAGACCCCAACCCTCCCATACACAGAAGTCTCACAGACATATTAAAAAATTAAAAACAAATAGCAAGTATTTTTCTCTATTTACAGCCTTAATTTGATCTATTTGTAATGAATTTATCTGCGTTAGCTCCTGTGTCAGGAGATAATATATTTTCCTTCTATCACTTTAGATAAAACCACCAAAAATGTGTGAAATGTTTCTACTGGAGTCTGTTTTTTTTAAGCGTCTTTATTCTGCTAAGTGGTACAAAAACATTAACTGTCTCAGTATTTCATTATGAGCTCTGTGGGGATTTGCTGGACTTTAAAGTGTTTGTCTTTGGATGAATGACACTGAAACATAATTGAAATGATTCACGGTGAGCGCTAATAGGATTGATTTCCCCGTGAAGCCGACACAGACCCGCTTTATTTCTGTGAATAATGACTGGAGCTCTTGACCTTTGATATCAGAGCTTTTGGTGTTTAACAGAGTCAGAGCAGGGCTGTGAAACTTATTAGCTGTTGGAAGGCAAGTGTTTAAACTTTGATCTGATAATTTGATCCATCCATTTTATTCATGTATTTCTTAACGCAGGTATAAAATGAATCCATTAAAAATCTGACATGGAATAGATGAAACGTTCTGGAGGTCTTTAAACTCCTCTACAGGTTTAGGCCACACTGTTAACGTTTGGGTAAAGACTATGAATGACTCATGATGAATGGTACCATTTATTATTAAATGCCATGTACAGCAGGTCCCCGTGGGTTTGCTGTCTTCCAGGTCATGGCAGCCTTAGATTAGGCCCATGTGACCCTGATAGGTTGGCAACACCTCAAGATGACAACCCCACTAGATGTTCATTATCTCAAACTCCTCATCAGCTTTGATAACTAAAGAAGCCTTTCAGATAAAAGGTGAAGCATTCATGCATCCATCCATCAATTTGTTTTGATTCTTTCTGTCCGGGTCCTCATTAACTGCCCCTCCCAACCTTTAGGAAAAAAGAACTTCACTTGTTTGGGAGCCTATATGAGCTGATATCGTTCCAAGATGGCAGCTCCTCACTCTCTCTCCTCCCAGAAAGCTGGTGCCTTTCTGGCGCCCCACTTAGGTCATCTTTCTGCTTTGGTTTGTAGTTATTTATAATTTCAGTCACGTGTTGGTTATAGGTTAGCACGTAGTTTTCTTTTGTCCTTCTTTTCCTCAGTTTATACTTAACAAAGTTTATACATAACCATATCTCTGTGCAGGCTGAAAACATCTTCATGAACCTAAAAAGAAGTTTGCACCAACTTGAGTTTTTAAGACTTACAGAATATCTAATAAATACATTTTAACTAATGAGAAAAGTTTTTCTTTCTGAAACAAAGACATTACGTGGCTGATCACTTAAAACAAACCATTTGTAGGCAGTGTATAGGAGCTGTTTTGTTTTCTGGTTTCATTTTGGCCAGTTAACCTCAAACTGCAATCAAGCTTCAGTTTTTGTTTCCTGCAGGTTAATAGTCCATCTGGATAATAAAACAGAGGGATCCTATTTCCCAGAATGCATTGGATAATGATGAAATAATGGTTAGTCGTTTATGAGCTTCAAGTTTTCCTTTCCTCCGTCATCCACAAAGGGAATTGATGTGTTTGACGGCTTACAAACGTCAGCTTCGGCATTAAATCCACCATGTTAGTTGTTTTGATGCCAGAAGTGATCAAAACTAAACTGTGTCCATACGCTGTGGCTGATAATTAGTGCTAACTAAGTTTTCTTATTCACTAAAATTGGAGCACAATCTTTGATGATTGTAACAGTCACGGCCCTAATAATGCAAAGTTTAAGGCTGCGTTATTAAAAAAATCACTGCCTCTGATTAACAGGCAAACTATACATAGAAACTAGTAACAGGTTGTTGTTTTTTAATCAGGCTGTAAACAAGTTTATTTCTATGGTAAGATTGGACATCTTAACATGTGTGCCTGTGGGGACTCAGGCACTGTTAGAGACCCTCAGAGGAACTGCATGTTTTGGGACTTAAGTAATGGCTTAGTTTTCCGATAGTTTTTCCGATTTTAATTTGCAGTCAAAAATAAATGAAAATAGAACTCACTGTGGTTATTACAGTGAAATTATTGTAAGTGTTACGGCTGATGGAAATTATTTGACTTTTACATCCACTCATCTCTCTCTCTGAATTTTAGGAAGGGAAAAATGTAGAGGGACTAAAACAAGGTTTTACAAAGTCAGAGGAGACGTGCTCTATTATGTGGAGTGTAAATGACTCCCTGACTGTCTCTGGTATTGGATTCTTCTAATGGAGGCTGTATCTCCGTCAGCATCCTAATGATGTGGGCTGCCATCGTTCGGTTTCCAACTCCCTCCTCGGGAAGCCGAGAGGCTACATCAGCAGCGCTGCTCTCTCCCCTGCTGTTCATTCGGCGTGTGAAATAATAATTTGGGCACGAGCGCGGCTAAATAAGCTTCCTGGTACGTCATCGATACCATCGCTCCTATTGTGTTTGCTGCAGGCTTCTGGCCCTCTCCGTCTGTGATCTCCTCATCTTTCATATCCTGTTGAGAACAGCAAAGCAGGCATAGGGCTCGCATTAGAAAAAATAAAATTGGGTCGCTCATACGTGCGCTGCTGGTTAATGTGCCTCTTTGGAGAGGTGGATACGTCTCTTCCTGTTGGGGGTGTTTGACGGGCGCAGGCATGGCGGATTGGGTCATCAGCTGAGCACCCCAGTGAGAGGCACTCCCAATGATGGATGATGGGAAAATGACTTCATAACATGAGAAGTTCAGAGGCTGGTCCTGGTTTATTTGTGTTTAGCATATAGAGCCTGAATCATTTGTTCTTCTTTTTACATGTCTGCACTTTCTAAATCTTCAAACTTTATTAGCTTTTTAGCTTTACATGAAAATTTGCCCCTGTTGTGATGTGGTTCCTCTTGCATGCTTCCAGCAAAGGTTCAAAGTTAGTAATTGGACAAACATTAGTTTCATCTTCTTTCCTTTGACGTTATCTAAGCTCTATATTAGCTGGCCATTCGAATCATAAAGGAGTTGTTTGGTTCAGGCTCTGTTTGGTCTTTCGACTGGATAATGTCTGTAAGCATTAGTGTCACTGCCTCCGCTGAAGTTCCTGAAATCTGCATTCTATTTAATGGCGACCAGGGGGCAATACCTGTGTTTGAAAAATGACATCTGCGTGTATTGAGATTTCTCACATGACATGAATTAAGGGTTGTGTGCCATATTGGATGCGATTCAAACGCTGGCTGAGGAGACATTTATTCTGGTTGGCAGTAGTTGTTGGAGGTTTCTGGCTCTTGCTGGGTGAAATCAGTTCCCAAGAAGGCATGTTGGCGTTGTTAGAAGATTGCCTGGTTTTTCATTTTTATCTGCAAATGGTTGCTAACAACTCAAGAAAGTGCAAGGCAAACTTTTTCAAAGGCAAAACTTTTAGTTTCCGTGTGTGTGGACGAGTCTATTGCTTCCATTCAATCTATGACTGCAGCGGTATGCTAACAGCCAAAACAGTCGGAAATATACATTTGTCCCCCAATGACCACTGGTTGCCAGGTGGTTGCAGATCAGACTTTAGGCCTGTGTGACTGGAGCCTACACTAGCCTACCTTGCTTCTCACACACTGAAAATGGCAAACAGGTCAAAGTTACGTAGTTGGTGGTCACATATCTGCAAAACCTCAGGAGAAGACTGTGGAGGCAGAATAAAATGCCAAATAAACAGGTGCCTGGATAACAAAAGGCCTCTTCAGTTCTGACACCTGATGGGGATTCCCAATATTTTTTAACCACCTCAAATGTCGTCCTGAGAGACGATGCTCCCGCCTCCCATCGTGTGAGTCATGAAGATCACGAGTCAGTGTGTGAGTGGGAAATATAGTCTGGTTACAGCAGTAAATATGTTTAGTTTTCGTGCGTGGCAGAAGAAATGTTTTCTTATACTTCCTCTGAAGGAGCAGTGGTACTTTAGGCAGCAGACCAAACCTCTCTGAGGAATATAAATGATGTATTGTTTTTCACTTATCATTAATTCAACAACTTTGACTGCCTGTAATATTATTATTATTATTATTATTTACAGTGATGTACTGAGGGAAAATAAGGGACGTTAAACCCTGTGATTTGCACTGAGCAGTGGGGGAGGCAGTGCAACCCTATAACCATAATGAAGACTCCAAACTGAAGACTCAAAGAGATGCATTGCAGCCTCACAAGGCTTGATTTAAGTTTGTACTGCTGAAGTTGTATGGGGTATCCTCTTCGGTGTGGAGAAGTGAAAACCATTAGAGGCAAGTTTTTGGTAATTTCATGGCGTTTGTTGGGTCGAAAAGCTGCACCCTCAAGTGTGTTTATGCTTATTTATTTGTGAGTTGTTGTGACGGAGATGAATCTAGTTTGTGGCAGTTGCTGGACGGGCTGACCGTGAAATACTGAAGGGATGATGAAAAGCACAGAGAGCTTGAAGTTCGGGTGCAAGAGCATAAATCAGTGAGGCTGTGAGACGGCTTAGTGTGGAAAGCCCCGCAGAAACTGTGAGCAGGTTGTGTAAATAATGCATCACTAAGCTTTATCCACACTCTCCCATTGGGATTGGATGATTTATGAGCTCTGACTTCTTCAAACTACCCAACCCTGATTGATCTGAAGCTAATTTTCCATATGTTCTGTCACTGCTGTTATAGGTAAGGAAAATACTTAAAACCATCTAGTGGTGTAAAGGTCAGAAATGTGAAGTTGGAGGTTTCTTAGCTTTCTACAGGTTTATTAAATTCAGCACATGCTTCATCAAATCTGTATTTGAAAGGATGACAAAAATGGAGTTAAGCAGCAGAACAAGTGAAGAGAGAAAAGACAGCATGGAGGCTAACATGAGGATCACCATAAATACAGAGAGAATTGAATTTGTGAGAGAACTGATTCAAAGAAACATGCATCCGAATCCTCTGAGCAAGAGAAGAGGATTAAGCCTTTATGTGTTGGCACATTTTGGATTCAAAGGAGGTTTAAAGGGAGTCAAATGGTAGGTATAAAGACTTTTTCTTTATATCCGTGAGGGCTGGGGCTGGGGGGTTGATCCATTTAGACTGATAAAGATGACTTCTTGAGTTGTTGTGACCTTGACTGATCCGGGAGCTGATTGAACTTCCAGATGCTCAGTCTGTGGCTTTATATGACAGATGATTCAGAAATCAACTGTAACTGCAGCGAATCATTTTATTACCAGAGAGTAATTGGCACACCAAATTGGGACCTTGAAAGGATATTAATAACTGGGCTGGAAGGTGCTCGTTGAACTGATGTCTCTCTCTGCGTGAGAAGACAGATAAATGTGATTTATCTGGTAAAAAACAAAGTGCTTGCTTTCTTACATTGATTTATGATTTATAAACATTAAAAATTGGGCACACAGTGGCCTGGACACCAGATATTTGAAGACTTGGAAAAGTAACGCTCTTTCCGTGTGGACATGAAGCTCAGGATCAGGACTTTTTCACAGCCAGTTATCCAAACCATGCAGCAGCATATTATTAATGAATGACCTCATGTTGTGGAGGGGTCATGTAAGGTGTTCTTCTGGCTGAGGTTTGGTCTGTTCTTCTTCTTCCCATCGTATGATGCCGTTTGTCTTTGCCCATCGTGGCCTGCGGTGCCGTGCAGAGGAGGCGGACGCACCTGCACGGCATCCGCAATCACGTCCCGCCGAATTAAATATTGTACTGGGTCCTGTGGTTGGCCTTGTTGTTGTGATAATGTTGAGTCGGCAGCGGGAGAGCTGCAGCTCTGTGAGTATTGTGGACAGCAACCGTCAAAGCATTAATAAAAAGCATCAAAATGCCACTGGGTCTGCCGTGTATGTTTACACTTTAATTTAAATTTCCTACAGTGAATCCATTGCAAGAGTCATACATTTCTGTTGTGGATAGTGGAAAAACAAGAACTTTCTGTCATTTGTTTATCTATTACTCATTTACTTTCTTTGTAGTATGAATGTCCATAGGAAGGGTCTTTATCAGTAAGGAAAACCTATGAAGTCTCAGATCTATGCCCTCCTTCACATTTTCCAAAACTGTCCAGAGGGCCAGATTGTCGGAACAATGATGGCCCCTAGCCCTTATGTTTGACACCCCTGGTTTGGAAGCTCCAAAGACTAGAACTCATCACCTGCTTCTCACATGCACTAACGTTCACTGTTGTTCTGTCAGGTTTGTCACTTGTTTTTTAACCTTTTACTTTCCTTCTTGCAACATAGCATTTTGTTTTCATTAAATCACCTGAATCTTATCTGCTCTGTTTGAGAATGCACACTGACATTGAGAAATGAAACTAACGTGTATGGAAGTAAGAGCAGTAAAGACTTTTACACTGAGCTGAAATCTGAATACGTTGATTAAATACTTTTTGTGTTATTTATCTTGGTCCCTGTGTAATGTTTCACTAACAGAGTACAGTTCAATACATTTTATATATACAGTGGCTTGCAAAAGTATTCGGCCCCCCTTG
The DNA here is from genome assembly GCF_000239375.1 of Pundamilia nyererei. Classification (NCBI taxonomy): domain Eukaryota; kingdom Metazoa; phylum Chordata; class Actinopteri; order Cichliformes; family Cichlidae; genus Pundamilia; species Pundamilia nyererei. The sequence continues at coordinate 2,116,062 of NW_005187449.1, forward strand.
AACTTTCCCACATTTTGTCACATTACAGCCACAAACATGTAGGCGATCATGGCTCAAAGAGTTGGCAGTTCGTCTTGTAACTGGAAGGTTGCCAGTTCGAGCCCCGGCTCAGACAGTCTTGGTCGTTGTGTCCTTGGGCAAGACACTTCACCTACCACCTACTAGTGATGGCCAGAGGGGCCGATGGTGCAATATGGCAGCCTCGCATCTATCAGTCTGCCCCAGGGCAGCTGTGGCCACAGCTGTAGCTTGCCTCCACCAGTGTGTGAATGTGAGAGTGAATGAATAGTGGAATTGTACAGGGCCCCGAAAAGCGCTATATAAATGCAATGTTATTATTATAAACATGAATCAATTTTATTGGAATTCCACGTGAAAGACCAACACAAAGTGGTGTACACGTGAGAAGTGGAACAAAGATCATACATGATTCCAAACATTTTTTACAAATAAATAACTGCAAAGTGGGGTGTGCGTAATTATTCAGCCCCCTGAGTAAATACTTTGTAGAACCACCTTTTGCTGCAATTACAGCTGCCAGTCTTTTAGGGTATGTCTCTACCAGCTTTGCACATCTACAGACTGAAATCCTTGCCCATTCTTCTTTGCAAAACAGCTCCAGCTCAGTCAGATTAGATGGACAGCATTTGTGAACAGCAGTTTTCAGATCTTGCCACAGATTCTCAATTGGATTTAGACACCAGACAGGTCAGAGATAAAGTTATTGAGAAATCTGATGTGTTAAGACTTTGATAAAATAGTAATAAATTTACAATTGAATGGAGTCAGGTTAGAATCACATGCAATCGATTTGTGATAAAAAGTGAATTAAATGTGAGAAGTTGGTGACAATCACAAATTTGTTGTTGTCTAGATGCACAGAAATTCCTATTAACCACTTTGGTTCAAAATCCAGCCCGAGCTTCCTAAATGTGAAACAGATGTTCAGAAATTCGTCCACAAATTTTTGTGTTACAGCAAACTTGGCAACCTCGCTTTTATATAAGGAGACTCCAGCCCAATGGTGAGCAGGCGAGTCGAATCCCTTATTGCAGAAAAACAGCAGTAATCTAAAAACATTGAGAGAGTGACTGCAGTCAGTCCAAAGCAGGCCACAATAGGAAAAAAGGTTAGAGATTGGTTGGCTCCCACCTTGTGTCTTGGAGTCGAAAATAGTCGCTCAGAGCGTTCAACCACTGGGGAACCAGCTACTCACTGCAACTTCTTACTATGTGTAAACCGCTGCACCCTGTTGTAATAACAGAAAGTGTCTTTAAGTCCAGCAGACGTGTTCAGCTGTATCCATATCCGCTAGTGTCCCTGTAGCCTTCTGTTTCCCCCTAATAACCTGCTGTCAAGTCAGTGCAAACAGTGACTGCCTCCGCTTATTCCCATGGTTGCTCTGTGGGAACACAGTCAGGCTGATGAATGTAATGTGCTTTAGCAAGCTGTAAATTCAGGATGACTCTGCTCATTCATCTTAATTTTACAGGTTTTTGCATCACTGGAATATTGCAGCACAATTTCCACCCCGGTCACGTTCAGTTTGTGTCTCAGCTTATCAGTGGAAATACACAGGGGGAAGAGATGATGTCAATCAATCTCAGTATATAAAGCTTTTCTTAGTAACGCACACACTGTCGAGCAAATACCAGCCAGGGAAAGTGCTCACATTTCTCATTTCTTTTGTTTATCATGATGTGACCGAGTCATGTTGGGAAAGGAAATCTCATTTTCACTGTCATAGTTTTGTCATCTCAGTGGCTCATTTTAGAAATGGCTCACCTTTTGCTACCTTTTTTTCATGTATTAAACATTTTATTGCCAATGTGTGAGTTTATTGTAACTTAATTTAAAAAATGAGATCTTCTCTAGCTCTCTTGCTTGCTTCAAACCTTTCGGTGGAGCGACAAAATCAATGCTCTCTCCTGAACGCCCCACTGCCTCTCTTCTGCTCTTGGATTAAAAGGCAGCCATATTAACTATGTTAGCTTAGAACTCGTGATCAAATGACCAACAGTATAAACACAGAGTCAGACTCCAAACACCGATTCATCATAAGCTCCATCGTAGAGCCTAACATAAGCACCAACACGACCTCCACAGCAGGACATCAGTCTTCCTTCTGCCAATTGTTAGCTAACAGCGTGTCTACTGACATAGCAAAACATGGTATTCATCTAATGATCTGGAATCTTATCTGTCAATTTTCCAATAAGCTAAAGTTGGTGCATTCTTTCAGAGTAACCTAAATTAGAGCCAACTAGCTAACGTTAGCAGTGTTAAGTAAAAGTAATTAAATAACCAGTACAAAGGATGTATGTAGCTTCTTCTATCTAAAAATAAAGCTAATACCAAAGTGCTTTAAATAACAACAAAGCACAGCAGGACAGGTTTATCACGGTTTTGGCCAATGCTAGCTTTCACATGAACAGAATGATAACCTGCTGGAGGTGTCTATAGCATCAGCAGTTTACTAAGGTTACACAGAGGTCCTTTGATTAAATGTTAACAATTGCAGATCATATTTGTTCATGTACATACAAAAACACAAGAGGTTTTCCGTGTTAAATCTGTGTTAGAATTTAAAAAAAAGGAAAATAGCTGAAGCTTTGTGCCTCTGAATCTGATTTACACGTCTGAATCCATCCTCTCTGGTAAATGGATGATTTTATCTTTAATTTAGGCTAATTTGACAGCCAGCATCTGTCCTCCAGGGCTTCCTGCTGGCTAGCTCTCAGTCTTTCCAGAGGCTGATTGTGACCATCAGTACCAGGTGCTGTCCACTCCTCATTAATGACACTCATTTATCAGGAGCACAACCAGTAATGGATGCATACTGTCAATAACACAGTCAGCAGGAAGTGTTGCTTGTGATGCCAGTCCCACCGCCACAGCGGCTGAGTGCATGTTTGTTAAAAAGCTTCCCCCACCCGGAGACCGCATCTCCAGTCCGGAACTTTTCAAGTAAGACCTGCAAGTAGATGATTGATTCGAAAAGCCAGCTGAATGTTTTCATTCATCTTAATTCCACTCTGCACCTGAATCTAATTTAGACCCGATAAATGGATCTCAGCTTCATATTTCTGGGGACTTTCGTGGTCTATTTAGGACTGCTGGAACCCCATCTTTATTATTACCTGAATAAAGGGCCACCCTGATGAAAAAATACCTCAGATTTCCCAGAAAAGAGGGGAAAAACATTAATGAACGTTGGGGAAACATTTGGGGAAATTTCTGAGGACCATTAATCCAAGACATTTCTCTTCATCAGGTGTCATCAGTCAGGAGATGATGGACTTCATCCACCTAAAGGTGTGTCAAAATGTTCTTACCTTGCCAAATCTGGTTTTAGGAAAACCCGCTGGTCTGGTGAAAAACACGCCACCTTTGCATTGGAAAATGAGAAGTTGTGAGTGACAGCCTCATATCAGTAATACCATAACCCTGTGTGTCATGCACCACCTCCAAAGTACATGGTGTGCGTAACTGAGACTCTCCAGCAGCTTTGACAAAACAACATTATTTCAAACCCACGGAATGATAACGACCCGCTAATGCATAGATAAAAACCTCTTGCGCGGCACAGACTCTCCTCTTTCAGGCTGTCGAAGCTCTGAATCATTCTCTCTGACTTTGTCATTTGCAGCATTTGTAATTCTTGGATGGTTGACAGACTTTCTTTCTGCTTCTTTTCTGTGGGACATTTATGTGGGGAGTTTAAAAAGCTGTTTACAGTTTTCACCAATTAATTTCCTCCATGGAAAAAAAAAGCATATTACGAGAGCCTACAGAAACTCCTGCAGGTGAAAATGAACCACCTGAATACCTCAGAACTATACTGATGTCCCCTATTTCACTCAGGAGAATAGGGGATATTATTCTCACCACTACAAAAATACTTCTCTTTTTTTCAGTGTGATTTACCTGCTAAAAACTCTCAAGATTAACACCTGTGCTGTTGTATTCTTGGTTCAACAATGTAGCTAGTCCAATTGTACATGTTTTTGCAGATTAAAGTTCTGTTTGATTGTGAGTCCATTGGAGCCAGAAGACCAGGCATAACGTGCAGGTGGTAACTTTATACTTCCTAAATTGGGTTTTCTTTTGTTTTCTCTTCAGTCTAAGTCAGGAGTGACAGATGTCTCAATAATGCCATAATCAGGTGTGTCAAGCTCCGCCTCTGGAGGAAACCTTGTGTATGAATAAGCCACTCTAGCACCTCAGACTGGAAGTACACATTTGCTGATGTGAAATTTGCGCCTGGTAATGCAAACGGAGGCAAATCCACATTTCATGACTTGAAATATTTTAACATTGGTTAAAACAATAAAATAGGATTGTTTTGTCTTACATCATGAAAACCTATTAGCTAGGATTTCCTGATACCACCAGTCAGAAAGAGGAGGACCTGTCCAACTTTTCTTTCAGATGAAAACCAGAGAGGAAATCACAAGACTTCGTGGTAAGTTCTTAAAATCAGTTTCTGTAAGGTGAAACTGTGTGTTTTTAGTGCAACTGCGCAAACATTTGGTGTTCCTCAGGGCTCGATCCTGGGTCCTTCTACAAAATGCTGATACACTTAGATTCTTGAATATTAGCTGCTGGGTTTTTTTTTCACTTAAAATTAACACTTTATAAAAGAAATTAAATGCAACAACAATATATTGTTTATACTTTTATTTATACATCTACACTGAACTGAATCCTTTGTCATTATCTCTTGCACTTCTGTACAGTAAGGAATAAAATAACCGTTTCTCCTAAACAGTCTTTTTAATATTAACTGCATCATCAACTCATTGTTTTTAAATTATGACACAATAAATGTGTCATTCGATATAGAGTCATTCAAAGCTCCCATCTTATCTCCTCAGAATCAAATTTATTTTGTATATAAATGACCCTTGATCTATAGTTTGATACTATAAAAATCTTTGACCTTTACGGGTGGGCTAGAGTTTGCACATTGGTGTCATGGGCTATACCCCAGTGTCAGAAAACTGTACCAGTTTCTTGTCTGTAACATGTGGTACCCTCTGGCTGTATCACCACGAAGGATAGATGGCTACTCAGAACAAGTGAGAACGTATGACAGGTGTCCTTTTTACCTAAATTTGATACCAGGATCATCTAGTTCTGTCTCAAAATAATTTACTGGTGTAGGCGACTGTAGCTGTATGGCTGTGAAATGCAGAAACAACACTAGTGTTCACATTTTCTATACTTTTTTTTCTGTACTTGTTTTGACATGTCCTACAAAAGGCTCCAGGCTATTAAAATTAGAAATAAAGCACCAAACACAGTGTGTATTTGCAGTGCAGGGCAGCTGGATTGGTAGGATGATGAAATGAATTTGAAAATCCTGCCAGACTGAATCTGTTTTGCAGAATGAAATTACTTGTAGCTTTCCTGCAGCACAAGAAGAGTGTTTGCTTTTCCTTGTAAACAGTGTTGGCTCATATGTGAGTAAGCAGAAGCAGCAGCAGAGGATTGTTATGCAGTGGAGTAAAATATCTATAAATGCCAGAATCAGATTTTAATTCATTCCTTCTTACATGGCAGCCAGATTGTTTTAAAGCTAATATATTTCCTTAATCAAACTGTATAAAATAAACAGTATAGTTGTCTTATTTTTATTTTGAACACACAAAAAATCCACCTTAAGTAATTTTCTTCTTTTTTATTATGTCATTTACAGGTTAAAAGTGACCCTAAATGAACTGTCAAACCTCTTAGAGAGCCTTCCCTTTGAAGCAGAATGACTTTTTAGCAGCTGCTGATTAGTCACTAAGTTACTTCAACACAGAATGACCATGATTAGATTTTTTTTTCTCCAAGCATGTCGGGTACTGCTAAAGTTCAGTTTCAATTTATCTAGGCTAATTTTGGCCTTTGCTGTGTGTTTCGACCCCCATGGGAACAACCTAATAAGTCGTGAGAGCTAAGTCAACGGGAAGGACCTTCATTTTCTTGTGTTACTGGCCGGTTTGATCTGACTTCTGTCAGAGTCTACTTAATTCACTCTAGAGTGAAGTTTTCATTGCTTCCCTCTTGCCATGCAGCCCTCTAAAATATTCAACAAATAGCGAGCTGAACTCCAGCAGCAGCGGGAGCTTGGGTGTCTTCGCATTGCCTCCGGTTGTCAGAGTGCAGCTGAGCGTGCATCCTTCCAAACAATCCCTTATTTTCTGTCTTGTGCCATCCTTTATTGATCACCTTCTTTATACCTTTTGTCACGTCAGATACACATGGATTTGTGAGAGTAGTCAGAGGGCAGTGATTGGTGAAAGCTGGTGAGAGCCGGGGTCCACTGGTGTTAGAAGATTCGAAAAACTGGGGCCATGACAGGAAGCAGTCAACTTTGTCAAAGTGTGCTTTAAGAAGATACTGAACTTTTCCTCCTTTATAGCTTATGATTCTTTAAGATAACTGGCTCAGTTTTATATATAAAACACAAATTTCAGTCATTTGTCAACACAGTTAGTTAACCTTTACAAAACTTTGCTCAGACAGGTGTAACAGCATTTGTTGGGGTTATTATTTTTCAGCGTTGAGATGATGTTGATGATGCCAGAGACCAAGGCATTCAGGGACTTTGCCTAGTTTAAATTTGGCAATAAAGTTTTAATTGCAGTAGGTTTCTTGCTTTATTTCCATCCATGCATATAATATTGATATTCCTGCAGGGTTGCCTAGACTGATAGAGATGTGTTTCTAAGATGTGCTCACTGGTCATTCTGGAACTTCCAAAGATAGAAAAGGGTTGTCAGAAATATGATTGACACGATAAAAAGGTCTTGGTTTTTATGTATTTGAGAGATATTAAGTTTGTCTGAAGATCCTCCTCTGTATTTCTGTATGTGTTTGTGTAAAGGCTGATAATCTTGGAAACTTCATCTATCGAGCCTCGGACCAGCTCCGTTTAGTTCTACCCTTTCGTACCTGTCCCTCTGCATTCCTCAGTGGATCTCTGCTACCTTGTCACAATGGTAAACTTTGAATTATAACGTCGGGGAAAGGCGGTGAACTTGCAGGTAGGCGTATCTGTCAAGTCGATGTGTGGTGAGCTAAAACTGTGGTGTTCTCGTTGACAGTGTCAATCTTGTAAAGGTCACAGCCAAAACCCAGGAGTTCATCACCAGTAAAGCTCCTTCCTATAGAAGTCGAGTTAGTTGGACACAGAAGATATCTGCTCTCTTTGAAAGAAGTTTAAGTTGTCATAATGAGATTTCTGTGGAGCTTCATAAAAATTAGCTGGCACACCGAAAGGAGGTACAAAAGAAGGTGACGTTGGTATCACTGAAAAACTTTAGCTCTCTCATTGCATCTGATATCTCTTATGCTCTTGAATACGTTTGGGCAGCCACAGAACGATGGGATATTATTAAGCCTTTCGATATATTTGGATATATACAAGCACAACAATTGTTTGTTAAGCCAGCGGTCCCCAACCCCCGGGCCTCGGACCGGTCCGTGAGTCGTTTGGTACCGGGCCGCGAGAGTTGAGGCTCAGGTGTGAAATGTATAGTTTTCAGGGTTTTTATCGGTTTTCAGCGTTATTTTGTTATCGTTTTTATCGTTTACTCGGTTTTCCTGGGTCTTTTCACATGTGTTATGAATAAATTAAAATTTTTTCAGTACCGGTACTAGTTTTATTTTGTTGTATTTATCCACACCTTAAAGGCCGGTCCATGAAAATATTGTCGGGCATAAACCGGTCCATGGCGCAAAAAAGGTCGGGGACCGCTGTGTTAAGCCATCGTGCACCGTTTCAGAATTTCTGTCTCTAACGACATTAAACATTTTGTTATAATTTTTTTTCACATGGCAGTAGAAAATATGCAAGCATAAATTATTTGGCCTAGAACATCAGACGAATTAGTTTGATATAAAACCTAAATGACCTAGGCCTACAGAGAATCATTTGAAAACCTTTTGGTAAGGACGGCAATTCTCTGCTCTGTAGTTAGCATACTGTTAAGTGATTCTTGCTGTCATTGTAAGGAAAATGTGCACATGAAGTTGACAGGTTTGGATAAACCTTCATTCATAGCTACAACCATGTTGGCCAGTATTTGGTCTGTACCAGCTCTTTGATTGTTTGAGCCTGGTACGATTAATTCTCTCGTGATTGTGATTTTACAGATCTCGTCATCTATCTCCGGACTGACCAAACAGCAGTTTCTAGGTCGAAGGAAACAGGGATGGTCTCAGTCTAGAGACATTTTGTTCATTATTTTGGATAGTTCAGACTAATAATGTGGAGAATGTCAGGTTAACTTTAGAACCAAAACAAAGAAAAACAATAATGCAGGATGAAAGTCAAGCAAAAAAGAGGTGGTGAGAAAGATGAGGCAAGGTATTGGAGGTAATAAAGAAGACAATAAAGCTGCGGCAGCAGTGTGCAAACACAATACAGTGTGATTACAAAATTAATCTGTTAATTGATTTCTTCAAATAATACTCTAAGCACTGCATTGATGCTAGACACACGCTGCTTTACAAACCAGTCATTTTGAAGTAGATATAGGTAAGTCATGTAGAATAATTTAGTCCTTGGGTGTACATGATATGTGAACAGAAACTAACTGCACCAAATATTATGCATTTGTAATAAAAAATAAGTCTTGGTTTGGGCTGTCAGGTGTGAAAAGGCTGTAAATCATGCAAAGTGTTGTCATCTGGCCTCAGCCATCAGCAGGAGAGCTGAATTGAAATGTAACTCAAGTAGTTCATGTGACATTTTGAAAGATCATATGTCAAACTGTCAGAGAGCTTTAAATGGAGTACTACAGGGACTTTTATTTCTGTCAAATGTCATTTAAGCACTTTCATTTCAGTTATTGACTGACTCATTAGGCCCTTCTCATGTTGTGGTATTGAGCTGCTGTTCAGTCTCTATAAAGTTTTTGTCACACTTTAAGTTCTCCTGGTTTGAATGAGCCTATTTGAATGGGGAAATTCCTTCCTATCCAAGCACAGTTTCACAACATTACAACTTCAAACCTGTGGAGAACCTCTCCTGTCCTCACAAGCACCAGCTAAAAAAACATCCATCCCTTTTCTTACGAAGAAAATCTCAGCTGTCACCAAGTATGTTAGTTCTGCCATCGTAGCTCATAGTCTCTTTTTTTCTCTGATCACCTGTGGACCTAGTGGACCAGCAGATTCAAACACAGGACTTCTTGCTGTTGGACGACGGCACTAACCACCGCACCACTATGCCATTCGCAGAACATGACTTGCTGACATGTTTCTCATTTCAGCTGTCAATTGGTGATGGCAGCTAAGAGTTGAAGGAGACTGTTCGATAGTGCCTTTGGTGTCTTGTGGAGAAAACCCAGAAAGGTCTGCAGAAACCATCTCATGTACCATAGGAACACCTCAAGATCCCTCAGAAGCAAAGAGAGAGAAGTGTCTACACTGAAAAAAGGGATTTGCCATCTCTTGAATTTATGTAAGCATCTTACGTATATTCAAAACAATTGCCTCATGCTTTAAAGTTAAGTGTAATTATATAGTGCAGAAAGTACATGATATGCAGAGAGGGTATATTAAATTGTTCATATCATGTTTGAGCAAAGTAAGTCAATAATATGTCAAATCTCACATGATTTAATCTCGCGCGCTTCGGATCGTGGTTTGAGGAAGGTATCCATCTCAGTCAAGTCGAGCAGTCGCCTCTACTTTTTTCGGTGTGGTTGTTACATTTACAAAAGTCTAACTTGTAATTTGAACAAAATAATTTAATGTTTCTATGGTGAACGTAATTAAATCATGTAGGATCTGTAAGTTGAGATGACATGATACACTGTAGTAAGAGTGGTTAGTTGCTGGACTGATGAAATTTACAAGATCGCATGAGATTTCAAACTGCAGGAAAATCACTGGAGTTATAAAAGGCAGACAACCTGTCAAGGACAAAAACATACAGGAAGTTCAGCATCAAGCCTTCAAACCACAGCTTTTCTACTTCTGTTAACCCTGGGTTGGCGGCGTGGTGGTTGGTTCAATAGATCCAAGTTGTCAGGGATCCTGGGTCTGAGCGACCCAGGATCCCTGAGCAGTTATGGACTAATATTATAATGTGTATTTTGTATTGCTGTCCCTCGTTATCCCTGCTTGTGTGTGTGTGTGTGTGTGTGTGTGTGTGTGTGTGTGTGTGTGTGTGTG
>NW_005187449.1:2129074-2142608 GCF_000239375.1 Pundamilia nyererei
TGGCAAAAATAATGTCTTTTCACAAAATCTACTTTTTAGAGAAGCATGAGTTTTCTATGAAAGCTGCTCATGATGTCAATACCAATATTCTTTTTTTTATTACACTCACACTGATTAAATGAACGAGTCTCTACACGCAGCGCTGACTTTATTCATACTTCACATAGGTGTCTGTTTGGAGTAACTGCTAAATATGATCCTGTAGAAGTTAATTTTCTAGTCTTCTGCACATCGTGATACTTCGACTCTGTTCTGCAAAGTGGAAGAGAATAAATATGAGGCTGAGACCTTCTGTAAAGCTCAGTTAATCACTCTGTACGGATAACTAATGAATTAGGAATTCCCTGCCAGGCTGAATCCACCTTTCAGACTGAAATGACAGAAAATGACTCAGATGAAACGCATGAAGCTCATTTCTGTCATGCTGCAAACAATGCAGAGCTTAATATGATCAGACTTCTTGCTCATACCTGCCTCATCTCGCTATGATTCATCTGTCAGTAGCAACACGATCAGCATCCACATTATTAGATTTAAATGTTTGTTTCAGGGTTTTTTTTAACCTTCTTAGTCACATTTTAAAAGATGAAGCTTTGGTAAAAATCCCAGGATCCTCCAAGTATTCCTCATATCATCATATAAGGAAAAGGAGGACACTAACAGCATGAGGTCAACTTCTTTTCTTATTTCACAGATTTTAGTGTCACATGTTGTACCTGCAGCTCGATAAGTAATAAACTATGAAAAGGTAAAGAACAATATCTGTCAGAAGTACCTCACACTGTCGATACAAGCTGCCAGTAGCTATTGATTTAGAGTACCAACAACTTAATCTTTTATTTTCAGGTGAGGCATATAGCAGTGACCAAGGTCAGCAGCAGCGCAGTCTGACTCAGCAGAGGATGAAACTTTGTCTCTGGCTGCTCGTTTGACCTTTATTTTTACAGTGGAGAAGTTGCTGAGCTGGCACGATTTTCCTCGAAGCAGCTCTCCGGCAGATACAGCCCCGGTCCTCCGTGGGACACTGAGGCAGGCCCAGCGATTCTGCTTTAGATTAAAGATGCTGTGATGTTTGTCTGGGCCATAGACTGTATACAAGACTGCACATTTTAAAGCCTCTGTGTCACCACTGGGAATTTCGAGCATGAAAAAGACCATGTTTGGATAAGATGGAGTGTGAAGTTTTCAGTTAACTCTAGCTAGTTTGCTTCAAAAGATGCATCATTTCTAGTAGCCGCTGCTAGGAACATTATGTACATCCAAACATCTTTTTTAATGACTTGAACAATTTGAATTATGAAGCCTAACTTAATATTGTTAGTGCTGACATTGCTGCTGCAGTGAACACTGTCAGAAACAGTTGTGTGTCCCTAGTGACGTACCTGCTTTTTGGTAAGTCACTACGGAACTTACTGATACGCATTATATTACAAGTAAGCGCCCCCTAGTGTTCAAACATGTAATAATGCAAAAACAGGGAGTAAGTGGCTCTTATAGCACCCATCGATTCTAACACACGGAAACTGATATCTGCTCATTTGATCTTAATAACAGAAACATACTCATCAAAACTGGAGTACAAACTTCCTGGACTTGTACTACCTTTTCAATTCAGGGACTTCCTGTGTTCATCAGCTGAGAAACTAGGCCACCACTGCTTTTGTGACCGGCGTTAGTTCATAGCTTAGCACTTAGCACTGCTTCTTCAGGGGTTATCAACATTCACTACATCCAGTATCCTCGTCTGTAGTCTTTGCCTTTCCCCCTGCCTGGTAGCTCCATCTTCAGCATCCTTTGTCCAGTATATCCATTATCCCTCCTGTGCACATGTCCAAACCAGCTCTTTTGCCTCTATAACCAGAGATCCTCGTTTCGTAGTGTTTTCAGCACATCCTTTGTGCTACCGACCTTCCAAAGTAACCCAATACATGAAACATGCAGTAATGCAAAAAAAGACCTAGAAAAGAATCACTACAGCTACTTTCACTTCCTCCCATATTTGCAAGGGGTCACCACAGCAGGTAGCTCTGCACATTTGATTTAGCAGATTTTTAAACTGGATGCTGTCAGCGGTGACATCATGCTGACGTAAGATTCAGGAAGTAGCTTTACACTTCAGAAATATGATGGACCTTTACATTTACTCTCATCACTAATCGATTTTAATGGAAAAAATGCTTCTGCTAACATTTACAACCATCACCTGAAGCTCAAAACCATAGAAATTCAGCATGAATGGTCCTCTCTGACTTCCAGGCTTCACTGCTTCACTTCACTGCTTTCCTGTTGCTCCTCAGACTGAAGGAAGACTTGGACTTTGCAGTCAAGCTATACTTTGAGGGAAAGAGGAGTAAACAATGTATAATTAAAGGGATTTGCATTACGTTAGTATTCCCCAACACTGTCTGCAGTGACCCTGGAGGCTGTTGGAGCAACAACAGTGTTCACAGATACATAAATTAGACTTGCAGAGCTAAAACAGCTGCTTGGGAGAGCGCCGCAAGAATGTGTTTGAGAGCCCTGTGACACAGAGCGGGCGTGTTGCTGCTGGGGGGGGGGGGCCTCAGAGATCACGAAATCACTCAACGAGATTGGCAATTGCACCAAAGCTCATTTATTTGGTTTATGAATGTTTATTTCATTTTTTTACATTTAGTTTTTCACATTTTAACAAAATATCTTCAGGGAATCCTTTTATAATTACACTCAGTCCAGATTGGTTTGTTTAAATACTTTCTTTTTAATCAAAGGAACCTTTCAATGTAGCCCTGCTTTGCATTCATATGGAAGCCAGAGGTATGTATTAATTACACGTAGGTGTTATTTTAATGTGAACTGTCAAAAATCAGATCACATAAGCAGGATGTCTGTGGACCCACAAGGAAATTCTGACCTTCAGATATTTTAATTTCCCTCAGTTTGATGAATGTTTTGTACTTTGACAACCAGTTTTGGCAAACTGCTGTCCAATCTAGCTCATTATACTCTTAAAGATATTTGAAGTTGTGTGAGAGTTTGCTTAACTTAACATGTGTTTTGTGCGCTTTGGGAAATGCATGGATGAGGTATGGGGTCTGTTGTTGTTGGCTATTTAATTCCCTGTACATTTGCATTGCTGCAGATAAGTTTGACCTGTTCCTGGTGTGTGTTGGACTCATGGCTGTCCTGATTCTGTTTGTAACTTTTATTGACAGGATTTGTAGGCACAGCCAGGAGGAGGGTATCTGGTTCAACAGCCTTGGGGTCAAATTCCAATCTATGCAGATGATGTGGTTCTGTTGGCTTCATCAAGCAAAGACCTCCAGCTTGCACTAGAATAGTTTGCAGCAGAGTTTGAAGTGGCTGGAATGAGAATTAGCACCTTCAGGTCTTAAGCTATGGTTCTTTGCTGGAAAACCGGTGGACCAGGAATGCCTTAATTGGAGATACAGTGTCCTGGGGTCTGGTTAATAAGTGGGAAAAGAGTGGAGCAGGAGATTGACCAATGGATTTGTTCTGCAGTGATCCAGATACTGTACCAGCCTGTTGTGGTGAAGAGAGAGCTGAGCGTCAAAGCAAAGCTGTGGATTAACATGTCGACCTTGAGCTGCAGGCAGTAACCAAAAAACATGAGATTTTGGAAACAAGTAGTGGAAATGAGTTTCCTTTGTAGGGTAAATGATTCACAGTAGAGCAGATTCTCTTGCTCAGATGGATTCAGAGGATGTAGTTAAAGCATCTGTCCTGTCTGGACACAACGAAAGCATCCTAGTGAAGCTGAAGCAGTTCACGTTCAGCTGGAAGGAAACCCAGAACACACTGGACAGATTATGTCTCTTGGATGGCTTGGGAAGACCTTGTCCACACAGAAGGGTTGAATAAAGGGAGGTCTTGGTGTTGCTTAATTAGCTGTAGAAAATCATTAGATTTAACTGACATTTGTACCTTTTGTGGACATTTGAACTTTTATTAGAATATACTACAGTGACTTTCTGTAGAATATTTGTCTGCAGTGGTCACAGATATTTATTCTGAACTTTTGTCATTATTGTCCCTACCGAGTCAACACACATACAGGTACTTACTCTTCTGTTCTGTTTTTGTTTTCTTGGTTCCAGAGGTGAGAATCAGACTGGAACGAATTGACAGTCCTGTTTGATGTCAGGATGTTTTTATTTTATCAAAATAAGATTGTACTTGTCTAAAAGCATAATTTATGCCCATAATTTCGAGGTCAAAAACACTTTTTGTTGAGAAAAACAACCCATTTCATTTCTAAGGCATGGCATATCCTCTGTTTTTCTTCACATTTTTATTGAGGACAAATCTATGATGTTTACATCCTCATAGTTGCTGGCATTTCCAAAACCTTAGTGGCAGTGAGTGATAGGTGTCAACTGTAGCAAGCTAACACAGCACATAAACCAGGAAGAAACAGCAGGGAGTTCAATCTGAGTTTGTCCCAGATCGTTAGCCTCAAGCTATTATGTCACTGGACTAATATCCTGCCGCTTCCCGTTCTGCAGAGCAATTAACTCGGGCGGTAAACAGTGAATAACTGATTGTGTTTGTACTGAGCTCCTTTGTTCTGGAGGTGCAGGTGTGAACCTTATTAAATTATTGAAGTCTATAGCATTGCAGCATCAGCAAAAATCATGTGAGCGGTCAAGACGATGAAGGTTCGTTGAGTCATTTCTTGGGCGTGTACTGTGAAGGTCACTGTAGTCGTAACGCAGACTCTCTCTCTCATGACTTCTCTGACATGTTTAGGTGATGAACACATGCAGAGGAGATACACTCATTGTCTGGACTAGTTTTAAGTATATTTTGCACGTAAAAACTTATACTTACAGTCCTGTAGTGGGATATTAACAGTCTTTACCTGCCTAACCACAGCACCAGTCTTAATTACTTTGGGAGAAAGAGAGACAGGAGAGGTCAAAGCTCCAGCAAGGATTGCTTGGTAGAGTGTAGAACAACTTTATTGGTAGGCCTGCTCATAATCGATGTGATGGGTTTCTGACCTTTTCAGGTTGTGTTCCTCTCCTCTGGGCAGATTAGAAGTCAGTGAAGTTGTGCCAAAAAGCTCTGTGGTTCCAAAGACAGAGAGACTGGACATGTTTCCCTGAGATTTTAAATGAAGAGTGAAGAGTGTCTTCTTTTAGCTGATTTGGCAGTGCTGTTTGAACAGTGTAACAGTCACTTTAATTCTAACCTAGAGGCTCTTGGATCTATCCATAAAAATAAAAACCTTTCCTTCTCGGCCATGTTCAGTCCTTTTCTGACAACTTACAGTTGTCTTTATGATTTCACCACAGATATCAAAATAATTTTGTATTACCAGCCATTCTGGTGGTAACAGCTGGGTTTGCAATGATGACCAAGTTTACAGTTTCCAACCCTGAAGGCAGCAAATCAGGCATCTTTCCTTCAAACCAGGAGGATGCTCATCTTTATTCCAACATTTACAGGGCTGTGCGGCGTGAATTTGTCCCCCAGGGTGACAAACGATAGTCAAATAAGACATCGTTCACCTTTAGAGCTATTCTATAGACCTGTTCAATGATAAACATGAGATATATCTGAAGCTGATTTGCCGTCTGCTGGAGCAAGTTCTGCTCCATCAGTTTGGACCCTTCGGCAGCCGTTAGTGATTTCCACCTTTAAGAGGCAGTATGAACACCTGTGGCATCTGAGCTCTCAGACAGCCAAAACCTCATAGCCACAGATACACTTCCTTTTTCCACTGTGATCGTGTTTCAGATCAGGTCTTCCATTATGATGAATCTGTCCTCTCACTGCAGGTCTTTGGGCGTTTTCAGGCTCACCACAGAATCCATCATTCTTTGACATTTGTTGGCGAACAAGCTGCCAGCTAATTGAGACGTTTGTGTAACAGCACTTCTCTGAGAATTGGTCAACACCTCCTGGAGTGAAGGCCCATTAGCACACAAACACTGCCTGCCAATGTTTGTCTGAACCATACAAATCATCTCAGCTTTGTTTTCATTCCCTGTGAATAAAAACATGATAAGTGAATCATCTGTCAGACTCTGTCAGTGGGGAAGGTTTCCTTCAAACCACTAATCATTATTGTAGTCCATCCATTTTCTGATCTGTTTAGGGGCTGGAGCCTACCCCAGCTGGCTTTGGCTGACATATTATGGCAATTTTCATAGTAAATATACGCAGATCAGGCATAACATTGTGATGATTATTATGTCAGCCCCACTTTTGCTGTCAAAACAGCCCTGAACCCATTGAGGCATTGACTGCACTAGACCCCTGAAGGTGTGCTGTGGTATCTGACACCAAGACGTGAGCAACAAATCCTTCAAGTCATTCAAGTTGTAAGGTTTGTCCAGAACATCCCACAGAGGCTCCACTGGATTCAGATTTGGGGAATTTAGAGGTCAAGCCAACACTTAAAACTGGTTGTTGTACTCCTCAAACCATTCCTCAACCATTTCTGCTTTGTGGCAGGCGCATTACCCTACTGAAAGAGGCCACAGCCATCAGGGAGTACCATTTCCGCTAAAGGGCGTACATGGCCTGCAACAATGTTTAGGTAGGTGATAAGTGTCAAAGTTGCATCCCTATAGATGGCAGGACCCGAGATTTCCTGGCAGAACATTGCCCAGAGTATCGCATCGTCTCCGCCAACATCTCCACCTCTTCCATGCATCTTGGTGCCAGGTATTCCCCAGGTAATCACCCAATGATTCATGTGATTGATTAGACCAGCACACCTTCTCCCATTGCTTTGTGGTCCAGTTCGGAGGCTCAGGTGTCCATTGTTGGCACTTTCGGTGGTGGATGGCATCAGCACGAGCTCGCTGACTGGTCTCCAGGTCTGCAGCCCCATATACAACAAACTACTACTACTACTACTACTACTACTAATAATAGATTGCATTTTATATAGCGCTTTTCGGGACCCCTCAAAGCGCTTTACAATACCACTATTCATTCACACACTGGTGGAGGCAGCTACAGTTGTAGCCACAGCTGCCCTGGGGCAGACTGACAGAAGCGAGGCTGCCATATCGCACCATCGGCCCCTCTGGCCAACACCAGTAGGCGGCAGGTGAAGTGTCTTGCCCAAGGACACAATGACCGAGACTGTCCGAGCCGGGGCTCGAACCGGCAACCTTCCGATTACAAGACGAACTCCCAACTCTTGAACCACGATCGCCCCAAACTGTGGTGCTTTGTGTGTTTGGACAACTAGCATGAACTTTTTCAGCAGTTTGAGCGACAGCAGCTCGTCTGTTGAATCAGACCACATGGACCAGCCTTCCCTCCCCATGTACATCAGTGAGCCTTGACCGTCCTGTCGCTGGTTCAGCAGTATTCCTTGCTTGGACCACTTTGATCAACACTGACGCCTGTAGACCGAGAACACAGCTGCAGGTTTGGAGATGCTCGTATAACAACAGCAACCATGCCAGTTAGGTTTTCTCTAGCTAGCTGCTACTGTAGAAGTAAATGCTAATGACATGAAGATTTACAACTAAGTGATTTACTGTGTTTTTCTTTCTTTTAGCATGTGGATAGCCCTTTACACCGTATTTGATGTGGTAATAACTGTATAATTTTCGTGTTTTGGAAGCGTACACAATTTCCACTGTTTTTCTTAGATGTAACATGAGGAAAAGTACATTTGGAGTGCAAAATGTCCTTTTTTTTAAATTATCAGGCTCAGAGAATTCAAACAAAGATGGTAAACTTTTATTGTGAAATATCCCCACCATTGAGCCAGCCTCATCACAAATCACATTGAGTCTCATCAGGAGGAGAAAAAAAAATGCACTAATTGCAGTTTTGATATTTTGAAGTCTTGACAGGTCTCTATGTCTGGCTCCATTGATTTACCCATCAGTCAAAGTCAGGATCTCGCCCACCGCCTCCAGACTTCCCCTCAAAGCACAGAGTTGTTCCCTGACTCCGGTTTTCGTGTTTGTTAAGAAAGTGGCTCTTAAGAACCTGCTGATAGCGGCCAGCAGCTGCCTGAGAACAAGTGCCAACACGTTTTGATTATGGAGATGCTTCGACCCCGTCCTCCATCATGCTATTATCGGTTTACCCCCGTCACATCCACCGTACTGACTCCAGCTACCACTAATATATCCCAGACCTCCCCATGTTCCACTCCTGGAGTTAATCAGCATTATTATTGTTTGATCCCATCAGTGTACATTAATACTGAATACAGGGTTACCCAAAGCGCCGACCTCCATCCTCCTCCACCTCTCTGCCAGGCTTCACCTCAGCTAATTGGAGACTCTGAGCTGGACCTCTGGACTGTGTTTGTTGAGTCTGTGTCTTTTGGAGCATTTTTAATGCAGGTTTCTAACTAATAATGTGACTGTTTTCTGTCACAGACAATCTCAGGGGTTCCTGTAGTAGGAAAATTTTCATGTTTAGTCTATGGCAGGGCTCAGCAACCTTTAACACCCAACGAGCCATTTGGACCCGTTTCCATGCAAATGAAAACACTGGGAGACGCAAATCCTTTTTGACATCTAAAATGAAGATAACACTGTATATATTGTTTTTTTACCTTTATGCTTTGTGTGAACAACTAAGGTGTGTTGCTTATGAAATCCATGAAGTGCTACAGATAAAATAACATTTTATTTATGTAATTAACACATTTTGAACGTAAAGAAATATAACAAAAAGAAAGACGCCCAGCTGAACTAAAATGATCCATGTAGCAAACAAAAACTGTTGTGAGCCGCCACCCTTATATCGCCTTTGGGCTTTTGGAGCTTTGACCTGACTTTTAAAAAATTATTGGAAAAAAAGCACTATGCTGCTAAAGATGAAAAATAGATATTGGCAAAATTCTGCCTAAATATGTATTTTACTTGGTTAATGTGTGTGGCGGGGCGTGGTCTGCAGCGCGGATGCACCTGAGCGGCACCCGCAATCACGCCTCGCCACCTTAACGTATGTGCTATCTATGCTGTTGTTGGTATATATGTCGGGCTGTGAGCTGCAAAACTACAGCTGTGTACAGCAACCGTGTGTGAAAAGTGGTCAATAAAGAGATGCTGAAAAGCGTGTCCATGCAAACATCGTCAGGCTTGCCATGGTACAATGGGACTTCTGCTCCTGAACCTCTGCGCACAGCGTCTGCAAATCGGGGCTGTACGAAGTCACTTTCATCTTTACGCAGGACTGTAAGCTGTCATCTGTGAGGCATGAGCAGTGTTTGTTTTTAACATAGTTCACGATGGAGAACAGCTGCTGACATAATGTGGATCCGAAGATCCATAATTGGCCTACCTGGGGCTGAAAGTTTCGATAAATAAATAAATATAATTTCATTTTTATATTTCAATATCACAATAATCTTCCAATTTAGAACTACAAGTTAAAAAAGAACTAACATAAATAAAATACACTTCAGCTAAATACTTCTAATTTATTTTCCCAAACCACGCAGAGCCGCACTATAAGGACTAAAGAGCCGCAGGTTGCCGACCCCTGGTCTATGGTCTACCTTACAATATAAAGCACCTTGAAGCGACTGCTGTTCTGATTTGGAGCTGTATAAATAGAATTTAATAGAACTGAATTGAATGTTTTTGGCCTCAGCATGAAATGCTTCACCAGGGTGGTGCATGATTATTTACTTATTGTTTTTACTTAAATATATTTAAAGTTTATGGGGAAAGAGAGCAACAAATGTGACTAAAATAAGAGAGTACATTTACTGACCAATGTACTGGAGATTATGGTTTTTGCCATAAGCAAGCAGCCTTACACTGACTCACCAAACATTTCACACTCGTAAAAATAGTGTTTTTCTGAGTTACATCACTTCACTTTTCAAGGTTAAGAACTGAATAACTCATTAGAAACATTAATAGAAGGCCAGCAAGCACTCTTCCAGTCACACCATTAAAGCCGACAACAAATCACAATCTCATTTTCAGTAAAACGAGCCATCTTTGACTTCTTATGACATGACTGTACAACACTAACAATACCCAATGCACACTGTGCATGCATGCATATCACTGTACATATGCACAATTAGCTGTGCTCCGTTACAGTGAACTGTAATGTAATGTTGCTGCTTTGGCATTTTTTTGTGAACTTTTTCCAACCCCAAAGTGAGCCTAGTGCAATGTTATACTGTTTTTCTTCATGTTTTTTTACACCCTTTTCCTATATGACTGTTAACTAGGTCGTAAATTGCTTCCATAAAGGTCTAAAAAAGGGCCTTTAACAGTCTGCACTTTAACCCCACTTATACCCGTCACATTATTCCGACCAGCCTTTGATTTAGCCCTCTGATTGTCAGTGGGTGGGTTAAAGTTTTGCCTCAAACAGGGTAAAATAATTCATAGATTTCCTTCCCTCTATAAATCCAGCATCTCTTACAAAAACCATGGCAACGTGGGCGTTATTACGGAGCACTGAGGGATTTTCGGAGCAGCAGATTGTCGGGCTGAAGCCACACATACCACACACTCATGAAATGCAAGTTAATAACTTTTACCGACAGTTTTGGTTGTAACATCGATGCAGACCCAAGCTCATGTCTGCTCTAACCAAAGATAGCGAGTAGCTTTCTGTGGGGCTCTCATCATTACCTGTTACCTCTTTTAATTTTTGAGAGCACCCTCAGTTACTTAGAGAAATATCAAGTATTTTTTATTCTCTTCAGTAATTGAAAATCTGAGTTTGCAGGCAGATTCAGATTGTTTTTAAAATTAAGTGTCTGAGCTTCAACATTTATTATTCTCTGGGCATAAATATTAAGAACTATTCTGCTTACATTATTCACATGATGCGGTCAGTGAATGTGTGAGTACATTTGAATAAAACTGCATTATGAAACAATTTAAACTAGTTTGTATTATTTCACTTCCATTAACATGTCAGTTTACTTCATTTGCATTGATTTTTCTTGCTTTTCTGTCCATTCATTTCATATTTATGTAATCAAGTAACACAATATATTGCCATATACTGTAGTAAACGGTAGTACTGTAATGTGTTTTACTTCCAGTTTTAGTTCGAGAGCCACAGACTGGATGGGCAGAAGCTGAGACCTCTTTAAAGGCTAAGATAGCTTTGACATTTAGCGCTTGTTTGTCTCTGGTTTGGTTTCGTCTGGTGATGCTTTGCCATAAAATGCTGCAGTACTTGTTTTGCAAACATCCCTCATCCACATTTTCTCCCACTGAGACCAAATCTCTGGTTTTACGTGCTGCTATTCCTATTTTTCCTCTGTAGAATTGCTAACATATATACGATCAGCAGTCTGAAACGCATCAAATTCTCACCTTTCAGAAACTGAAACCATTATTTTCTTTATTTAGTTAAAGAATATTGTACAAAATGCAGACTGACACACAAGCTTTAATCGAATAAAATCACAGTTTTTAAATCAATCTTTCCCACAGTTGTGATGATGAAGTGTCTCCTTAGCCAAGAGGACTGAATGAATTATTATTGGCAGCTTTTCTTCGAGGGTACGAACAGATGAACAATGCCACATCGAAGCTGCACAGCCTGGGATCTGCAGAGGGATTCTGTGCGGCATCAGAATTACACTGTTTGCTGTCTCAACTGCTGGGTGGTGGTCTCCATGCATGCAGTTCAGCTCATTACAGCAGGGCTGTTTAATGTGACTAACAGGAATAATGAGGGATGGAAAAGTCATCTGTGTGTGCGCCTCCTGGGGGAAAAGAAGCTGCCAGGCCGGAGCCTCCTCCGGACAGCGAGGGATGAAAGCCGGCGAGTGGAGTGCACGGAGCAGAAGTGCAAATGTGCAGATGTTCCTTTATCAGGATGGGAAAGAAGCTTTTTCCTTTTTTGACAGGAATGCTGAGATTTAATCCCGGTGGAAAGTGAATAAAAATGTGGAGAAGTGAGATGACTGCTTGGGCCACGATGGGAACAGTTCAGTTTGATGTTTGACCAAGTTTCTCAAACATGGCATCTGCAGGTGAGGAGTAAGATCAGTCATGGGATTCATAATGTTATTGATAACTAAAACGATAAATACCCACAGCAGCAGGTTTAATAAAGAACTTCAGAACGAAAGCTGCTGAGCGTGAAATGGAAGGAAAAGTGTGTCGAAAAGTGATAAAATGAAAGACAAACAGGTCAAATCCAGCCTCCTGACATCAGTTGAATCTTCACTGGTTTTAACATGAAAGCAAGAGATGGGCAGTAATGCGTTACTGTAATCCGATTACTTTTTAAAGTAACAAGTAAGGGATTACTATTACAAAAAAATAATTAGATTACCGATACTTTCCCATAAGCACGCTGCGTTACTAAACTGTGATTTTGTTTGTGAGAGTGTCTCATGACAATGACGTACGACCATGCAGCGTCCGTGCAGCGTCCGTTTTTCCATATCTGTGTGGGAGGATAACTTCTGTTTACAGCAAAAAATTCAACTTCAAATCTGAGCGAGCACCGAGCACGCTGCCACGGGAATGTGAAATTCACAGAGAATCTCCCAGGTCTCCAAACTGAGATGACCACTTTGGCACCAGGCAAACCTCCGCCTGCTCCACTCCTGTGAAACAGGTGATAATAGATTTACCGGTAAGAGCGACAGGACTTAGTGCCGCTGAATCTTTGATTTTATTTATTTTTCTGTGTTTTATTTGAATGTAATTGAAAGAGTGAGTGTAAACACAAAACGTTATTTTATTGTATATGCTGGAATATGCAGAAAATAGGTTTAAATGTTAAACACATTTCTTAAAGTCAAAGACTGTTGCATATAATTGCATTTTTGCTTGAGGCAATGTTCATAAAGTTAAAAGAATAAAACTAATAAAACAAGTTTTAAAAAGAGAAAAAAGTAGAATTGGGCTGAAAGGTTTATTGCTTTATTACATATTCAGGTTGTGTATCTTTTTTTTAAAGTAACTAAGTCATAAAGTAACTAATTACTTTTGAAAATAAGTAATCAGTAAACTAACTGGAGTTCTTTCTTGGAGAAGTAATCAGTAATTAGTAACTAATTACTACTTTCAAGTAAGTTGACAACCACTGATGAAAGCATAAAATGTTTATTCACTGCTAGAATGGTGAATAAACTCTAACAAACCTGTTAATATTGAATATGCCTCGTCTATGGCAATGTAGTGTGACGGATGAGCCATCTGTGGTTTTGGCCGGAGAAATATCAACATCTGCTGTGGGAACTCGAGTAAACCCTGCCCTCAGACACAGTCCGACCGCTCTGTGAATCAGTTTGATTCTGTATGGACCTGCATGCATCTCCACCACAGGTGTGTGTGTGGGTGTTTGTGTGTTTGTGGCAGAAAAGAGAGACACAAATGGAAAGCAACACAGTCACAAAGCGTGAATGCCGCTGAGGGTTCTTTGGAGGTGGAGGACCTTTCCCCCTCCAGGATCCTCTGAAGTAGATTTCAGTGTGGTGAAGGACCATCTGTAGCCATTAGCGAGCCATGTGAGGGTCTGAAAGGAAGGAAGGAGATCAGCCCGGCGGTGCTTCAATTGCCATCGGAAACACAAATGTGGGCCTACATTTAAAAATACTCCTGGG
>NW_005187449.1:2142643-2152144 GCF_000239375.1 Pundamilia nyererei
CCCCCCCCCCCCACCTCTGAGTAACAGCCTTTATTTCATGCATGTTTCATAATACAGGATATTATCAGCAGAACTTATAGGATAGGATCCGTTTTCTGCTTCTGTGGGATAGAATCCTTGGATTGGATTGGATCCAAATTCAAGTTCACCATGCAGATTCTCAAATGATCGAACTGAATCACTGAAAACAAACAACGAAAATAATTTGTTTTTGGTTCAGGCTGTGCTGAAAAATAAAGGCAGTCGTACCAAATATTCACTTTCAAGTTTTTTAGAATAGTACCAACTTTGTTTTTGTACACATTTCGCATTTTACTAACAAAGATTTAAAGAGGTGAAGGGTGACTCCAGACTTTTGCACAGTACTGTGGTTGAACTCCATCTGTCTTCCATAGTCGGTTCCAGTAAATCACAACATCCCGTCTGAGTTTGGTGCTGAACAACTACCTACACTTCTATCACAGTGGAGCTGTCAGGAACACAGTGAACACATCTTAATTAGGATGCAGTGGAGTCAGTGATGAGTTACACTCGGAGAAACTCGGTTTCATCATTCGGTTTCATCACTCGTGACTGATGACTCGTGCTGTGTCTCCTTTTCAATTCAAAAGCAGAGGCAGGAGACAGAAAAAGTGTCTTCATTTCTCAGGTAACTGTGTGTGTGTGTGTGTGTGTGTGTGTGTGTGTGTGTGTGTGTGTGTGTGTGTGTGTGTGTGTGTGTGTGTGTCAGAGCCAACAAGGCCACTGTAGTATTTCCCTTTGGAAAATCTCAGTTTTCAATTAGAGATTTGGATGAAAGGCTCCCCGAAGCTACATCATGTTTTTTTTTAATCATGTTCATTGACTCGCTGGTAATTGGAACAAATTATCCAAAATGAGATTTACCCCGTCTGGAAACAGGGAGGGGGGAATTGTAACTCAGGAGATTTGGGTCTGAATTAGACAGATTTGTGTTTTTCAATTTTACCTGCTGCAGCTACTGGAGGACAAAAGTGGGTTTTCAGTTTCTATGACTCCACAGGCCGACATGATGACTTTAAGTGGACCTATAATGACTTTTAGCTATTTATATTTATAGTAATTAAAATTTAAAATGAGGTCAGTTTAATCCCTTCAAACTAAAAACTATTCGAACTGCTCCAAACACTCACTTTGAGGCTGTTTTTTCTTACTCCTGGATCTATATGATATCATAGAGAGAGGATACCCCTTAATACGGTTATCTCAGCTGCAGAAGCCCCTCCCATCTTCCATTTAAACACTTTGCTTACAAGACGTAGCAAATCAGAAGAAAGTTGGATTTAAAGGGAGAGGTGCTCATTGAATGAGATGATGGACTAAGGTGCTGTAGTGAATAAAGAAGGATTATTTTGAACTGTTAGTCATGCAAAGCTACTGTAAGGCTACTATCATCCAAAACAAAGAAATAACACTGAAGTGATTAGAACAGACGAAATATTAGCACCAGTTGAGGGGGCTGGAAAATCTTTAAAAGGGTAAGGCCAACACGTCTTCAGTTCATTTTTTCTGCCAAGATATGCGGCTGGGATGGTTGGTTAGGACTTCACTTGTGATGGCTGAGGGGTGAAAGGTTGTTTCTTGCTGTAAATATGTATTTCCTGTAAAAGGAAGTTGGGTTGTCTGGTTTATTACTTAGGATAGACGGCAGCCTGCATGGCCTCACATTTAGGAGGAGAATAGAGTTTGAGTAAAGACAGCAGTTACAGGTGTGTGCAGGTTCATTGTGCAACAGGTCAGCAGGTCAGATGAAGCTGGGATAGATGTATACTCAAATTTCTGATGTCCATGATTGAAATGGCTTGTATGGTAGTTGGCAGCAAATTCCAACCTGCCTAAATTTATTTTGAAGGCCTGTAACTCAATTTTCATCATATGAAGGTAGAAAAGTGCATGTCCTCATTAGATATACTAAAATTATTGCTGATTTTGAGGAGGCCAGGTGGGCACTTTCTCTAAAGTTCAGGCTGCATGTCCCTAATGCCAGTAATTCTGCTTTTGTTTTATTGGTGTGTCTGACAGCATCTTGTTTACCTGTGGCACATCCATCTGGACTGCCGTGTGCTGCAGACCCTTATTGAGTCCGTTACAGCCTAGCAGTCTGGACAGCCTGTCAGCAGCCGGGCAGGAATGATTTCAGCTGGGAATGATTGACACAAATACCCAGTGAGCTCCTGCGAGAGGAGACTGTGATACAGCCAGCAGTCAGGAAATTGCAGTCAGTCAGAGCATCGCTTCAGAGCTGATCCTAATGAGCGCAGGATTGTCACGACTGCACAGAGTTGCCACCTTCTGCTGGAGGACTCACCCTGCTGTCAGCAGCCAGTAAAGCAGACGGGAGGTTAGTCTCAAAGGAACGGGGGCAAGGGGTTTTCTTAAAGGTTGCTTGTAATTATTCCGCCTTATTTCTAATTAGTTTCAAAGCTTGTTTGGTGGCTTTATTTAGGTTTGCAGCTCATTAAAAAGCCTGTTAATCAATCGAAAAATGGTTTTGGTGTAATTTAGGAGAACGTCTGGGCGTCTTACGCCGTCTTCTATGGTCTTCTACAGTGGACAGCTCTCTGGGGTCTCCTACATACCCCGGATGTTTCCATTTGGTAGTCCAAAACTATGAGTTTGGGGCTTGTCCACTTCCTGTCCCCTGTTGTCTTCTTGTCATTTCCATGAGTTAGCTCAGGAGGATTAAATGTGACTGCAGAGTGAGATGTCAGGGGTTTAAGTTACCTCACCATCCTTTGGTTTCTGGACTGCTGCTTTGAAGCCACCATACTTGGATGAGAGGGTAGACGTTGCAGAGTTTTGAGCTAACGCTAGTTCTGCCTAGCAAGCAAGGTGCACTTGGATGAATCATCCAGGCTGGAGTGAGTGGAGATGAGTATCAGGGATGATGTGTGACAGGTGAATAGCAGCAAGAGTGAAAGGGAAGGTTTATAAGATGGTAATGAGACCTGGTCTTATGTTTTGTTTGAAAATTGTGGCACTGACACAAAGACGGGAGGCCGAGCTCAAGATGGTAAGATCTTTGTGAGCAGGATTGGACATGAGTCCATCAGACGGACAGCTCAGGACCAAGAGTCTGGAGAAAAGGTTAGAGAGGTGAGGCTGAGATGGCGTGGATGTGTGCAGAGGAGGGAGAGTGGGGGTGCTGGATGAAGTGTAATGAAGATGGAGCTGCCAGGCAGGATGAAGAGAAGAAGATTTTAGAGAAGATTCATGGATGTAGTGAAGGAGGACATGCAGGGGGTTGGAGTGACAAAAGAAAATGCTAATAACAGAGTGAGATTCAGGCAGACGATTGGACCCCTGAAGGGAGCAGCTAAAAGAAATACAATAAATAGAAGGGTAAAACCAACCAGATAATGCAGACTTTAAGTGTTAATCCAACACAATAAGTGAGATATATGAAAATGCAACTCCTGTTCAGGTGTTATGAAGGAGAGTTTGGCTTTCTGTTGTAAATCTGGACATTTTAACAAGGGGACTGAGTCACTGTGAGAGTACATGTTACTTACTGCTGGTTCCTGCTGGCCTTACAGTCAGGCCTCTGTTACTGCCGCAGAGTTCAAGGGTTAATCAATAAATCCATCCATCCATCCAACCATCCATCATCCAACCATCCCTTATTCATCCATCCATCCATCATCCATCCATCCATCCATCCATCCATCCATCCATCCATCCATCCATCCAACCATCCAACCATCCATCATCCAACCATCCCTTATTCATCCATCCATCCATCATCCATCCATCCATCCATCCATCACCCAACCATCCATCATTCATCCATCCATCCATCCATCCATCCATCCATCCATCATCCATCACCCAACCATCCATCATTCATCCATCCATCCATCCATCCATCCAGCCATCATCCATCCATCCATCCATCATCCAACCATCCATCATTCATCCATCCATCCAACCATCTATCATCCATCCATCATTCATCCATCCAACCATCCATCATTCATCCATCTAATCATCTGCTGCTTGTCGTACTGACTTAATTCGAGTTTGTTGCAGAATTTATTCCTGTCTTTGATCATAATTGAAAATATAATTATTTTAAAGCTTTAAAATTCACCTTCATTAAAAAAACATTTGTGTTGCTCTCCGATTTAATCTAATTAAATTGGGGTTGTTTCAGTGTTTAAAACTGACTGTTTCCAGTAAATTTTATTATGAAGTATAATTAGAATAATTCCTGGTGATTGGGTCTGAATCTATATTTTAATTTTAGTCATGCTGCCGGCAGACAGAAATCTAATTATTCTGCTTTGCATACTGATATTGGATCAGGCTAACGGCACCGCTGAAGACTCGGGAGTCTTTTCAGTTTAATTCACCGCTGTGCCGACGTGTTGTCATCAGATTCCACTTCCAGCCTCTTCACTCACAGATGAGGCCTGTTAGTATTCTGGCTGAGGAGGCAGCGTCTGCAGTCGGTCAGCAGGGCAGTGCCGGCTCTTCAGATGAGCTGAACTCTGAAATCTGGGCTAAATCTCCGGCTTCCTCCGCAGGTCATCCCCTGGCCCGCAGCAGAGTGGAACACAGCTGTGAAAGTAAAAAGTGACTCCTGGAGTTCATGTTAGGCTTTTGAAAAGTGGAGAGAATCATTAGGGTAAAGGTTCTCTGTGGCTGAGAGGTACAGTGTGACTGAAGGAGCCGAGGCTCTCTTTCTACCTTAAACTTCTTCTCAACCTTTGCCCTGTGATTTCCTGGGAGCCATTCTCCGGGGAAAGTTGGTTTTAACTTCAAAATCAGTTTGCACAGGGAAAAAGTGCAGCTCACTGTCTGCTGCATTTATCTGTGCTACACTGGGTTTGCTTTAAACCCCAAATCAAGGTTGTTAGCTCGAGAGACATTGCAGTATTTATGAGAAAGAATTTATTTTGTATGTTTGTCCATATTCGCCCATTGATCGAGGTAACAGTGAATAAAACATTTTGCGTTTTGGCTCCTTGGTTGGTTGAGAGGAGATGCAGGCATTGTTCTCATCAATGAAAATCAGACTTATGCTTTAACTTAACCGAAATCATGCTCAATCATCCGGACTGTCATGAATGTAAACCTTAAAATACTGAACAGCTTACTGAATGAGAGCTTTTTCTCAGATTCATCTCCGTACAACATCTTTACCTCTCTGACTTCTTGTCAGACAAAATCAGAGCTACTGATAGAGCTCATCTCAGATTTTTCCTCAAGCATCAACTCTTCCTAATTTGTTTTATAAACTTTTATGATAAACCCCACCCACACATCAGATGCTACGTTGCACACTCACATACCTCTGAATTCCCACCAGATTCAAAAGCAAATGGAAGGAAGTGGCCGTTCTGTCCATCTCTCCAACGCCAGCCGGTCGACTCTGACAGTGTGATTAAAGGTTTGTCATTTGTATGGTTCTCATCTGTGCTCGTGTGTCTGGATCCAGCAATACCACCAAAACCAAGAGAAAACCAGACCTCTCTGAGTGAGACCTGGAGGTAACGTTGACATTTCTGCAGTGCAGAGTCACGAAGGAATACATTAAATAAAGAAATGTAGGCAAACTTAAGTCTTAGGCTGCCTGTTGCTGATGAGCCGACTGTGAGCAGCTGGCTCTGGGAGCTGCCCCTGATGTTGAACGTTGTGTTGAGTTTCTTTCTGCTGTGTGCGTCTCGTGTGCACAGCTGATGATGGGGATTGGTCCCAGAGCCGGCCCGGCTCCTTAGCAGGGTTGACTGCTTATAGCTAAACATTGTCATACTGTGGCTCTGAGCGACACCCCGGCATTACCACACTGCACTGCATACTTTCTGTGGCAGTGGATCATGGATCATGGTCAGTGAGCTGGATCACCTTGGTCACTTTATATGACTAAATAACTGACAGGTTATGTTAGAAAACAACAAAAATGCCAGCGTTAATTATTGATCGCTGACTGCGGCGGTCTGTGTGCAGTAGACGAGCGGGGCTGTGTGCTTGTGGCACTGCATCGTAATGTTTGCATTAATATGTATGAAGCATGTTCATTATGCAACCATGAGTCTGTAAATGCAAAGTGGATGTGAACAGCAGTAATCAGAGCTGCAAACTTGGGCCGGCTGGTTAAGTCTCATGGCCCGAGGAGTCCGGACCGTGTCCCGCATCCATGCTCACACTTTCTCCTCAACATTTATTGTCTCTTAAACTGCTGCTATCAAACAGGAAGGACAACTTCCTGTAAACACGCAGCAGTTGAACAGTTCAGTTCAACACTTTTCATCTTCATGATTCATGAGGGCTGACCTCTGACCTCTGCACCAGACCTTTAAGCTGATCATTGCTAGCAAAGACTTGTGACTCAGGGTTCATTATGCCCGCTGGATTGGTTGATTCATATAATGACAGTGATGTCATCACACAGCGAAAAACACGTCTACCCGCCATTAAAGTGTGGTTACAAAACTCAGGACGTGCACGGCCGGCTGAAACGACACCAAAGCGCGCCACACGTGAGTAGCTGTGACGTCATGTTTGTCGTACAAGAACAGCGAGCACGACGGCCCCATCATGGGGGCACGCTTGTGCAATGATTAGCACCGTCACCTGGTTTGGACCACCTGATTGGCTGGGACCTTTCTGCAGTTTGTATGTTTTTCTGTTTTTGTGTTTGCTCAGGTAGGTGTGGGTGTGTTAGCCTGGCATGGTCCTTCCCCTGGTGAGAGGAGGCTTGACTACATCTGAACTCATCAGTTATTTAAAAAGTTCACTCTGTGAAAACGAGGTAAATGCTCCAGTACATCAGTTTGTGGTGCTCCACCACTCGTGCTGTGTTGGGGTAATTGCGGCAGAACTAAACTGCAGGAAAAGTTGACAAAGTCATCTCTCCGTTTATAGTCACCAGACTCAGGCCGGCTCTTTCCTTCCTGAAATCCACTATTTTCTTCTCGGTCTTCCTGGTGTTGAGGGGGAACTCTCTGGTGGAGCACCTCTTCCCTGTACACAGTCATTGTTGATTGCTGTTGCTTTTCTATGATGGTTTTAATTGCTTGGACAGCTTGAGTACACACAGGAGAGGAGATTTCTTTCCTACCTTACATGAACGTGCGTTTATATTTCCTGCTTTATGATGTCCTCTCAGTCTTTTGGATTCTGGAAGAGCTTTGTGTGTGAGTCATCGTTGAAAACAGTAAAATAAGTTTAATAAAGATGTTCGAGCTGTCAGGAGAGAGTAGTGGAAACATTTTCCTAGGACATTCGGTGAAGTAAACTTTAGTTTTAATTGAATTCCAGATTTGCTTGCACAGATTGTGTTTGTATGTGACAGTCAGCGGCTCCATGGGTGTCTCTGTTTGTTTGCATCCTAATTACACCTTGAACCCAGCAGTCAGCCGGCTGCACGGCTCTCTGAGCCTTACAGCACACCGTACAATATGCTTGGAAATCATTGCTGAGCTAGCGAGGGGTTACCAGGGAGCTAATTAGCCCCGAGTGTATCTTCAGTCTGTATTTATCAGGTTTTTTTCAGTTTGAATACTGAAGAAACATTTTCATCAGTACTTTTGAATCAACAGTCAAGATATTTAGTCTGAGGAGTCAGCTTTAGGATATCTGATATCTATGTTTGAGCACATGAGGGGCTCTGCAGAGGTTCAGGAGGGGTAACGCCACATTGCCTCATCAACATTTGGCTTTCTCATGATCTGGTTTCAGACCAGATCATTATTTATAACTTGAGGTGCAAACTTATGTCCAAATTCAGCAAACAGCAACGTTATATATAAGTATTTACAGTAACATGCAGGCAGTGCCTCTGGCGTTTCTTCTACAACTATTTGCAGAAGCATCAGGTGTCACAATAAGATGCAACACAGATTATTCGTCCCATTCTAGTTCCTGACCACAACGAGACAGAGGGGCACATTACAGGCCTGACACACAGGTGTATCACTCCTCGTGGCTTTGGTGGCTCTTCGCCAGCACCTGCGACCCTCAGGAGTTGCCTCATGTTTCGATTATACTGCACACTAACTACGCAAAATGTCTAGAATCTTTATACGCGCTGATAATATCGCTCTTCTCGCTTTTGCCATGACTTTCACAACTTTTCTTCCTCAGAAACAACTTCAAAGATTTGCCTTGACATTAAAGTGGTTACAGTTCATTTATTTTAAGGTATTTTTGTGCATCTAAAACTACAAACCATAAATGAAAGGAAATAATATCTGTGTTTAGTTTTTAATGTTTATGGATGACTCGTGTAAATTGCACGCCACTTAAGTTCAACCTTGAGTTCAAAGATGTTACTGAAAGAGGTCGCAGGTATTATTATTCCACCTGCAGTGAAGCCATTTTGCACATGTCAGGGATGCTCACAGCACTCTGATATTAAACTGAGATTTCTTTAAAAGCCCTTTCTTTTCCTTTCGAGGCTTTTTGTCAGAGCCCCCTGTAGTGACGTTGCTTGGCAACAAGATAAACACGTGGCCTGTGAGGCGATGTGGCGTTACGCTCACAGCTCTGCAGCATCAGACCAGATCTCCAGTGTCCTAATGGAGGCAGAGAATAAAGATACTCCACGCTTCTCCCATTTTATCTGATCTTGCCACTGCCACTCAAACCCACTTCTGCAGCATGTTGCAGTCACATGACTCACCCAACCAGCACTAAAATCACCTGCCGATTGTGAAGGATTATTACTTGGAGGAAGTGCAGTGACTGCCTCTGTTTGGAGTCCTGACTGAATCAGAGTAAATGGAGCTAAACAGCTTGTTCACCTCATTATTTGCACCATTTCAGTATTTGATGTTTTCCATGTATAGAATTCAGTACGTGAATTCCCTGTGACAGACTGGTGACCTGCCCACGGTACCCAAGCTATCACCCAATAACAGCTGGGATAGGCCCCAGCCCCCCTGTGAACCCAAATAAGCGGATGGATGGGTTTTTGCCTTCATACCACCTTGAGCCTTTACATCACCTACACCCTGATTTGAGGCGTGAAACAAGCAGCAGCAGAAAAATGATAACAGCGAGTTGCTTCTTACCAAAGTATGTCTAAATTCCACCCATCCATCTTCTGCTGCTTATCATGGGGGCAGCAGTCCAAGTAGAGATGCCCAGACTTGCCTCTCCACAGCCACCACAGACGTTGGCTGATTTTTATATATTTGTAATATCAGTGAAAACCCCCAAAAGTTTATTCTGTTCATCTGGACGTAGCGCTTTCAGTGGGAGAAACGTTTCGTCACTCATCCAAGTGACTTCTTCAGTCTCAGCTGACTGCAGGTCTGACTGCCGAGCATAGTGTTACCAGTATTTTAGGGGTAAAGCCAAAGAATCATTATTTATTATTCATTTCTGACTGATGGCCATCCTTCACTGAGTCTGATTCTTCCAGAGATGTTTCTTCTGTTTAAAAGGGAGTTTTTCCTTCCCATTGTCACCAAGTGCTTGCTCATAAGGTGGTCGCCTGATTGTTGGAGTTTCTCTATGTTATTGTAGGGTCTTTAC
>NW_005187449.1:2158368-2169482 GCF_000239375.1 Pundamilia nyererei
GAGTATTCTTCTGGTTTATCTTCCTGCTGTGATGTAGGGAGGACGTTTTTATTGTTTACCAGAATCACGGGTTGGTCTGTGGTCTGGAAAACATCCAGGCTAACAATTTTACAGCTGCACAGTTTGTTATTCGATAAATCTTTTTTCTGACACTGTGTACCGATCCAACTTCCTCTGTTTCTGATTTGATACCAGTACCTTGGCTTTGGCTGTCTGCCTGTGCCGAGCATGATCTGATTTCAGTGTTAATTTAATACACAAGTGTCTTTTATGTTTAAGGCGGCATCAGGCCCAGGATAAATAAAATGAAAAGTAATTAGACTGAGGAAATTCATTTATTTGAACTAGCTCAGAGCTGTTTCTGTTTTCACTCTGTGTTACGTGCTGATAAGAGACAGGTAAATATTAATAACCGAGTTGATGGAAACATGTTACCGTGACCTTAAGTGTAATAAAAGTTTCCCAGAACTGTGAGGAGAACGCATCGTCATCGTCTCGACGATCCGTGGCAGCAGTTTGGGTTTAAGTAGAAAAAACATGCAAACGCACAAAGAGATGCTGATGATGTCGCTGCTGTTAGACCTCTGCTGCTGCTGCTGGCCTGCTGCATGAGTACGACACCGACCCAAGTCAGAAACCTCAGCTCTGTTTCCACCGTGCCCAATTCAGTTTCCTGAGTCTGGATCAGACCAATGTCCAGTCAACTTTCTCCAAATCCGCCAATAGAAAAGCAGAGATGGACTCATGGGTGCCTTTTTTGTGGAAAGCAAACTTGATTAAAAAAAACCCTTTTCATTTCGTATTTATTACCAAACACCTAAGCAAAATGTACTAAACAGTGAGTGCTGCACATGTACTATATCCACATAAAGTTTATGGTAGATTAAAACAAGTTTCAGTGGGGCAAAAGACACAATAAGCTGCACTTCACACTGGTTTTGCTGCACTACAAACGTCTTAAACTTAAAGGAACAAAGAAAACTGAATATACAGAAAATATAATACTAATTCCTTAAAAGTAAATACTGCCTGTTGTGCGCTGCCTTGGCAGATGGTGGCATTCTCTGAGTGGATCTTGTTGTTCGTTGTTTTCGGGGCTCAGTTTTTGTTGTGCATGAGTTCTTGTTTTTTACGCTGGGTGATGCCGCCCTCTGCTCCAGATGTTTAAGAAGTCTGCAGATGAGCAGACGCTCCCACTAAAACGATGTAATCAGTCATTTGGTTAATCATTTCCACTGTAACTTGCATTCATTTTGGCCCTTTTCTTGTCATTTCACCTTTAACCCAGCAGCCCTTTCGTCACTTCACTGCATGTAGCTCAGAAGATCAAACTGAAGATCAAACCGGAGCTAAAAACCCGACCTCTGTTTGAAACATGCTGTGAAGAGTCGGCACTGATGCAATCAAACATCAAACAAACCCAGCGGTGAGAGAACGTTGATGGATTAATGTGATGGAAATGGAGTTTTCCACGTCGCTTGGTGCACGTTTCGCCCTTTTGTGCTGAGTTGGTCTAACCCAACGATCCCTGGCGGTATCAGACCCTCGCCTTTATCGTTGCTTTGACTCGGCACTGATCCCACCAACACAAATCCTTCCTCGTCCTTTGTACTCTGTAATTAAAGTGATTCTGATTCAGAAACTTCACTTCCCCCATCCATCTTCTATAATTATTTGTGAAGCCTATTTTAAGTGCAGGGTTATTAATCATGTCATGGTTGAAGCACCCCCGGGTCTCTGAGCATGCTTGGAGAGATTTCCTTTCATGAGCGGCAGGCTGCTGTTGGTATCGAGCCATCTCAAAAGCACTTCACACACCGTTAACCATCTGGCTTTTGTTGAAGGAAAATCTAATCTTCACAACAAACTATTGTGAAATGTTTGCATGAAAATTTATGCTGCAGAGAAGCAACGCTGATTTGGACGGCCGTGCTAAGGCGCCGTTTTTACTTCTTATAAGTCACCTTTACTCTTTCATCTTCAGCATCATTCTGTCATCTGCACAATCTTTTTCCCCGATCCCCCTTTTTTTCTGGGGCAGAAAGTATTTCTTATCCTCCTCCTGCTCCAACTGTCATTTGCCAACGAGCCTCAAGGATAGAAAAGTGGGCGTGTGAGCAGCAAATCACTGGCTCCAACTTCCAGACCATCTGGGAAAAAATATGTGTGGGGAAATGAATGAATAATATTCCTCTCCTCCTCCACCTATATCTCATCAAAATGTTAATCCAAGTCATTTTTGATGTCTGCGTGGACGCTAAATTTTCTCCCCAAACTGATTTATGGCCTGTGACACTCTGCAAACAACTCACACGAACTCCGAAGCAGCCAAGAAATCCTGGACTGGCGATGTATAATCTCTACTAACTGTAAGTGTGTCACACCTTAAACCGGTGCAGGCCAGCAGTCACTATGGGGCAGGGCTGGGACAAAACCCTGAGGTTAATGCCTCAGAACATGGAATGACATCAAGGTGTCATCATGCATTTTATGGTCACAATATCAAAGTGACCAAACCCCTAATTACAGCATCCAGAGCAGTGATTAAACCCCAGTCATGGAGGCCTGGAGACTGGTCAGTGAGACCCTTGGTAACCACCAGCTGCTAGGGAAAAAAACTACATTTCTCTTCTGTTTGGCGAGTGGTTGCTGGTCGTTTTAGAAAACCCCTCAGGTAACCCGACAGTGGTTATGAAGAGATAGATTTGTTCAGAGAAGCCAAAACTCTTAAATATCAGGCTGTAAACAAGGCAGACTTTTTAACATGGAAGTCTTGGAGGGACTAACTCACCTAGAGCCTCAAGTGGACATTTGAGGAACTGCAGTTTATGCCACCTCCATAGTCACTCAGCCCTCAAGATCGATTTTTTTGTTATGTTTTCTGTTTAGAAAAATAGCACTCATAGTTTCAGTATCTTTTTCTGATTGGGTAGGTGGCTTACATCCTTCCTTCAGAATCACCTGCTGCTTTCTTCACTCTTCGTCTTTACCACCACACTAACCTAAAAATCCTTGGAAAAGTGATTGAAAGTGTTGGCTCGGAGGTCATACTTGAACATCTCTGAAACAGTGCCTTCGAGAAAAAGGGGCTAGTTCACAATAAAACCAATCATTTATTTTATAAAGTCATTTATTCACCAAAAATGTCTCATATAGAGAAACCTTGGCACCATTGTTTAACAGTAAAACCCTCATGTGGCTTTGCCTGATAATAGAAAACTTCAGGAGTGCTACTTAACTGAAGTGGGGGAGAATGGGTGCTAAGGGGTAGTCTCAGTCTCTCGGATGTCCGTGTGGACATCTGGATGGGAAGTTCCTGGCTCCAGGTGGAAAATATTCCTGCCAGGTTGAAAAGAGTTATTTCCCAAAATGTTATACTGCTCCATTTTTCCGATGTGTTTAACTAAGTTTTGGTTTTCAGGCTCTCGGGTGCACAGGCTTACGTCAGAGCCGTACCGCAAAGCCAATGATAACAGCTCCCTCCTCGTCCTCGGAAATCCCGGAGAGCGGTGAGTGTGTTTGAATGCCGACTGTATTAGACTTGTAAATGCAATCTGCATTTACACCCAGCTCCCCGAAGGTCATCGTTTTGTTATGTTTTGTTTGTGATGCTCATTTTACTTTCACCCTCTACCCAAGAGTGGGGGATACATTTCCTGCTCGGAGGATGAAGGCTGTAATGATTTTTGAGCTCTTACTCCAACGTTGTTGTGCAGCTCAACACGTGAGGGACTGATTGACAACATGATTTATGCTTTTCTGTCCCAATGACATTTGGTCAGAGTTTAGTTTGTAGTAGAAGCACAAACAGAGGAAATCCATCTATCCATCCATGTATCGTCACTTCAGACCCCGAGACTGAAACGACATGGTGGCAGGCAGAACACCAGAGTCACTGCTGAAAACCAACAAGTGTGCCTTTATTCATATTTTAGGCTCTCGGTTGTACAACATGGTGACCTCTGGCTCCAAAGAACATCCATCAATCAGCAGGTGATCAATTGCTGTGTCCACCTTTTATATTCAGTTCAATTCAGTTTTATTTGTATAGCACCAAATTACAACAACAGTCACCTAAAGGTGCTTTATATTGTAACGTGAGGTTCAGATTTAATGTGGAACTTGCAGGTTCAGTCTGCTCATATTGTAAGCCCAAAGCTCGGATCAGTGGGGGTAGGGGGGTGTCGGGACGCACTCCAGTATAAAATCCTTTAAATGTAGCGGCTCCTCCAGGGAGGAGAAAAAGGGGGAAGACCACAGAGGTTGTAGGTTGTAGTGAAGGAGGACGTCCAGAGGGTTGGAGTGACAGAGGAGGATGCTCGGATAGGGTGAGAACAAGGCAGATGATCCACTTTGGTGACCCCTAAGAAAAGAAACCTTTATGAAACCAGGACACAGGGAGAAGATGCAAACTCCTCACACAGCAGAGCAAAGCATTTAATGGGCTCGTGTTGGGTTTTTACCAGATTTATTGCAATTTCATGACTAATAAAATACAGATGATCAGTAAAATCTGTGAGCTTTTGGCAGCTTTATTTTTATTGAGCTGCTTTCGCAGTATTTCCTGCTCATACATCTAATCAAATATTTTATTAATCCTCTCATCGTTTGACAAATGATGTGCAGCCCCTGAATATTTGTCTGTATTTCTGGGAAGTGCTGGTGAAAGCAGAAGAGTCAGAGGCTGGTTTAGGGAAGCAGATAAGTTTCCCATGTCTGTGGTCTTCAAAAGAAGAAAATGTGATTCCCAGGATATGTGACTGCGTTTACAAACTGCAGATTTCATCCTCAGAAGCGTGGCTGCTCCGGTGGTGGTAATGATTGTCTTTGAATAGATAATAACCTTGATGGCTTTTTCTCAACATGAGAGGTGGAAAACGAGGAATGAAAACATCCAAGCTTTTCCTGTAGCGGAAATCACGAGATTGGAAGATTGCCGTGTCTCTTTGTACCTACTGACTTGTATTGATTGGGTGGTAGACGGGTGCACCTGAGGCATCAGCGTATGAGGAGAAGAACACGCTCTCCATCATTTATGACATCTTGTTTTGTAGAGAAACCCCTTCTGGTGTTCCCCTTGCACCTCAGTTTGATTCTCCGTCCTCGGGGCCTCTCCGATGTCTTCGTTGCCTGTTTGGAAGGATTTCAGACACGGACGGGTTGACAGATTGAGTTGAAGCTGAGGTCTTGACTCTCAGCGGCTCTGACAGGGCAGCAGATCTCACCTCATCATCAGACCTCTTCCACGCTGTGCTCGCCGTGGGAGGCGCGTCGCTGGCAGCTGATGTGCGCCGACAGCCGGAGAGGAGATCGTGACGCAAATCGTGACAGGTGGCGAGCGGCGTGTTGGCGGGTGTTGAGCCTTCTTTAACCTGTAGTATCTCCCGTGTTCTGCTGACAGATGGGTTTCTCTGTAAATCACTGTGTTCACCACTCGCTGTTTGTTCCACCTCAGGTGAAGCAGCCTGTGTGGGGATTATCAGCTCTAGACTCTCAGACTATAAGTTGAAGCCACTACAATAATAACAACAGAACCTCGACAATCACACGATTCTCTATGGGCTGAATCTGGCGACAGTGGAGAGGAAGAACTCCTTTTTAACAGGAATAAATCGCTAAGAACAACAAACAGGAAAAAACACAAACTGCATGAAAGAGAGAAAAGACGATGGCAGTGTTGGAGGAACGTCAGTACAAGAGGAGTGGAGGTCATGTTAACAGCATTAATTTGACCATGGGAGGAGCAAATGTGGTGTCTCTGTATCATAACATTGAATAAAAATCCTCCAGTGTGGTCCATCTGTGACCATGAGAGAGTCAGAGGTCCCAAAGGAGCACGTGCAGCAGATTTCCTCCTGGTGAAGTGAACTTCTGACCATGACAGTATGGGTGAAATCCATCCTTCCACTTCAGGCTCGTGGCGAGCTGGTGCACACCTGGAGAGTGTGTCACAGAAAGACCATTCACACCTACGACCCATTTAAAGTCGCCACTGTGGGAGGAGGCCGGAGCACCCAGACAGGACCTATAAGGACACTGGAGGAACATGGGAACTCCACCCACACGGCCCTGGCCGACCCAGACAGACCCAGCAGTGTGAGACAGCAGTGCTAACCGCTGCACCACTGTGCCACCCTGTATCGATGAAATGGTGCTTATGTTGAACATGATAGAAACTACCACATAGAAGACGAAGGCCAGTATATTCTGAGAAACTGTTTGTGTCTTTTTGGCTAGAGTTATTTTTCTGCTTGGCACAGGAGGAAAAATGTGTGTGATGTGACTCAGTATGAGTGTCAGATAAAAGTACGCCAAACAAAAGTCTGACTGCATCCAAACTGAAGCCCAAAAACTGTTCCCAGCAGGACAGCAGCTGAAATAAAAGGAGTGCAAGAAGACCATTGCACAAGACCTTAAGAACAAACCCGGGCTTCCTTTTTATCCTTATTGTATTTACTCAGGAAGAGAGTTAGGAATAATGTGATAGAGTTCGTCCTAAATGACAGGCGGTGTCATGCACAATTTATTAGATTTTGAAGTTGCATATGAAAGAGTGTTTGTGTTTGTTGGGATCTGGGACCTTAATAAAAACTGGATGTCAAGTACCTCAAAGTAAACAATGTAATTTGTCAGTTAATCGTTGAAACTTTGAGCCTTAATAAAATCCAAATGTTTGAGTCATTAGAAAAATCTCCCCTATAAGGCAGTTAATGAGTCACTGACTCTACACGTGTTGGGGTGCCTGGGTCGTCGACCCACAGTTCTGAGTGTTCATCATTATTGTACTTTGATTTTTGCCTTTATTTATCATTTCTAGTCTTTTGGTTTCTTTGTCAGAGTTGTGCTTTCTGCTTTCTGTTCTGTTCCATAGTTGCTGTATCGCTGTGTCTGTCTACGTCTCTGTTCCCTCTGTTGCAGTGCCTGCCTGTGAGTCTGTGTCTGTAAGTTCAGTCTGTGTTATGTTTCCTGTTTTACTTTGAAAGTCCGTGTCTCATGTTAATGTGTCTGGTTGTGCTTCCTTTGTCTCATTAGGCCTGATTTGCCCCAGCTGTGTTTCCCTCCTGTTACCCATTCCCTGATTGCTCCCTCTGTGTATTTAAGCCCTGTGTTTCTCTGTGTTCATGTTGCGATCTACCGTTTACTATGCTGTGTGTCGTGCGTGCGTGCGTGCGTGCGTGCGTGCGTGCGTGCGTGCGTGCGTGCGTGCGTGCGTGCGTTTATTGCTTGTATTTTGGAAGTTTGTTACTTTGAGTTCACGTCTGTTTCCGGAGTCTGCACTTTGGGTCCTTTTCCTGCCTGCACAAAACCGTTTCATAACAACACAAAAGATGGCCATTTCCTCTGTGACGCCAACCAGTGGTGTTAAGATTACTGCTTTGAAGCATCAAGCTGAGTGTTTTTGTTTTTGCCATCACCATCTTGTTTTGTTTTGTTTTTTGTTGTTGTTGTTTTTTAAACAAAGCTCGAACAAGAGATTCCCATTGTATCCTTGTATCACTCTGGTGAGTATCATAATTTCCCCCGAAAGAAAGAAAAACATGATTTTTCATTCAGTTAAACTTGAAATGAACAACTGAAACCATTAACCCAATGCTGGTCATTAGAAACCGTGCTTCTTCTGAACTGCCTCTTCACTAATGAACTCTTAAAATTATAAGGTAAAGACCCTACAATAATACAAAGAAAACCCCAACAATCAAACGACCTTCTATAAGCTACTACTTGGCGACAGTGGGAAGGGAAAACTGCATTTTAACAGGAAGAACGGAGGGGTGGGCATCTGCCACAAACCTGTTGGGGTGAGAGGAAAAGGACAGGACAAAGACACGCTGTGGAAGAGAGCATGAGATGAATAATAACAATTAAATGAAATCCAGAGTGATCGTAGCCAAAACTGTCCAGGTATCTTCTGCAGAGCGCAGGACACGAGTCACCTTCATCTACAGGGTCTCATCCCTCATACAGAACCTTGTGACTCAATTCCATTTTCCATCTTCTCCGAGGAAAAGGTGAAACAAGTTCACAAAGATGGCGGCTGATGTTCCGTCACCTTTGCCGTCGAATGGGTTTTAGGTGCAACAGAGAGAAGAAGAATGAATCCGTGGGGGCGCGCCGTCACTGCGTGCGATATTAATGCAGGGCGAGCAGGATGAAGGCGTGAAGGAGGAGTTTTATTATTCGCCGTACGCCTGCTGCATTCTTGTCCTCCTGATACGTCCGGCCTCTCTCTGGAGAGCTGTTGTTATCCATCAGCCGGAGTACGAAAGGCTGAAAGGAAAAGGCTGCGTCACTCTGCTGGTCCACACACCCTCATCCATTTCCTTTATTCCCCCAGAGCGACCGTCAAAATACCCAAACATCCCTCATGATAACAGACCAGCACCACCAGTCCATTATTCATACAAACACAGAGACACACATGGAGACAAATCAGCTTTAATTCTGCTTCACTTGTTACTCTTCTGCCTCTGAGAGGCTGGCCCAGACTCATCTCTATCATTCTACTGCCCTCTGCTGGACAAAGAAGGAAAGGTTCAGCAGGTTGGTGTCACAGGTAGGAGGCCAGAATACGGGGATCCAACAGAGGTCGACGAAAGGAGCCCAGCCTCTTAATGAAAAGTGGGCATAAATCTAAACCAGGCCATAAGCTCTGTGACACCTGTACCTGTTCTAAATGTCGTATTTGATTGACATCAGGCTTCGGGACAGTAACCAGGAAAACTCCATCAGAGGTCTGAAAACAAATAAACACATCGCCAATATTTCAAACCTCTGGCAGGAAATCTTCTGTGACCCACCAAACCTCCACGCACGGCTCTGAATCAGAGCTGATGTGTTGTTGGACGGTTTGCAGCTGTTTTAAGGAAAGAGAAATGGTGACCTGCCCCCCATGTGGAGTCTTCATGGTGCGTTTGATCTCTGTGGGGGCATTTCATCTCATCTACATCGAGGTCAGATGCAAACCAGCGCTGCTGAAATTAGAGGGGATTAATAAAAGCTGTGCTCATTAGGGGAGACACTGATTACCACCACGGGACTCCGTTTACTGCCTGATTCATTAGAACAACTTATTCACATCGAGTCAGACACAATTATCCAATTAGGAGGCTGCAACGCGTCCAGTTAACATTAATGAGACACAGAGAAAAGGTCTCTGCTCGTCTTCTCACTTCCACCTGGCGCACTCTGAAAAATGATCATGAATGTAGAGTCTGCGTTTGATTTTCCAGCATAGTTAACATCTTTGACATCTCTTTGGACCTCGCTGAAAATTCCAAAGGAAAGCTACCAAATCCTGTACTGTGCAAAAGTCTTGAGCCACCCCTGATTTATTTATATTTTGTTTCCAAGGAGACAGATTTTCTAGTCATTTTCAGGAGCGTCAGCTGATCATCTACTGTTCTCTGAAGCCTCATCACAGGATTTCTCAGAGGAAGGACGGCTGACAGGAAACCATTTTTAATGAAGGGAAACAGGAGGAAAGGCTGAGTCTGAAGATCAGAAGAACAGTCTGATGGAGAGATGGATCCACATCATAATCAGTATATATAAGAGAGTATATATAAGGAGGAAGTCCAACTGTGAGAGTCTGCAGCCATCAGTGAAACAGGGTGGAGACTCTGTCATGGTTTCAGCTGCAGGTCAGTCAGTGGTGTTGGAGATCTTTGATGAACTGATGAATTATGAAAGAAGAAAAGTTCCATCAGAGTCTGATCCACCATCCAGTAACATCTGGAAACATCTGATTATAGTAGCTTCATGTTTCAGCCTGACAATGATCCAAACACACTGCTGTGGAGTAAAACCTGGATAGAAACACACAGGGGAACTCTATCAGAGCTCTGACCTCAGCATTACTGAAGCAGTGTGACATCATCCTGGCAGAGAACACAACAAAAGGCAGAAACATCCAAAGAAGAGCTTTGAACATCCCTCCAGAAACCCGAAGAACTGTTCCTGAAGATCCTCACAGAGCTGCTCAGAGAGGTCAGCCTGAGCTGAAACAAACTCTGGAGTGTGAGTGTGTGTACATGTTAGGTATAGAAAAAGCATGTATATAATGTGTTTGAGTGAATGGGACTAGTAGTAAAAAGGCACAGTTTAGGTGAGCTTCTTTCTGGTTATCCAGATGTTGTTTCAGCTTTAAGTAGTCCTGACTTTAATCATTTCTTTTATGGAGCTTTGATTTCATCTGCTTTGCCTTTATTTTAATGTCCTCCATTTCTGCAGTGTGTTTCCCATCAAATGTCTTGGATGGTTGCAGTTACAGCGAAGGAGAGGGCGATGTTTGCTGTCCCATCCTTGTGTTCTGAGATGTGAAATATACATAATTATAATGCTAAGCTTACTTTCTATTGTAAATAATAATAAAAAAAGACAGAAAGCAAAATTGAATTCACACATGTGGCACATTTTCAGACCTTCCTTTTCTTGGACTAACTGAATTCACACTTGTTTCCTCCCAGAGTAGCATGTGATGCAAAATGGCAGTGTAAAGATTGGGAAGAGTATCCAGGCTCTCCACATCCATACAATCAAAGCTCTCAGAGGCAGGTTGATCTTCCTCCTCTAATCAAGCAGCTTAGCATTTCAAAGATTTATTTTGCTTCAGATGAATCATACAGTGAAGCAGTTTGCAGAAATGAAAGTGCAGCTGACGTGTAGAATTGGGAACAATGGGCACTCCCTTTGAGGTTAATCAAGGGTTTGGAATGAGCTGCAGGTCTCGTATGTTTTAGGCGGTTTCCAAACATAATGAAATTCTCACAGACTTTAGCTGACAAGTTAGAATTTTTGCTTCTTTCATTTAAATCTGTTGTGCTCTGTGTGAGACTTGTACCTAAATTAATGCTTTCCTTGCCCTCTGCTGCCCTCTAGTGATACCAGACTGCAAAACTGAATCACATGACATGAAAGAGCGCAGGAAGGAAAGTCGGCACAAACCCAGGAGACAAATGCAGTTGAACATGCCTGCAGATCGGCTGTATGAGGCTCTGCCTCAGGTTTGGTTCAACTGATTGATTGATTGATTGATTGATTGATTGATTGATTGATTGATTGATTGATTGATTGATTGATTGATTGATTGATTGATTGATTGATTGATTGATTGA
>NW_005187449.1:2169826-2174403 GCF_000239375.1 Pundamilia nyererei
CTGTAGCCGCTTCTTGTTCTTCGATAAGCCAGGTCTGAGCCAGCTCCAATCAGCCAGAACTCTGTTACCGTAATTCCGAATTGGTAGATGTCGGTCAATGGTCAATATCCTCCAACAAGAGTATCGCTAGACACACAACGCAACCGACCATCGAGTATCCGGCAGCAAACATCTCTGCACGACAATCGGGCTCTCCCCAGCCCAGGAGGGTGTCAGTTTCATTAAGGTACCAGTTTGATCAAATCCATAATTCTTCTTTAGGTTTTTAGAGAACAAGTCTGGGAGACTCTCTTAGGGTTAGAGAATAAGTGAGACTATACAAAAGACATGAGAAGCCAAGCAGGAAAGATAAGGGAGAAGGAGAAAGTGCGACCACCTCTGTCAAGAGCCAAGAGTAGTATGGTCCATTTTCACTAAAACAAGCCTCATTAATGTGATTGAAGTCCTCTTACCTGGGTGTGCAGGCGCAGTAGTGCCCTGCTCTGTAGTAAGAGTTTGTCATTT
Organism: Pundamilia nyererei; assembly: GCF_000239375.1. Taxonomy (NCBI): domain Eukaryota; kingdom Metazoa; phylum Chordata; class Actinopteri; order Cichliformes; family Cichlidae; genus Pundamilia; species Pundamilia nyererei. The sequence goes on from NW_005187449.1 coordinate 2,170,331, forward strand.
TTAAGAGCTTGTGCTTATGAGTCTTCTGCTGCAGCACATAAGCTACTGTAAGGAGACTCCAACAAGCACAATGTTTCCAAGCTTTTTCACGATTTTCAGTGAAAACTAAGTTCCAGGTTTGGTGTTTTAGTGCTTGGAGCCAAAACCAAAGCCAACAGCTTGAAACTGAAGCCAGCGCCATTCAACAGCACTAACGCCGCTAATCAGTCTGCGGCTCAGAGCTTCTCCCATTAAATATTAAGTCTGTGTACTGTTTTGCTATCGTTGAGTGAAAAGCCTAGTTCACGGGTGAAAAAAGGCCCTCGCTGAGCAGATACCAGGCCTGAGGGAGAGCGCCGTCTGTGTGTGTGACTGGCTCGGGTTAGGAGTCACGCTGTGATTCATGTTGTGACTGCAGGCTGATTTCATGAGTGACACGTGGGTAAAGATGATGACTGAGCTGTGGCACATTCACATGTCACATTTATGAGTAAAAGTTAGAGAACAGCAACAGAAAGTCGTTTATTATTTCTCTTGTCACGTTCTCCCATTGAGAAAGAACTTGTTCACTTAAGTTGCTGAGCAGTGCTGTGGTGCAGGGATTATTGTTTTTTCCCCTCATATTTGTTCTTTTTTTAAACGTAAACCTGACCAGTGTTGCTGCTACAAGCATCACTTGGTGACAGTTTAAGGAAGAACTCTAATTAAACAGGAATAAACCTCTAATAGAACCAGGTAGCAAAGACTTCTGTTAATTTGTGTCTTCTGCAGTTCTTTCCTCTTGGAAAGACTTGAGTTATGCATTAAACAGCAGCATTAACTTCAGGGCTGAACACTGAGCACGCTGTTATCAGATCATCCCGTTAAAAACGCCACATCTTTTATTCGTTTATCATAGTGAACGTGGTGAGGATTCACCGGGTCCATTTGATTTGTGGGTGTAAGTGTGCAGACAGTTTAACAAACTGAGACTGTCAAGTCTGAAAAAACCCAAAACAAACGAACTGTGCTCAAGTCATCTGTTATTCAGGTTAGAAGGAGCAGCTCAGCGTAATGAGATGTTTTTGTGTCCGAGCTGCACTATAATTAAAGTCTGAGGTCGAGTGAATTATTGGGTTAAATTTGACTTCTGCTGAACAGCTGAAGCCAAACAGAACTGAAGCTCGTTTCCTGTGTGGTCGCTTCTGCAGACACGGGGGAGGACTAACGCGTTCACAGACTTCATAATTTACCATAAAGCCAACCCCAGCACAGATGTTAGGGAGGTTTCTGTTCTGCTTGCTGAGAAACCACGAGATGACTGTGCACTCGTTACTGTGACGCAGAGTTTGTCCCATATTGGTGGTTTGAGAAGTTTAGCAGATTCACGATGACAGAACAACTTTTGGTCTCATTCCTGCCACCTCCGGTCACGGCAGGTGGAGGCCCTTTCCTGAGTGTGATTGGGGGATATCTGGCTGTGTTTATGCTTCAAGGAGCCACTTGAACCCAAAGACTGACCTTCAAACCTCATATAGGAACATTTTTCACATTGAGCCGCTGTCCCAGGTTCACGTGTAGACACTGTGCTGGTGTTCGAAGGGACAGCGGCACATATCGAACTTCTAACTGAACAGATTGTGGCTTACAAAGAGTCCATTTCAGCAAAGCCGTGGACGCTGTGAGGGAAAGCTCTGTCTGCATGTCTCAAAGTTTCTTCCATCGGTGATGGTGGTTTTCCAAATATGCTCACTCACAAAGATCCACCAGACTGTATATGAGCAGAAGGGGTTACACGAAGCATTAAAGGCTCACCACAGGGGGGATTCATGCACTTTAGAGAGAACAGAACTCATGAACATAAGTCCAGGGACGTATTCCTGTTCCATTCTTACTCCACCATTGCCGAGTTTCCAGCTCTCCCTTTCTTTTCTCTCGTCTTCCTGACTGCTCTGTTCTTTCTGTGCTCAGCATCATATTTTACAGACGTGTCTGTTGCGGATTCTGGTTAACATTACATTTTCTGGGGCTGAGGTTTGCATTGGTCTGTTCACAGAGCAGAAATTCACCTCCGAGTTCACAACTATGCTGGAGAGACTTCCTGAAACAGCAGAAGGAGCTCGTGGACTGTTTCATTGATGCAAACGTCGGGGTGACCATTATTAGATTTTATTGTCAACCGACAATTATTTCCCGGCCTGATGTCGGGTGTGAACTCAAAAAGGCTTGCTGTACACCACATGAAACCACCCTGAGTCACATTTTTAATAAAATCTTTTCTTTCTTTCTTTTTTTAACTTTCAGCAAAACACGTCTGGGCACAATCTGTAATTTTTTTCATCTTTTTCTTTGGTTTCATAATAAAGGAGCAAAAAGTAAGTCGACACCGCAGCACCTTCAGCTGTTTATTTCCTGCCCCATCTCAGTTCAGTCATCCATCAGCGAACGCTGTGAGGACATTTCGTTCCAGTCTGAGCGTCGCTGCAGGTGAAGCAGCTTCACTGAAGTGTTTGTGCACGATTAGAAATAATAAACAAGTGTAAAGCGAGCTGGAGGATAGATGAGCTTTATGTGTGTTTCTGCACATGGACACTGTGTGCATGTGTGCGTGCTGTGTACACAGAGAGTTCATGTCTGTATGGGGCAGTAAAACAGCTGTGTTTGTACAGCATGTGTCAAAGTGTTTTACAGGAGCAGAGGAGGGTAAATTTAAAGGTCGTGTCACTGCGGAGGACTGAGCTGCTCATGTAAGACGTGCTGAATGAAGTTAGAGAGCAGAGAGGGTCACAGGCCTGATGGATGTGCAGTGATATCCCTGCAGCCTCATCACGTCCTGTTTCACAGATCACCTGAAAATGATGCTGACATTCAAAAGGAGGCCACGGTCACGCTCACAACTCTGTTGTCTCCGTGCTGGCTTGGCTGTTTGTTCGTCATCACAGAGCAGGATGAAAATCTTTGAAAAGTATATTTATATATCAACAAAATCTGAATCGTAAAGATGTCAAAGATTCCTGCTGTTTAGTTAAGTGTGTTGTGCAGTGAGCTGTAAATGGTTCTGTGTATGTAATGTTGGAAGAAAAGCTGCTTATTTTTATTTTTTATTTTTTTAATGGATCCTTATGAAAGTGAAGATTCTCTTTACACCTGTAAGGAAAATCGGATGGAGAAAGATGGATGGATGTACTTGCTGTGATGGCCACCTTTATTGAACAGGGGTCCGTTCCGTTAGCTGGATTTGATTGTTGACGATTTCGCGTGATCCTGGATCGTTCGGTTCTCCGAAGCTCATCCGGGACTTGCTGTCATAGCAACAGATCCGTAAGCGTAAACCTGCTCGGGAGCAGGTTTACTTTATGTAAACAGGATTAGATCGCGGCCACTCAGGTATGTCCACTTCATTTATACGAAAGCAACAGCGATATTTTTCCACTGTTTTTCCATAAATAAATATTATCAATGTAACTAAAGATAATGCAGTATTTGATCCTTTTATTGATTTCATACAGATACATACAGGCCATTTCCTAAAAAAAGGGAAATGCACTATTAACAATCTATTCCATGTATGTGATTATTACAGATGTAATTCATATTTCAGAGTAGTAATAGTAAATTACTTCGTGTAATCAAGATGAGAGACCACGGCTATAAAAGCGAAGGTGGATTTGGGAAGCCTGTCGCAGCCATGTCCTGTCCGTTTACGCGAGCCACCCATTGCGGAAGGTGCAAGATTGATAAGGAGAGTTTTCAGAATTCAGCGTATATTGCGGGATAGACAGGATCCTTTACCTCAGCGCGACAGTGTGCTCATAGAGAGATGTCGATTTTCCCGTGAGGATATTATTTACTTAACCAACTTGTTGACGAGGGGGTGCAGGACCACCACCTGTCTTTTTTTGCTCTGCCCTTTTCTTGGTTGCTGTTATAAACAAACAAACAGATTATTTCAGGGTCTCTTTTCAAGAGACTAAAAGCAATATAAGTGATAAATATTACCATGCTGTAGAATATTCTTATTTCACTTTTACTTGTTCCCATGTTCTAGTGGGTCCTGTTGTGGCTCTAATGTGAAAGAGGATATAATGTAATATAATATAATAGATTTACCCTAC
>NW_005187449.1:2174930-2188230 GCF_000239375.1 Pundamilia nyererei
ATGATTTGATCTTGGATGTAGTAAGCGAGGTACAAAGAACGGACCCCAGGTTTCTTTCTGCTGTAAAGTTGGATATTTAGAGGACACTAGTGGACGTTAGAGGAACTGCAGTTTTTTAGCACATCTTTCAGCTCTGCAGGTCACACCCATTGGAACGTGCTTCAGGTGTGCTGCGAGGAGAGCTGTATAAATGAAGTTTTCTAATATGATGGTGGGTTTTAGGATGAAGTCAGATGTGGAATAAAAACTAATCTTGGTGTCTTTTTTGAAGTCTCAGGGTTTTTTTTATGAATGGAGGAATGCACTACAAGATCAAACTGAGCTCTGTGGGACCGATTACACTCTTGCTTAAGAAGGAACTTTTCTGTCCAGCAGGGTTTGCACACTTGGTCTGTAAACCGGAAATCTCACCACAGTGAAATTTCTCACCTCTTTGTATTTTCTTTTTGTAGCTCTCTAAGACTCTGAATGCAGGATTATTCATTCATTCATTCATTGGAACTACCGTACAGACAGGGCAATGAGTTCTGGAACAATGACACATTTCTCTGTGATCTCTGCTCAGGAATTACAGTTTAGTATCTTTCCATGAAACTCTAAAATAAAAGCTCCAAAGAAAGGTCATTGCATTGATGGAGGCCATCATTAGGCTGAAAATTTAAAATAAACCAGAGAGAAAGCAAACATTTTAGAGGTGGAAAAATCAGAATGTCACTGAGCAGCTCGGCAACAACAAAAGGCCTGAAAACGTGCATGATGACAGAATTATTTCTGTGCTTAAAAAAATAACTTTTAACCCACGAAAGTGATGCTCGAGGGGCCAGAGTATCACTGTCCAGGTCTACATTCAAGAAATGCCTTCATGAAATACACAGACTTTACAACAAGGTGCAAACCGCTGGTTACACTCAGGAGTGGGAAGGTCAAAGTTCACAAAAAAGCATCTAAAGAGCTGTGCAGATCTCCAGAAAATCCTTTGGACAGTTGAAACCAATATATAAATCATTTTGACAATAAATGTGGAGATTATTAGATTGTTGTTTCACTGCCACGGCTGCTGTTCCCTTTCCAAAAGCCTTGGTGGGAAAAAAAAGTGCTACATCATCCATCGTCTTTATTTCAGGAGGCCATAACCGTCAATCACCCCACATCCGACCACCGCAGATATGTTTCATTTTGGACAAATAAACTCTTCCACATTTGGTTGTTTGTCCTTCTGACCAGATGCCGCTTTCTGCTACATCGCTATTCAGTTCATTTCAGTTTAATTTATACAGCGCCAAACCACAATAACAGTCGCCCCAAGGCGCTTTATATTGTAAGGTAGACATAATACAGACAAAAACCCAACAATCATATGACCCCCTATGAACAAGCACTTTGGTGTCCAGGGGACTGGATAATAAGGACTGATAAAAGGAGGTTTGATCCTTATATTTAAGGTTATGTGAGAGTGGCCGGTGTTCCTGTAAAACATCCTACCGTAAGTAGTTTATGCACATTTCTGCTGTCACAAAGTCATTCCAGCACAAATGTAAGTAGGTATGACGGTTTGCCACTTAACTTTGCCCATCAGAGTATGCTTGTAGCTCACATTCATAAAGCCAGGATGGTTTGCCACTTCATTTTACCCGTTAAAGTGTGCTTGTAGGTCCCATTCAGAAAGGTAGCATGGTTTGGCACGTATTTATACCCGTCAGAGTATGTTTCTAGCTCTTATTAACAAAGGTAAGATGATTTGCCACTGAATTCTAGCTGTAAAATTATGCTTGTAGCTCACATTCACAAAGGTAGGATGGTTCGCCACTTAATTTCGTGTTGTGCGCATGCGTAGAAACAACGGGTAGGATGGATTCCCAGAACACCTGTTCGTTCTAAGAAAACTGGGCACTGGGTCTGAAATGTTTGTTGTTCTCAAACAGTGAATGCAGCACGTTTATCAAAGTCCGTGAACTCAACATCACACTGAGTGTTTCAGAACAAACATCAGGCGAATGTGAAGAAAGTTCAGAAAAAAGCAGGGATCGAGCATGTGTCCTGCCCCACAGTTCAAAGAAGGCGAAGCTCCAAAAAGATGAAAAACTTGCTCCAGGTTCTCATGCTCTGTTTGCCCCCTCACAGGGAGCAAGTAGCGGGTCTGAGGGCGGGGAGGAGGAGGAGGAGGAGAGGGAGCCGCCGTTCTCCGGGCTCCTCCTGCACTGTTTTTGCGCGCAGCGATGGAAGCGGTGTGCCTGCTCCCCCTCCTCCTCCTCCTGGGATTCTCCGTGTCCTCGTCGGCGGTCTGGGACCTGGTGCTGCTTCACACCAACGACGTACACGCTCGTGTGGAGGAGACCGACGTTAATTCCGGGAAATGCGGCGTTAACGGGCAGTGCTTCGCCGGCGTGGCCCGGAGAGCCACGGAGGTCAGCAGGATCCGCAGCACCGAGAACAACGTGCTGCTCCTGGACGCCGGGGACCAGTTCCAGGGTACCGTGTGGTTCAACTTCTACAAGGGGGCCGAGGCGGCACACTTCATGAACAAGCTGCGCTACGACGCCACGGTAGGAGCGCCTCCTGTCCTCCCCAGCTCCGCTGTTCAGGTCCTGTAGATGCTGGGTTAACTGAGTAATGCTGAGTAATCAGATTACTCTCTATGGTAGTGATCGTAATTACCCGTCCCACACAGACATGACCCCCCATCCACCTCCTTCATCTGCTCTCTGCTGCCAGACAAACAAGGATGGGGGGGGGGGTCTAATGAAGTTCAGTGGAGGACTGAAATTTAGAAAATGTTTCTGAGCTGATGAGATCCAAAGTTTGAAGAAAAAAGCACAAAACAGGCAGAGAGCGAGCTGCTTACTCACATCTGGAGAGCACAGCCACATGTGCACCAGCTCAGAGGGGTGAAACAGAACATCTGACAGCCCGAGTGCATGGTGCTGCTGTCCCTGAGTTAGTGTAAGAGCTGAAGCATTCAGACCGTCTGATCTGATAATTACCCAAATAAATTACTGCAAGATCCTAATTGCTTTTATGCCTTTAGGGGCTTTATGGAAATCTTAGCATGAAGATGAAGAGCAGGAATATAAGCATCTCCAACACAATTTTGATCTCTGCAGAGATGGTGGGGTCCAATCATCGTGCTGGTTTTAATTGGGAGAGGCAGACGCAGGACTGCACTCAGTGAAAGGCTTGATTTATTGGTTCAGGTTTAAAGGCTGCACTCGATTTTAATTCATCTAATTATTCAGCTTCTTCTCTCTTCTGCTTTTTAACTCTCAGACAGAATCAGAGATCCAAGTTTAGAGTCTCTATTTAATTTACTTTTGGTGGGTAACAAAAGTAGGTTTTATTGGCTCAGCAAGTCTAAACATTTCGTCTTTTAAATTGTGAAAGTGGGAAGAAGGATTTGTTTCTAGCGGCCAAGAGAGCTAAATGTTACACAGCTGAATACAAGTTCATGAATGAAAAATAAAAACACATTACATTTAATTAATTTATGTGAAAATATGAATGACCTCACTGAGTACACAACAAAGCAAGTTTCCATAAGGCAAAACAATTTGCGGCTTGGTGAAACACTACGCCCACTTAAACTCACACCATCCAAACTTAAAGGTCATCTTTACCCCCGTCAAAGGTTTTTGGTTTGGCCTGGAAACTCCAGCTCATCTCCTGTCATCGTTCACCTTCAGAGGCTTCAGGGTGTTTTACTAGACGTTTCTGCACAAAGTGTCACCTCAGCAGCTGAATTCAAGGTGTACAATCCTGCACGGCAAACTCCTAAATAAGCGCTTGTGAGCTGATGAGCCCCCTCCAGACTTAAATGTGGCCGGTTCCACTAACTCTGCTGTTTGGTCTCCGAGTTGTTTGCTCAACTCTGATCACCAGAAACAGAAACTACACCAGCGCAGTTTAACAAGGTTAACGTTTTCTCTGTATGAAGGTTTGAGGTCTGTGGTGAGTTTATAGAAGCGCAGGAAGTGCACACAGAAAGAAGAAAGGAGCTTTATAGATCACGTACGAAATCATACAGAGTACAACATGCAGTGACGTGTCGTGTCCGAGCTGCGGACGTAGCCGCGGCATTCCATGGCTTGGTGTTTTGGCATGGGGGGCCTAGCCAGGACCCTTACTGTATACTGGGAGGGAATCTGACTTGCGGCTTCTTACCACTACACCATCCAGCTGCAGCAGGATTTTTATTTTAGCCCCAAACACTGAAACAAGAAAATAATAAAATTTTCAGAAGAAACTCTGTCTATATAACCAGAACAGGTTCAAAAGCAAGAGAAGGTTTTTCATATGAAAGCAATGTTTGAGAAGGTTCCGTGGTTTTAGTTGGTGAGTGGACGGCTTCATGGCCATGGGTGATGTGAAGGCAGTTACGGTGGTCCAAACCAGAAGAAACTGAAGGACAGAGCGTGAGCTTAGTTGGTGGGGTGTTTTGAGTAACAACCAACTTCTGCTGATCAGTTCGTTCTTTGTCTCCAAGCTCTTCATTCCTTGCTTTCTTTTTCAGGTTTTTGGGAACCACGAGTTCGATAATGGAGTCGAAGGACTCATGAAACCGTTCCTGGAACAGATCAAGTGTCCCATTCTCAGTGCTAACATCAAACCGGACCACACTCTGAACGCAACGTTTGGGATCACTTATTTACCTTATAAGATATTTACCATTGGCAGAGAGAAGGTGGGCGTGGTGGGGTACACCACACAGGAAACACCGGCTCTCTCCAAGCCTGGTAAGTGGCTCCTCTGAGCTTCTGACACATTTATAGTAATGTGAAAAAACTCCCATGGAAACTGTTTAATGGTTTATTAATGAACAAATACATCAGTGGATGTAGTGTTTTCCTGTGAAAGGAAGTAACTGGTATCGGGAACTGGGATCACGCTTTAATTTGGAAAATAACACCACAGCATTTCCATGAGGATTAAAACCCAAGCTCTGAGTTGGGCCTTTCCATAATCCTCCATTCATCTTATTTATTAAGATCCTTTTAAATCAGGTTACAAAGTGTTTCACTGGACAAGATTGGAAACAACCATCAAATAAAACATCTAAAGTACAATGCATTTTAGATGTGTTCTGGTAATGACTGCACCCTGGTGCAGTGGAGAAACCCCACAGCAGAACATTTCCACTGCCATGCTTCACAGTTGCTGTGAAGTTCTTCTTAAAGCTCTTTGTTTCCAAAAAAGCCAGCTGGGGCTGTGGCCAGACAAGAAGACCGTTGATCCATCTGCCCAGGTCACGTGACTTCAGAAGGCCCATTCTGTGTTGTAGTCGAGTATTTATTTCCCCAGGAAGCTTCCCGTGGAGGTCAGATTTGTTCAGATGTGCCTTTGACACGAAGACTGCAGATCTGCTGGCTATGTTTTGGGGCTACTGAAGACTTCTGTGTTTGAATGAGCTGCGACGGCCGGTCCCAGGTGTTGGAACGTGCAACATTTATTGTTCCTTACAATGGGATGAATATACTTTGTCTAACTCGACATATATTCTTCCACCTCTCTAACAGCTGTTAAAACATTCTTGTCTGTTGGCCACCAAATGGTCTTCAGGCCTACATGAACACTGAAATAAGGACAGGACATAGAAATACTTTGTTCTTCTTCCTCTTCACAGAAGTTTGTTGGTCACAGCAGAAATAACTGTTACTTATGATAAATCACAGATATAAATATGAAAATAGTGCCTGTGCTGTTGTTTGGATTTGGCTGAAAAGCAGACAGACATGCACAAACTGACCGGTGCCAGTGTTTCTCCCCAGGACCTCACCTGCAGTTCCTGGACGAGGTGACCTCTCTACAGGTACAGGTGGACAAACTTCAGACTCTGGGGATCAATAAGATCATCGCTCTCGGTCACTCTGGCTTCACTGTAGATCAGATGATCGCCAAGAAGGTCCGTGGGGTCGACGTCGTCATCGGCGGACACACCAACACGTTCCTGTATACAGGTAGGAAGGCGGATAAAGCTGTCACATCTGCCACATCTGTCACCTACACTGTGGGGCTCACACTATTACTGAAGGCTCAGGCAGTTTTTTACGATTTAAACTGATCAGCAGGTTATTTAATGCATTTAAATAAAGTTTATTTTGCTTGTTTTTATGTTTCTTTTTTTTAAGTAATCTCTTTCAGTGGTCTGTCAGTGTTGTAAGTCCTACAATGCTGATTAGCATTATAGGCGAAACAACAGATTTTACTTAGACGGGTAAAATCCTCCTCATACCTCAGCTGATTTTGCCCTGTTAATGGTCAGGCGGTAAAAACAGTGACCTGATTTTTCATCCAACCAATCTTAGTTTTGTTTTTTCGATCTGCTGCTGTGGCTCTGCTCTTTCATGCATCTTCATGAGCAAAATCATTTACATCTTGCTTCATGCATTTCATTCTCCCGCAGTCCATCTCTGTGAGGCATGTCTTTGTTTCTTCATGGGAGGAAACTTTGAGTCTTCATCCCTCTGGCTCGCTTTGGAGTAAACAGGCTGTCTGTGCGAGTGAGCCTCTTATAAATAACTCTGGAGTGTTGCATGGAAATGGGCAGGACGAGGTTTGGACCTCTAACCGCACAGATCTTTTCCTGCAGTGTGGAACTGCCTTCACTTAGTGGCTTGGGCAGCGTTTCATCACTATTTGGGGATCAATAAGGAAGAGAGTCCTTGAAGTCTTCCTGTTGTGCTGATGTTGTGCAGATAAACCTGCACAGCGAATTGGACTTGTGTTTAGACAGCCAAGCATCATTAATCAGCGTTGGTTAGTGGATATTCTAAACGTTGCTCTTTTTAGCCTTTAGCTTCTTCGTGATGGTAAACATTCCCCTGGAAGTGTCACGAATGCACAGATTAGACCTCAGACAGTGAAAGGATGTTACTGAAGAACAGGAGAGTAAAAAAGAGAACTGTTTGGAATTTCATTGAATGAATGAATATTTATAAGTGCAGATTTCACATCTTTGTCTCGGAGTGATGTCATCAAACTGAGTTGATATCAGACTAGAAGAAGCTCTTTGAGCCGCCTGCCCAGGTCACATGACTTCAGAAGGCCCGTTCTGTGCTGTAGTTTTGAGGCTTCCTTCCAGGAAGATTACCGTGGAGGATGAATCTTTTCAGATGTGCCCTTTGACACAAAGAGCTGAGAATGTTTTGGGGTTCCTGGAGGCTTCAGGTATTCTGAAAGCTTCATTTGATGCAGTTTCATCCTTCATTTCTGAGAAACTGCCGCGTGATTAAGTGATGAGATGTTTAGACCATTAATGGAAGACCAGCTGACAACAGTCTTTACACTTTATGATGTGAATTGCTGCTTTTTAAAAAGTGTGATGAACATGTTTTAGTCGTAGGGGAAAAAAATCTGCGTGTAGTTTATATTCAATGACTTCAATAATTCAAGTTTATATTCAGAAAACTTATCGTCTTTTACTTTCCATCTTTTGTTTTTTCTGCTCTGTTTTTCCAGGAACTCCTCCCTCTACTGAAGTCCCAGTTGGTACATATCCCTACATGGTGATCTCAGAGGAAGGGCGAAAGGTTCCTGTTGTGCAGGCCTACGCCTTTGGAAAATATCTGGGTTACCTGAAGGTCTCTTTTGATGATGCTGGGAATGTAGTGAAGTCAACTGGAAACCCCATCCTCTTGGACAGCAGCATCAAACAGGGTAATGAAGCAGAGTCTGCCATCTTTGTTCTTCGTTTTCTGTTTTTTACCAGATTCTTAGTGCCGTCTTTGTGCTGTTGGAGGATTTCTGATTGTAGTTGTCACAGGGTGACAGGGCACATGAGGGATCTCTGGCGTCTTTGTGGATGTTTTGCCTCAGCACCTGAAATCTGAATGTTCCTTGAGAGAGTTTGTGGGATCTTTTATCTTCTACTTGGTGCAAATTGGACAAATCTGATTGGCTGTCACATTTAGAGCTCACATTCTCTGAATGTATTTTGCCATTTTTGTGCTACAGTTCTGATTTTAAATTTCATGAATAGCACAAAAGCCCCTGGGACACCCTCCAAGCTGCACAGGTGTTGATGTTAAAAGAACATGCTGTTATGCATTAAAATTGTAGCTTCTACCCATTTCTATTACTGTGCTACAGAAGGCGTATAAAAGATGAGTGCGCTCACTGTCGCCGCCGTCTTTTATTAGTGTAATGTTGGCCGTAATTTACATAGCAATCAAATATCAAACCTTCTTTAGTATTCAGTATAATTTGAAGCTACAATATGATACCATCAGTTCATCAGGAAAGTCTTTAAGGTCCCAGATAAGGGAAATATTTGTCTTTTGCAACCCCTGCTGATCATTAGCAAGAATCCAGGTTAAAGGCACTTCCATACTGACTTCATTGTTTAGATCCAGTCTCTATGTCCATCTTTTATACTTGCTATGCTGAAAATTGTGGATTATGGGGAGAGTAAGGACTTATTAAATGTGCTGGTTTCTATGTAGCATCTTTTTCTATGTCTTTCTATCCAACACTCACGGTCTAATGAATGCAGGCAGTATCTTGCCCAAAGATACTTTTTGGCCACCACCAACCTTCACATTAGTGGGTGGTCTGATCCGCCTCCTGAGCTACAACCACCTCTGAGGATCCACACTTAAAGTCCCCATCTTGTCATTAACCCGAGGATTCTGTCTGGAAGTATTTTTATGACCTTGTGTATGCTTGCAAATAAAATTAGCTGCTGTCATGTGCATATACCAAAGCTCTGCTTTTTGCAAACAGACATCTTTTTTTTTTATCAGATTGTTTATTTTTTTTTGATATCAGAAGATTGTAAAACAGAAGCAGGGAGCTTGGATGGAGTGGAGTGGATTTTAGTCGGTCAGACAGAGTGGGTTATGTAAATGATGTGTAGATTAGGAGCTTGGAGTCAAAGCAGTAACGCAGGCATTTAAAACTGTTAACTGCTTGACTGTTTTTAAAACTGAATAATGTCTTGCACAGATTCGGAGGTGCTGGCTGATGTGGAGGAATGGAAGAAGAATCTGGCCAACTACTCGGCTCAGGTGGTGGGAAAGACTCTGGTCTTCCTGAACGGCTCGACTCAGGATTGCCGCTTTAAGGAATGCAACCTGGGAAACCTCATCTGCGACGCCATGGTGAGCCTTTATAGAAATACTATTACTATTATCTTCCTCCTCCTAGCTCTCAGAGGCTTGTAGCTGAGGGTTAGCAGTTAGCATCATCTCCATGAATCAAACTTCAGACTAACTCCAGTTTAGCAGTTTAGGCAGTGCTATCTGTTCCAAAGTTCCAGAACTATGAATTAAACAGTATAAAAGCACTATAACAACGGCTAGCATATACATCTGTCAGAGGTGGAGAAGTTGTAGCAACATGCCATAGATCCACGTGTGACCGAGGAAATCTGCTTCCTGTTTCTGTTCCTCAGCTCGACAACTACATCAGCTTCTCAAATGATGTCCAGTGGAACCACGTCAGCGCCTGCATCTTGAACGGTGGAGGTGTTCGGGCATCTATCGACGAGCACACGAGGAATGGTGAAGTCAAATAAACAGAGCTGTATTTCATGTGCAGAGTCAGAACATTGGGACAACCTGTTATTGACTACTTGGGATTTTTCTTCAAAGCAGTTTCTGATTTGTGTCAAGAGGATTTTATAAAACTGTTTTCTGTGATGGACTTCCTGTAGGTTCAATCACAATGGAGGACCTGATAGCCGTCTTACCCTTTAGCGGAACCTTTGACCTGGTGGAGCTAAAGGGCTCCACGCTGAGGAAAGCTTTCGAACACTCGGTGGAACGATACGGCCAGAGCACCGGAGAGTTCCTTCAAGTGTCCGGTATCTGCACGTTTACATCTACTCTGGTTATTTGGTTCATACAGAAATATCAGCGTTTTTTTTGGCACACAATTTTAATTGATGTCCAGTGGAACCATGTGATCTTCTGACTTTTACTCTGGTGCAGCTTTGAAGTGCACAATTGTGATTTTGTTGGTACAAAAACTTATGTCATTGCCCTCCAGCGCTTTCACTTCATAATTTCAGGTGGTCCAATATGAGGTTCAATAGGTTACTCAATGTCACTATAAAAGCCATACATTCTCTGATGTTCCCCTTCAACATCATCTTCCTGTGTATCTCTGTACAACTTCTGTACACCTCCACAAAGAGTAAATGAGCTAAACTTATATAAGCATTCTTTTTACTCTTTACATCCAGAACTGGGTCTGATCGATTGCATCTCATTTTGGACAAATTCAATTTTTAATATGACGATGGTACCGGATGGGAAGAGTTCAGTAAAGCATCTAAATCTGTTGAACCTGAACTTTTTTTGAGAAACCCTGAAGTAGGAAGAAATCTTTGTGGGAACATTGGGTTTGCTTTAGATAATAAAACCATTCGATAACATTTCCACAGCCCACCCATTCCTGCTGCTTTGGATTTGCTCTCCTTTTTAAAATACCTGCTTGTTTTCAGCTTATGAGAACAGTTTTTCGCTCATCCGGCCAAAGAAACAATGAGCTTAAGCCATTTCAAAGCGACTATCTCTCCAAATTTCACAGTGGCGCCCGCTGCTATATTATTGGTCAGAATCTAATCAACTTCTATACAGTGTTCACCAAATGGGTTTTCACCCAAACTGGCCACATTTTTTTGTTTTATAAAAACCTGTGAATTGTAAAGGATCCTGAGCCACATGAGCTACTGCATCATTGATATTCTGGTTTAAAGTTACAGTCTTCTTCATTCAGATGAAGAACTGTGAAAGTTTGACCTGGAAAGATGGACTCAGTGTACATGTAGATGGTGACATTACTTAGTTTTTAAATTGTGCCATCAACATTTGCCTCATTGAGAAAACTTAAAGAAAATTCTTGTCTTTTGCAAGGCAACAGAATCTGAAGCTATGAATAACGTGGATGTACAGAACATCAGCTACATTTGATAGATTGTGCCCTACTTACTTAAATCCAGTGTTGAAAAGCACAGCGTGCCTCAAATGTTGTCCAAGTACTAGAAACCGGGCAAGAATTTAAAAATATCATCATCTGGTTGGTTTCAATCAGGATCTATCTGACCCAGGAATTAGTCAGCACCAGAGAGAACCTGAGTACTCTGTTGTGTCAAGACTCTTTCACCACATTATACATATTCCTCATGTATAAGGAGCTGGAGAGAACGTTCTCTGTTCTTACTCTCCGGCTTCCCGTACAGTACATCTGATTCAGACTGATAGTTTCTCTGTTTCCTCCAACAGGAATTCGTGTAGAATTTGACCTCTCCAAACCACCGCAGCATCGCGTCAAAAGCCTCAGCATCCTTTGCACCAAATGCCGCGTTCCTGTCTATGAACCCGTCGAGAATGAGATGGTTTACAAGGTGGTGCTGCCGTCATACATGGTGACAGGAGGCGATGGATTCTCGATGATCAAAGACGGGTTCCTCAAACATAACAGCGGTGAGGGTTTTGTTAGTCTTGCGCTTGGTTTAATGTTTTTCCAGCGCTTCTTTTCACACTTGTTTCTTTTGCTTCCAGGGGATTTGGACATTTCAGTCGTGTCCAGATACATCACACAAAGAAAACAAGTTTATCCCTCTGTCGAAGGACGCATCAAGCTGTACAACTCAGCTGCTGGACTTGAGGGCCAAACAGCTTCCCTGGTTTTTATGGTTTCACTCGTGCTTCTCTGGAGTTTCCGTGGAAACATCTAACTTTTAAAAACTTTTTTCAAAGACAGTGAAACCACGACGGATTAAAATAACACCCTGATGTAATCATGTAGGACCGGGAAAACTTTCTTCATAAAACCCTGACATTAATGACTAATACTTTTTTTATAACGAAAAGGGAAGCCCCACGTCAGTGTGGTAATACCTTTCACTTCCATCTAGGAACAAATGTGGACAAAAGTGCAAAAAACGCAGCCAAGAGTTGAAACAAGTGCTGCGGTTTCTCCAGTAATCACTGGCAGCCTCGAGGGAAAAAAAGTGCTGTGGTCAGAAGAAAAAGTGTAAAATATCTTTTGTGTGTAGCTATCACTCTCGTCTTCCGTATACTTTGGCCTCAAAATGAAATCAGCACCAACAAGGCTTTTTGTGTTTGATCTTTTTTAAGCTCTGCTAACTGTGAGATCCGGAGGAACCATCAGACTCCCCCACACCACACCATTAGCCAAATACCTGCCTACTGTGGCAGATGCACAGTGGTATTAATATTTTGCACATTTGGGTACTGACGGGTATTGCACTGCTAAGCTGGACAGTGCCGCCGTTTCATAATAAACATATGGTAAAAACTGAGTGTGCGTGTTGAGTGTTTAGCTGTTAGCTGGTGGAAAGCTGGTCACTTGGTCTTTCTACCAAAATGGACCAGAGTGTAATACAGAGATTGTGTGTGTTTGTGTGGTGTTGTGGTGGGGACTTGCATATATTAGATGTTTCAGATCATCAAACTTTTTTTTAACATTAGACAAAGATAACCTGAGCAAACACAGTTTTTAAATCGTGATTTCATTTATTCAGGAAAAACAGCTATCCAAACCTACCTGCCTCATGTAAAAAAAGTCCCCCCATGATTCATGAATTGACTGTAATAAAGAAAATTTTTTGAAAAAGTTTAGTTTCACTGCTACACCCAGACCTCTCAAGAAATCACTTCAACAGAACACATGGATGACTCACCTAGGTGGTCACAGGAGAACCAGAATAACATCTGAACAACTGCAGGCCTCACTTGGCTCAGTTAAAGTCAGAGGTCATGATTCAAGAATGAGAAAGAGATTGGCCAAAAATAGCCTCCGTGGGAGAACTCAAGGAGAAAACCACTGCTGACCAAAAAGATCAGTTCACAGAGCTTTATATGAGAATGTGCATCTAACCAGTTAAAACTGGTGGAATGAAGCTGCTTGTTTTTTGCAGGCCCTGAGCTAAGAAGTGGCTATGATGGATATCAGGCACCAGTCATCGTGTCTACAGCTGCCTCAGCACATTCTTTTATACTGATATGTCTGCAAGTAATTATTCAGTCAGTGAAAAACTAAACATTCTATTAATCCCGAATGATAATCAAACCCAAAGGGATTGATACGGTGGCCCTGAGAGGCCAAACGGACTGCAACTTCAGAAAACACCTGCAAAAAGAAAAACATGTCACTCCTGGTCCAGGAGTGACATATTTAGCCACATGTTCTCCTTAAATTGCTGGCTGTCTGAGTGGTGTCCCAGAAACGATGTGGGCTTCATAGATAATTGGCAAACCTGGTCTTGTTAGGAGAGACGGCATCCATCCCACTTTGGATGGAGCAGCTCTCATTTCTAGAAATATGGACAAATTCATTAAAC
>NW_005187449.1:2190605-2246972 GCF_000239375.1 Pundamilia nyererei
ATCTCTAAAGTTAGAAATATCCTGTCTCAGAGTGACGCTGAAAAACTAGTTCATGCATTTATTACTTCCAGGCTGGACTACTGTAATTCATTATCATCAGGATGTTCAAAAAACTCACTGAAAAGCCTTCAGCTAATCCAAAATGCTGCAGCAAGAGTACTTCCTGTTACTTTACACATTAGTCATGCAGAAAACTGGGAGGTATTGTTGAAATTGCACTTCATTTTGTTATATTAAGATATGTCAGAGATTAAATATTCTATATCAAAGTCTTTGCACCAACAGAAAAAGGAGTTTCACTGGTTCAGCCTGCCTGAGATTAAAGTGAGCCACTTTTAAATGCACTAAAGAGTGTTTTCATCATGTGGGATTGAAGCTGTGAAAGGGTGTCCTATCCCTGCTGTCACAGGCAACAGCTGGGATAAACCGCTGACAGGTGTGTGACAGGTGTATGTCACAGGACTTGTGAAAAAGTGTGTTTTAGTTGCCAAAGAGAAAAATGAATTAACAACCAGCTAAAATCTTCATAAGCTTTTAGAGGTTCAGAACTTTTAAACTCACGAAACAAGGGTTTAATAACAGCTGGTTTACAGTGTCATGTCTATAACCCCATCTCAGACTTTAAATTCAGTTTCATGTTGCCTTTCCTGTTTTTCTGTTTGGATACTTGGCACTGGGGTTTCCTTTCACGTCTCTGTATCTAAATGCTCCAACTTGCAGATAAATAAATTTTCTTTCAAGGAAAGTCAAGCCAAGTTTCCACATCTTTGGGAATTTTAGGCCTTTGAAGTGTGGAAGCTGGCAGAAATGGTTGTTTAATTTCAAAATGAAATATGTAAAAACAGTAAACGGCTGATTGTGACCTTCAAATCTATGTGTTGCACAGATGTTTCCACTCAACTTTAAGTCGTTTACAAACCCTTAAAGAGCTCAGCGACGTCTTTTCACTGCAGTGATTGAGTAGTTAACTTTCTTACTACATGCATGAAAGATGGTAAATTTAACATTAAGCTGTTGAAATAAACTCAGATTCCTCTGTGCAGATTAAAAAGAAATGATTTGAAAGGCGAATTGAATATTTGTAAGGGTTAAAGATGAAAGTGTCAGCAGCAGCAGAGTGAATTGCAGACAGTTCGGTTGGTTTACGCCGTCCTGACTCGGAGTTTATGCAAAGCTCTGGAGTGATTTAGCTTTGTTAATTAAATTTGTGACAGAGCACAAATGCTGCCTGCTTGCTCTTCCCTTTTAAAAAAAATAAAAAAAATAAAAAAATAAAAAAATAAAATCGGTCCTGCAACATGTTTAAATTGCTTTATCCGGTTTGTCTGCAGTATTTGAACTCAACTATCACATGACGTCACAATTCTGCATAAAAACAAAAATGGTCAAAATCAGAAAAGCTGAAATAAGCAAAGCTAAAACCTCTACAGATCATGTCTCAATGGTAAATATGAAGCTAGAGCTAATAAAACCACACCTGTGATGATGGATGAACTGCATATACTACATATTTAAACAGGATTTTGGATTCAAGTTAAAAGTTTTAAAAGTGTTTACATTATACTGAGCCATTTAAAGTATTACTGAAAGCTACAACACATGTAAAAGTAAAGTATTTTGTAAATTTGCCAGTTTTCTCATAATCTTTCCTTAGTTTTAATTTTTCTTTCAAAATCTACATTTTTGTCATAAATTAGTTTTTTCCCCTAATGAAACTGTCTATTTTGTCACGGAAATGTTACATTTTCCACATTTTTTTTCTTTTGTCTCCGTTTAGCATGAGTATTTAAGGAAGATTTTACTGCCAGCCCTTTAATTTTGCCCCTAAAACAAAAAAATCAAAGATGTGCAAAGACTGTTTTTAGGGTAGAAAATAGGCTGTGCCATTTCCCTCGTCTTTTTTTTGTCCTGTAGCAGAGTTCAGGAAATTCCTGTGGCTGTCAGGACTTACCTCATTTTCTTTTTTAACCAGAGCTTCCCAGCGATACCCTAAACAAGGCCTCCTCTGTGTCAGGGATCTCTCAAACAACGCTCGCTGCCTGCTAATGTTGGAAGCACCTTATTAGTCGCTGCACTGAACATTTACTTAGCTGGCTCCGGCCTGCACCAGGACAAGCTGCCAAAGGCTGGAAAACAAGCTCATTAAAACCGCAGAACTGCTCTCTGTCTGCGTTCTTTGAGAGTGCAGCCGACAATGAAACACACTCAGGACAGGTTTTATGTTTCTTTTTACTTTTGGAGAACCCCTGAAAGGAGCTTTCAGGGGTTCTCCGAACTCATGTTGGTCTGTTTGTGGTCCTCTAACTGTAAACTCATACAGACAGGATGATAATCACCACTCTTTGATTGCCAGTCAGAATGTTTCCAGTAACTGTTTCTTATCTAAGGAGTGTAATTTGAAGGTCCACCCACAGATGGAAAAAAACCCCAAAAAAACGAACTCTGTTGCTTAATTCTTGTATTCGTTGACCTTGTTTTTATGGAAATTCTGACTCACTTTGGCACATTGTTGTGCATTAGAAGTCTTCACAGAGCTTTGTGAATTTAAATCAAGGCAGAAAATGTAATGTTTTTCTGTCTGCAGGCAATAATGTAATAAATAACTTTATTACAGAATCCGTCACTTTTATGTTGTTTGCACATATATTAAGATTTCTGTACGTTTGTCCAGATGGTTTTGTCTTCTTCTGTTTGCACACAGAAATTGGAAACAGGAAAAAGTCTGAACTATCCTAAAGTTATAGCTTATGGCTTCCTGCAGCTTACAACAACTTGACAGTTCACGGTCCGTTGAGACTGGAAACTAGCCAGTTTGTAGCTGAGGTTTGACCTCCTAACACAGATCAACTGAAACTAGATGGGTTTGAAAGAGAGCAAGGTAGCTTGTTTCAGCGTGAAACAGACCAAGCAAGCCTTTCACTACAGTTCAGCTAAAGCAGAAGTGAAAATATGTGAAGCTGAGCTGAGATGAAGCAGCAAAAAGTTCTGATGAGCAGATGAGCTCCTTGGCGTTTGCAGAGAAGACGACTGGCAGCGTGATATCAATAAATATCTCTTTATTAGTGCATTAATGTACATCGGAATGCAGAGATGGTCTCAGAGCCTTTGGAAATATTCTGACAGTATTGCACATTCCAGCATGGAGTTCGGTTCCTCGTCCGGGTCACACGATGAACGCCTCCTTCGCCCCCTGCTGAGGGGAAAACAAGAAACACCTGTGAGGTCACATTCGAGTGTTTGAGAGAACGAGGCCCGCCTGATCTGTGACAATCTAAAATATCACCCTAAACTATCACAGCATTCAGGGTTAGGACCGAGGTCGGCATGACGCCTGCGCCCTGCATGTGAGCTGTGGTTTCTCACAGAGAGAAAGTTCCAGGCTCTCGGCTGCATCTGAATCCAGCTGAACTAACTCTGCCTATGTTACTAGCTTTAAAGACGCTTTACAACAAAGAAGGAAGAAGAAGAACAACAACAACAACAACAACAACAACAAAAATCAGGGCTGATGGAAGCATTTCGTTTTTCGTTTCACTTGCTTGGGACATGGAGGAAAGATGCAAACTAAACGTAGCATTAACTGAAGAGCTGCTTCAGGTGAAACCAGCCTGAATCCCTTATCACCTGGTTTCCCGTCACAGCTGCAGTGAAAGGAGATGCATTTCTCTGCTCACAATGTGAAATTAGTCTGGCTTTAAAGTAAAATGAACAGTTATGAGAAGCTGATTTTAGAAGCAACAAAAATCAATGTTTGGGGGATGAAAAACAAAATAAAGCCTGATCGTGACACAATAAATCATCCATTAATTTTCTTTGATTTATCCAGGTCCGGGCAGCCTAAGCAGAGAAGCCCAGATCTCCCTGTCCCTGGGCACCTCCTCCAGTTTATTTGGGGAAACACTATATAGAGATATAATCTCTCCAGCATGTCCTGATGGGATGTGCCTGGAAAACCTCATCTAGAAAACCCCCAGAGGCATCCTTGTCAGATGCCCAAACCACTCTCAAATTACTGAACTCCTTACCCTCTCTCTAATGCCTGATCTGATCTCCTGCAGGAAATCTTTCTAAAGGTACGACATCGCCTACTTAAGTAGAGAGATCCTTGGCGCTACTGATGCTCACGATGGTGCATTATGTGCTAGTTGCTATGTGTTTGTGTCCCAGTGTCAGCCGACTGAAACATAACATGTTGGGCATTTTTTCCCTCCTGCATCCTCGCTCTTTGTTGTGGTCAGGTTTCTATGGAAGCGGACAACAGTTTATACCAGTTTCCTCCACATGTATCTGCAACATCCTGGTTCCTTTGGTCACTACTCAATCCTTTTATCTCAATCATCTTGTTTTAATAACGATAAGTCAAATTAAAATTCAGTTTAATGCATAGCTTTGCTATCTGTAGATTTCCTCTGCTTATTCACACTCACCTGCAGAAATCTGCAGCCTCAGTTTGACTATCACGACATTGATTCATCAGAACAAATCCACTCAGTCGTTCATCATCGTTAATTAGATATTGATTCGAGCATCATAAACTGCTAAATGAGCACTAAGCACTTAGTGTAGATGCCAACAGGAGCCTCCACAGCTGTAGCCAGCAGCACTAATGGTTAGCAGACTCACTGAGAATCTGAGCTGCTTACAACAGTTTATTTCCTGTCTAAGCAACAAATCTGCTCACTAACACACAACATAAGTCCAGCATTCCCTAAGTATCCATTAAATGCCTTCAAATGTATTTTCATCACTATGTGGATGACAGGATAAAAAAAATGCAGTTAAAGATTGCACAATGAGGATCTGCTGTTAAAACTGTATTTTCAAGATGCACAGATGTCTGTCGGTGAAGGTCAAACAGACCTTTTTGCTTTTGCAGACCACGTGCACTTAAATGTGCAGTAAAACATCTGTTTTGACCAGGAAAAAAACTCATGTTTGGAAATGCAAACGTGCACATACAGTGAACTCCTGAACAGGTCTTTTCCTGCCTGATATATTCTGAGAATGGCGTCTTATCTTAACTTCTAGCTCATCCTGTTTTATTTCTTTACATTCCCCACTGTCAGCTGTTTACCTTGCTGAGTTCAGGAAAAAGCTCCAGCACAGCGATGTCCAGCAGGACGTACGTCATCTGAGGAAGAGAAATGATCAGGCCAGTTAGAGTCAGCAGTTAGAGTCAGAGGGGAAACGTTAATCTCCTCTGACTGTTCATTGTGCCAGTAAGACAAAGTGAAAACATGCAGGAAGTATGTCAGTACTGAAAGTTAACATCCAAACACTCCTGATTTCAGATATTAATTTATCTTATAGTTCAGAAAACATGCATTTTAGTCTTTCTGCTCACTCAAACATCACCATTGGCAAGAGCAGCAAATTATCCCTGAGTCATAAACCAGTGATGACTCAGTTTAATGTAAACTCAGCCTGAGAGGATCCCTGAGAAATAATTTAGCGGTGTTTAAGTACAATGTGAGTGGGAAGAGCTGCACAGTGATGAGCTGAAAACAGGACAGGCTCAACTGAAAGTCATCGGCTTGCATCCTCAGAGTGTGGCATTAAGCAAGTACTGGCGTGCGTGTGCGTGTGTGTGTGTGTGTGTGTGTGTGTGTGCGCGCTTTATAAAAGAACACTTCCAGTGAAGAAGAAAAAAAAAAAAAGGCACCTGACTTCAAAAACCTCGTGTTTTCTGTTTTCACTGTGTGTGCATGTGTTTGCACTTATGTGCAAACAAACTACACAATGCAGCAGAGCTCGCAAGCAAAAATGTAGAAGAACTCATCTGTTTAACAGATCTAGAAAAATCCAACATGAATGCACAGAAATTTGCATTGCTGCGGTGGTCGTTTAACACATGTTTACAGCATTTACACTGGAAGAAAAGTGTGATTAACTGAAGCTCAGATTCAGGACCGCTCACAGGAACTTAAAACCTTTCGTGGACTGACAGGGAATTAAGGGAAACATTCACATGTAAGTGAAAAAGCTGGGACCAGTAAACATGTAAATCAGGACAGCTGTGAGCACAGCCTACACAGGCTGCAGGTCTGCAGTGATTCTGTCTTTTGCAGCTTTGTATAAAATCAAGTCAATCTGAATAAACTTCCCACCCCACTCATTTAGAACCAGCTGATTTACAGTAACAGTGACAAGTTGAATTAATCCATGTAAGATTTTACCTTCGTGCTATGAATATTTTCACAGTTACAGCCCCTCTAAGTTACTTGAGTGGGTCCAAACGTGGCGTTTGCCAACATTTCTGAGTATAAGAGCCAGCGACACAAAGTATATTTTCTAACACAGTGGTTTTAAACACTTCCTGTTAGTTAGTGTCTTTAAATTCTTCTCTGATAGGATGAAGGTCTGCTGGCATCAGAGTAATCAAGCTATCAAACAATTTCTGCACTTTTCTACAAAGTGAAAGCGCTTAGTGCAAGGCGTCATGCATAGGGAAGGGTATCGTTTAAGTTTTATCCGATACCGGTGCCAAATGAGTACTTTTGAAACGATGCTTAAAGAATGGAGAACACAAACTTTGGACCCACCCTGATGCTAATGGAAAAATGCACCCTAACATTACATTACACATCACCGTTGAACCTGCCTGAACATACAGGAAGCTCTCGTAAATGCTGAGCTGAACCGTGGATTAGGAGAACGACTGTTTACCTGCTTGTTGAGCAACGGCTGCTGAAAACTGTCAAACAGCAGCTGGATACCTTCATACTTCGACTCCTCGCCGATGCACTTCACCACAAAGTCTGAAATCGAAGCACATCGTCCAGCTTTATTAAGCCATGACTATGTGAAGCATGCAGATTTATTGAGTTTGACCCGAAACCTGTTAAAAAACACACAGCAAAGACCAGGACTGTTTGTCTATAAGATCAGAGTAGAAGAGTTGGAGGACAGTCGGCAGAGACACTCTTCAAACTTCCAAGCTCTTTGTGACTGTGTGTTTTATGAAGTGCTAGGCTAATACAAGTTATTCATATTATTACACTGGAAACTCTTGTCTGAGCAGAGCAACCTGGAACTGCAGTCCAGAACTTTAGATGTAAGAAACAAAATACTCAAATTGATAACAGGAAGGAGATAAAGTGGCGCTCTCGTTTCCAGGTTGTAGTTAAAGCAGCTACGTTCTGTGCAGGAATCCAGCTGTAAGAAAACCTCTGTGTCTTTAAAAGCAGATGAATCTCTTCCGTACCGTGAATGACAAAAGGAAAAGCATCACGGACAATGCCAGTGTTTAAACTGGGACTTTAGATCCAGTATGACTGGCAAACTGGGAAGTGAGAACACCTCAAAGGTCTTGTGGTTTCATTTCCACTTTTACTTTTAAAGTCACAGATCAAAAGAAACTGCCTGCACGCTCACAGCTAACTAAATGTTATTACCCCCTTTAAATCAGATTTGTGACGTGTTTAAAACAGGCTCTGAGATGTTCACTGGCACTTTAGAAGAGTCGGATTTTAACACTGATACAGTAACATACTTTATTATCTTTATTGATGTTCTGATATGATAGGGTATACTGCGATGTTGTGCTGATATGCACAGCCATTATTAATTATAATGTCTCAGAGTGAGCAGATAAACTTTGAGCACAGCTTCGGGTCAGAGTTTTGAAGCTGGAAGTTCAGGATGTGACGTCATAAACCGGCGTGGCCTGGTCTGCAGAGACAGCCTCACTGAATACTTCAACGTGAAACATACCAGGAGATGATTATTGCTTATTAATGATTACTGTGACTGAACTAAAACCCGACCTGGCAGGTACTTCATCATCTCCTCGAACGTCTGCTTGGCTCTGGCTTGTTTGGCCTCTGCTGTTCGTTCCTCGCTGCTTTCACAGAAGACGGCGTCTGCAGAAATGAACAGGAACAAATCACAGAGTTAATGTTTCCTCCTTTGTTTTTGGAAACTGAAACATCTGCACAGAAGCAGAGATTTTCTGTAGGGTCACACAAGATGAATCATCTTCAAAAACAAGTTTTTTTGTCCAATTAAAAGGTGCTTCGTTCTCTGCATCAACACATTGACACATCGCTGCTGATCACGTGTGCCGAGTGCTCCGATTTCACCTCAGCTGAAGATTTGTTAAGAAGTTCAGTGGCATCAACCAAACCCACTGCCTAGAGGCAGTGGGTTTGGTGAGGAATTGGTGAGGAATTGAGGAATTGACAATTCCCAGAAATTCAATTTCCTGGCAGGAATGTAATGATGGCAGCATGCTGGAAGCTGTCTGGGCACACCTGAGGAGATGGGAGATCTGCCAAACCTAAATCAGATGCAGCTTCTGAGATTTATGTGCAGTTATAACCTTCTCTCTGATTAGCCTTTTGAGCCCTTCGCAGGATGAGGAAGGATAAAAGGAATCATTCTGGAATAAAAAAAACAACCCTTTGATGTACTAACTGCAGGTTTATATTGCTGACAGGATTCAGATCTGCATTTTTATGATTTGAACGTTAATAAAATACTCAGACTCTCTTTTCTTTCCGGTTCAGTCACTGTTGACTCAAATCCTGAGCTCAATAAGTTTAACTCCTACCAGCTCAGATCAAGGAACAGCTATCGTGGTGATGCAGGAGCTTAAAATGATGCTCAGGTTGAGTCGTGAGGCTTTTTTTTGTGTAACATTTAAAAAGCAAGAAAAGACCTTTCCACATACTGACGCTTCTTTTGGGGTCATAAACAATCCGAACACCTTGGAAATCATCTTAAAAGCAGCGATACTGAGGCCGGAAATAAGAAAAGACTTTATCGGTGCGGGTGGCGTCCTACCTCGGAGCTGGGTGATGAGGGAGACCACGCGGTGCTCCTGAAGGATCTGCTCCAGTTTCAACTGCATGTACTGATCCATGTAGGCTTCGAATGTGCTCTTCAACAAGATCCTCCCAGCAGACAGAATGTGATGCAGCCAGTCCGGCATGCGAAACACCACCCGGCCTGCGAGTTCAAACACCAAGACGGATACAGACAGTCAGGCCCGAATCAGTTCAAGAAACACAGATCGAAACATCTCAGAGGCTTTAGGTGACCAATCTAAAGTCTTCTAATCATAACAGGTCTGCGCGTTCAAAGCAAAATCTCTGCTTAAAGAAACGAAAGTAAAAAGAGCTTCGGTGGGACACGTTAGCACGATGGCTGCTTTCTAAGCTAAACTGTGGGTCTGTGATTAACACAAGTGTCTTCATCCCTGCTTTGATTATCAGTACAACGTGTATCATGTTACCATTAAAGGCCACAGTATCTGCTGCAGGAGGAGTGAAACGTAGAAAGGAAATCATTGGATGCTTTCCTTCAGTAATTTTTCCCTCAAATGTTCTGACTGCAAGAAATTCCAGCTTCCAGCATTTCCACATGTGTGCGATTTGGTCCCGTCATCGTCGTGTTTCTGACTTCGGTTACTTACACGGACACTGTGACAGAGGCTGTACAGACTTCCTGTAAAGCTGTGATCTTGCCTTTAGAGGCTGCTAACGGCTCCTCGGGCTCACTCACCGACATACATCATATAGTCGTACATGCCGTCCACAGTGAACGTCTCTGCGAAGAAGTTGGGGTTGTGCTTCCTCTCCGACAGGTTGCCGTTGTTCTTGAACAGGTTGCTAACGAGCTGCAGGACAACGAGCACATACAGTTACCTCGTAACGATTAAAATGCTCGACGTAATTTAAAACATGAAGAAATATTGAAAAAACAAGGCTAAGCTACAGACGAGCACCTGCAGAGGATCTTTAGTTCATAACACACAGGAGACAAAGTCTTGAACAATCAGGCCCCATCTTATCCTAGTGACCCCACAATACCGTGTTGCTTTCATAGAGCATATACTTCAAAGTAGAATGGGACACAGAACCTTCAGTTTTCAGGCTCCCATCTTGGATTCAGGAGACACAATCTGTACTTTTGAGATTAGGATTAAACTTTCCTTTTCACCGGTCGCAGCAGATGGCCTCCCCTCCCTGAGCCTGGTTCTGCTGGAGGTTTCTTCCTGTTAAAAGGGAGTTTTTGCTTCCCACTGACGCCAAAGTCCTTGCTCATGGGGGGTCCTATGATTGTTGGGACTTTCTCCATATGTACTATTGTAGGGTCTACCTTACAATAACAGCTTGAGGTGACTGTTGTTGTGATTTGGTGCTGTATAAAAAAAACTGAATTGACTGATTAGATCTTCTTTTCTTTGAACCGGGCTTCTACAAGTATTCATGACTAAATGCCAGGATATGACTGAGGCTCAGACATGGGGTTAAAGCTTCCATATGCATTTATAGGACAGATGTTTATTACCTTCTTGTTCCCCGCTGTGGGGCTGATGATGGTCAGCTCGGGCCGGCTCGGTTTGGGTTTGGGAGACTCGCACGAGTTGACGAAGGACTGAAGGAACCGCTCCAGGTTCTGTCCTCTCTGCAAAACACACGTCAGCGAGTTTCACAACATGTGCAACATATCTGCAGAAAGTCTATTATAGCTTATCACCTACTATCATTAAAGCTGCTGATATTGAGATTGTGGAGTGTTTACAAGTATTTAGGGATTTTTCTTGACCGTAAACTGTGTTTTGAACCTCATGCTGATGCCACTAAGTTCACCAAACACTGTTCTTTTTACGGAAAATGAGATCTTTTATCTGAAATGTTGTCCTTATTTTACAGGAGTTTTATTGTACCTGTTATTTCTTTCTGTATCACTGCCTGGTTCGGTAACACGACTCTGAAGAACAAGACTCAGTTGGGACTTTTGGTGAAAACTGCCAGCAAATTCTCAGGGAGTTGGCAAGACAGAGTTTTGGCCGTTTATAACAAGTATGTGAGGAAGGTTCATTCTATTGTTAATTGTTTTAAGCATCCACTTCACAATGACTTTGACTTGCTTCCCTCTGGCCGTCAGTGCAGGAGCACTGATGAATAGGATGTTTGTCGTATCGGTTCCTGAAATTCTTCTCACGATTTTCTCAACACAATTTTTTTTTTTTAAACTGAAACAGTTGTTTTACTTGAAGATATTTCCCACTCATTTGCTCGAGATTCATTACATATTCATTTATTATTCATGTATGGTGGGACACAGCAAAATTTGTGGGTCACAGAAAAAAGAAAAAGTTCAAGCACTGCCCCCAGGTCAGACTTTTTAAGCTTACAGCTATATACACTGCCAACCAAGACAACCATAACCAAAATACATCTCCGTCCTTGAATATACAAGAAAGCTCTACTCTGTGGGTAAATTCCACCTTAAATGAAAAAACCAGGGCAACAACATCAGGAACAGGAAACGATTAGATGTATTTTTAGACATCGTTTTTCTTCGAGACCCTGTGAATTTGTCCTAGAGGTCGGGTCAGCTGCATGACACCAGATGTCATTGATCACAGACTCTGTTTGTGGGGTTTGGCATGTTTCCGGCTGTTTCTGTATATCTGTGTGTATATTCCCAATGCTTGTGACTGCCTGCGACTCTAGAGGTTACACAAAACGAATCGTGAGTAATTTTGCTTTCTGGTTTTGGCTCACAGTGAAATTCTGGGTCTGCAGAGGGAAATATCAGCTTACCAATAAGACGTGGCTTTTAAAGGTGGGACACAGAGAAGCTGCACTTTCACACGCTTCTAAAATCACTCCAGATAACGGGAGACGTTTGCTTCATTAACTGAGATAATGCCTTCGCAAAGTCAAAAGAAAAACAGAGAAGATCCCCGGCTCAGGAAGAGATACTCACCTCCTTTATCAGCTTTCCAGGAACAGACTTGAAGA
This sequence comes from Pundamilia nyererei, assembly GCF_000239375.1. Taxonomy (NCBI): domain Eukaryota; kingdom Metazoa; phylum Chordata; class Actinopteri; order Cichliformes; family Cichlidae; genus Pundamilia; species Pundamilia nyererei. Next base: position 2,202,362 of record NW_005187449.1, read on the forward strand.
TTTTTCCTGTAGAAAAAAAACAAAACACTTTAGTCACAAACCGAACACAGAAAGATGGCGGCAGCGAGCGCTGAATGAAAAATTATGATATTTGCTCCCATAGTAACATTAACTGCTTTATACAGGTTACAATGCAGAAGCACTGATGTTAACAGTGCACAAATTCAATTAATATAAAAGCATGACACGGCCACTGACACCAATGCTATTTAGTTATTTCATCACTTTCTTAAGTCAGTCTGAGTTTTATACAAATGTTTCACAATAAAATTATTTTAAAAGAAAAAAGTAATAATGAGAGATTTTAATTTGCAAAAAAAAATGTTGAGTAAAGACAGACATGATGGCATCACTGTCTGATTATTAATCACACGAAGTAGAAAAAGGTCAGGCATGTTCACTGTGAGTAAAAGTCAGTGAGTACAAGCTGATTAAACCCCATTTACCAGTAAACCAGCAGCTACCGCCAGCTTTCAAGGTAGAGTGCTTTGTTACTTCATGCAAGAGATGACTTCAGTTATGGCGTTGAGCCATCCATCCACAATGTCAGTTTGAATTTGAACCAGAATAACCGACAGTGACTGTCTTATTTCTTTAGTGGGAGAAGATGAACTCTCTTAGACTGCACGTGTGCAAGACATGCAGCACAAAGTCTTCATTTTGACTTCATACTCATGCTGCTTTGCAACATTAAATAATGGAGCAGATTGCAGTTTCTGACGGTGGTCGTTCTGCTCTGCAGCTGTGGCGAGATCAGTGTAGTGACACATGGACCAGGTCTCCACCGGCTACAGGTGAGCTAACAGCACCCTTTATTAGCGCAGCTACTCTGAAATAGTCACATAAAAAAACCCCCAAAAAAAACAGAGGGCATGTGCGATGCGTTAGTTACGTACCCAGGTTGACATCGGGCAGCATCCTGTCCAGGAACTGATGCTCCACAAGAGGAGACAGGAAGTCGAACAGCAGCTGGCTGTTGCTGAGCTCCGGATGCTGTAGGAGAGCCTGCGCACAAACACAAAGAGCCAAGAGTCAGACTGATGCTCACCTCTCAAATAAAGACTTACAGAAAAATACAACAAGCGCTCAAAGTCATCAGGCCAAGCAGCGGTGCATAGACTAACTGATAACTTTACTGCTTCTCTTAGGTTTGTTTTTCTGGGGGCGAGATGCTTTATAGACTGACCAATACCTGCAAATATTTCTCAAATTCTTCCCTTTTAGATTCGAGGAACTCGTAGTTCTTTGGTCCGATGATTCTTTTGGATGGAAGCTGTGCATCTTCAAATGGGCCTGAGAACAAAGTCAAGCGGGGGAAAAACGGGGTAAAATACCAACAGCTGAAATATAACACGGTCATTTGATAAAGTGAGGTAGGTACATAGACTGTATACGAAGAAAGGACATAGCCAGGCTGTGGTTTGTGGAATCCTTTAACATTAAAACCAGATGCAAGAGCCATCACAGAGTCTCCATCTGTTGGCCATTACAAAGAACTTCACTTTCCACTTTTACCTTTCAGCCCTTTTTCAGCAGAGTCCATCTCTTATATACAGTCTCTGGTTTTGTAAACACTGTATTACCGTGGAATTCGGTGAGTTTTGACTCCAGGACGTAGAACTCCATGTACTTCCTTTGCACCAACCACTTGTCTGCTTCGTGATCAGCTAAAGTAGACGAGAGCAAAAGCCATTACATCATCTGACTGATGAGTCACTGAGTCTGGGCTACCTCACAGGACTATTTCTGATTATATAACAAACAAATGTCTGCTCTGAGCAAATAAAACCTCATTAAAGGTTATTTTCCTACAAACATCTTCAGGTTCGTCTGTGCAGGAAGAACCTGAACCTTCCTCTCCGCTTGCTCACCGTTCTTTTTGTCGTTGCGCTCGACGTGGATGGAGAAGACTAGGATCCGCTCCTTCTTGATGTCGTCGTCGTAGAAGTCGATGTAGGGGATGGTGATACTCCAGGCCAGAAGGTTCCTCTGGGGTTCAGGTGGGATGGCCGGCTCGTCGGGGGAGTCGTCTTCCATCACAACTGTGGCCTCCTCCACCTTCAGGACGGACAGAGGAGACTCACAACTAAGACATCGAGCACCGATGTGGAAAAACCATCGATCTATATTTAAACGCCGCTGCACTCACCATATCGTCGTCGACGTCATTCATGGCGCTGGACGGCAGTAAGGCGCCCTCCATGGTCGTGCTCTTAAACACGCCTTTGATTTTACTGCCAATTCCTCTGATACCAAACGACTCCCCTCTTTTGGACGCGTTTCTAAAGATAACAGAATATTTCATCTCGTTTCTCTGGACTCCATTTACTGCAGGACAAATTCACACGGAGGATTTCTCTGTGCGCTAGGACGTGTAAGTAAAATGTAACCAGAATACAATGATCTGCAAATCATGTCAAACTCGTATGAAGTTAAGTACAAAAGAGCACTTTGCTGAATCACCGTTCCGTTAACAGCACTCGGTCTGCGCTTGGAAACTTGATAAACACTCTTTAGACTCAACAGCTCAGTTTGCTTTCATAGCACTCCAGATGTTTTCATATCTGGACTCAAACTTAAATCATCATAAACTTCCCGCGGTCTCGCTCTCCTTTACTTCTCTAAAGCGTCTTCATACACGATCATCTTAGTAATTAACTTCTTCTTTTAACCATTACACGATTTTTCCAGCATGTGCCAGAATTTTTTTTAAAGATATGTCATTAGATTTTGGGTTTGTATCTTTTTTATGTAACACAGGTTTGAAATGACTTGCAGAGGAGTGCATTCTTTTATCATCATTAAATTATCATTATTATTATTATTGACAGTTCTTTGCCCTCAATTCTTTGGAAACGTGTTGTGTGGTGCACAAGTCATGCAGCAGGCATGAACTAAGAAAGGACAGCCAGCATCAGCATGTCTGTACTTCTTCCTCAAGAATTTTGTATTTAGTAGGACATCTGGGGAAAATCTGTTTGCCTTTCTAGCACTAAACGCACGACCGCTGAGTCCTGAATCAAGAACAGTGACTAGAAACGAAAAATCAGTGTCAGGCAAAAATGCAAATGCGATGCAAAGACTCAGTGCTGCTCATCCGACCACAAGGAGAAATTCTAATGACTCTCCAGCATCTTTATTCCATCTTCTCAAGCAGGAAGTTAAAATCGCTGAGCGAGCATCACGCAAACAAATCTGCGGTCAGCAGTGCTCTATCCGCATGCATCGTACCGTGTGCTGTTTGCAGGCAGTTTCAGTGCAGACGAGCAACATGCTGCTCGAGTGCTTACCTGGTCTCGTCCCAGCTGAAGCTTCTGGAATAAGAAGCGCATCTAAAGACGGGCGTTTGGACAAAAGACAACCTCAGAGAAATAAACATGAGCACAGTGAGCTGCTCTGATTGTGTGCTGCCTCACAGTGAAAGGTTTACGGTGGTCACTGCGAACACAACGCTCGAAATGAGGAGGAACAAACCAAATTACTCGGACGTGTTTGTGTTTATGCACGTGTTGACAAATCTGTGTTTTCAGAATAAATGCTTCCCCCCCACCCCCTTTCATTGTTACTTTTTTTTTAAATTTTAAACACCTATCAAAATAAACACGTGAAGTTTAGTGCAAATCACAAACCTGCTGACTTTCGAGCTCCTCGCTGGAGACTCCACCCCCTTCAGCAGGTGTCTGAAGTACTGCGCGGAGAAGAGAAAAAGGTACATAAGTAGTGACTAATATGAGATTCTGAAAGTCCTGATAAATGTACGATGGAGTGTGATCAAAATATTTCAGAGAAAAGGACAAAAGCAGTCAAATTTAAATCGGGTACGTTTTTGGACAAATTGGTGAAAAAGAATCTGTAAATAATCCTGTAAAAAAGTATTTTAAGTGTAACAAATAGAAGTCAGATCAACTTCCTCTTCATTTATATAACTTCCAGCTTCGTGTATATATAGCTATTACCTCAACACTGTTAATGAATAAGAAATTAAACTCACTAACGGCTCCAGAATTCTATTCTTGGACTCTAGAGTAACTTTGCATGATTCACAGTTCAGAATAATCTTTATGTGTCACACACTGGACCTTGGATGCAGAGCCTTAGTTAATATGATAAAAAAAACTTTTTAGGTCCCTGTGTTTGAGCTGATTCTTCCGATTTCTCCTGATTGGCTGCCCCTCACAAACGTAACGTCAACCATATTAGGGATATCGGCTCTTAAGCTGAGAGTATGGAGGAGGCTGGGCTTTTGGCTCAGGTTAACCCGTGCACCTATGACAAAGTGGAACAAACAAGGCAGCTAGCAGCTGAAGCACAAACTGGTGACCTTGTGATGTTGTGCTTTGATGTGCTGCGTTTGTGTGGGTCAGTCTGGTTGCAGAGGTCTTACCTCATCGCTGTGACAGAATATGGGCGTGAAGACTCTTTCCAGTAGAGACAGGACATGCTCGTACGCCTCAAACAGGCAGCGCATCTGCTGCAGCTTCACCACCTCAGTGTACGGACCTTTGGCGACTGACAGAGAACACGAGCTGATGTCACTGCGTGCTTCCGCTTACTGAGTTACAGAGCTTAGAGAACATGCTATATACATAGGTAACACAGGCACGTCAAACACCATCGTAACAGTCATGTTTCACAGTTTCTATGAACTGAATTTTGGATCCGATTAAACCTGAGCGGCTGTTTTCCAACAGCGTCCACACATACAAGGTTCCAAAATCTTTATGCGCACGAAGCACAAACAGATTTTCTTTTCTTTGTAAGAATAACCAGAACGTGTGCAAAACACAGAAGATAAACAGAAATATTTAAAGTGTCCAACTCAGTAAACACAGGATTTAACTAAATATATACCAACACTTCAGCCGTCATTGTGTACTCTTGCACAGACTTGTAAATACCAACTAGTCTTCAATTCTCTCATATTTAATACTTTCTCTTCTTTTTTCCTATTATTATTATTATTATTATTATTATTACTACTACACTGCTAAATTCTGTTATTTTCTTCTTAATATAACTGCACACTCTCTACATGCTCATGTAAAGCTGAGGAGCACAAGCCAAAGAATTTCATTATGATAAATGTGGCTACACTGTTTATCTGTACGTGACAATAAAACTTGAAACTTGAGATATCCCCACAGGCTAACAGGGGAGAATGTGCATGAAAACACAGTCAGTGCACACAGCTGATGCAATGAGCTTACACTCCCAGAAACTGAGTGCCAGAAGAGTTTGCATGGCCAGCAGTGTATACGGTCAATAATCAGAGCTAATGATCGAAACAAAATATTAATATTAAAATATTTCAGTTTAAACTGATGCAAACACCAGCTGTGGATCCATAAGCTGTGAAATGAAACACCATCTTCACCAGCGCAGGTTCAGGGGGTCTCACGATGTTCGATATCAAACACCATTTGGATGAAAATGGAGCCACGATGCAAACAAAACTTTCCATCTTCGCCCTGCTGCTGTCAGGAAAATCTCACACAATCAGTCACCTGAGTTATAATAACAATGGTGATAAATGTGATGGCCCCACATATGGCACCGACTGGCTGGTGTTTAGACCTGTAATCGTGCTCATTGGACCACTTTTGGACCACGCTTATTTAACCAAGAAACAACAATGCTATGTAAACTGGTCAACGCAGTGAATTTGCAATAATTTAGTAGTTTTTGGTGACCTTTTCTTTTTTTTTTTTTTAGGTCAAATCAGTGACAGTTTGTTACAGGTAATCACTGGATTTAAAAAAAAAAAAAAAAACTTGTGTAGAATTGGACATTAATCGCTTCCAAAACACTCTGTATCAAGAAATTTGATGGAATTTGAAGAATATTTCATAAGAAAATTAACAATTAAATTTTCAGAAATGTGAATGAAACCGTTCACAATCTGCCGCTTGCAGTTACAGAGCATCATACAACACAGCTCATCTCTGAGCTTTCACATTTAGCTTCAGGTCAGGTGACAGGTGTTAAAGCCTAAAGGCGAGGTAACGATCATGCAAACAGCAACTCTCACCGTTCCTTATCTCTTCTACGATGAACGGGTCGAAGCTGATCTTGTCGATGCTCTCCTCGAGGCAGTACGTCTCGTACATGTGCACCACCTCGCCGTGCAAATGCAGCAGCTCAGAGTCGCTCAGTTCCGGACGAAGGATCTTATCGTTAAGCTCCTCTGGGGGGAAAAAAGTTTTATATAGTCAGTCCGACACATTTATATAACAGGCTCCAACAGGGACCTCACTGCATGTCTAAGAACTCATAATAATGATAAAAAATAAAAAATAAAAAACTTTATTAATCAAGTTACAAACTGCTTGACAGAGAAACATTTTCATGCTTGCTGCATGTAAGTGGAGCAAAACTGTTTACAGGATGAGCTGTATGAGGAGATCAAATGTATGGACTCCTACCGACGGCGAGGCAGAACTGCAGCACATGCACGGCTCCTTCCTGCTTCAGGAAGTTCATGAAACGAAAGAGGAGATCCTGCTGCTCCCTGATCTCTTTCAGCTCCAGCTTCAGCACCTGTAGCACCACACAGGGAGGGTCAGACAAGCTTCAAAAATAAATCTGCGCCACATTCACACTGTGTGGAAACTGATCAGAAAATGTTTATTTTTTTTATAAATCACTACATGTTTATACAACTTATAAATAACACCTTACACCAGCCTCCAGACCTCAAATTAGACCCTCGATTATTATTCAGGCTAAGAACAAAAGGGGATCATGTTTTAGGGATCAACGTTGTGGCTATTTACCATATAAGGTTTATTATTATTGTTATTAGAAACACCAGTTCAGTAAATGTATATACACTTGAATTTACTTATTACATTTATGAAGTTGGGAAAGTGCTGTTTAAGTTGACTTAAATTGCTTTAAATAGAAACAATTCCCAGCTCTATCAGGAGAAGTGTGATCAGACCTTCATTCTTAGTTTGAGCTGCTGAAGTCACAGCAGTCTGGAGGAAAAGCTTTTCTCCTGCCCTGTCGCACTCTGAGGTACTTACAGACGGCTTCTGGCTTCTGATTTGATGCGTTTCTTCGTATTTCTGTAAAAATGGAACCAGTGGAGACGGAGGCTCTGTGGCTGGCTCCGGCTGGACAGGACAGATTCAAAGAGGCCATTAATTCAGAACACTTGACTACAATTAAATTAATTGATTTGAGTATAAACGAGTGAAAAAAAAAAAAAAAAAAAAGACTCTTCATCTTTAATGTGTTTGTTTTCCATGCTGGACACATTGTATGTTATAGGTCCACTGTGCAGGATTTAGATCACCTACTGGCTGGACTCAGGTCTGATGTTTAGAGCTTTGTTCATAACGGTAAACCTCAACGCGGAGCTTATAAAGGAGCTGACAGGCTGAAGTGAAAGGTTTTGGTTTTAATTCAGCTGGAGATAACTGGATTAAAATGAGCCTCCTGAATCTACACTGTGACACGGTCTGTCATAGCAATGTCGGCTCTCCTCCACACTTGACCTTTAAATTTTGTGGGGCGCAGATAAAAGGAAGGCGGTTCACTTACTGGAGTATCATCAACAAATAGAAGCACCATGAGGTTCACTGTATCCTGAAAAGGAGGAGAAACAGGACATGATGTAAAAAAAGTTTTATACTGTCACAGCGTTTCATCATCACATTAGGATTCATATTGTATAAAACATTTATAATTTCACCAATTTAACAGATAATCTTGATTAATTTTGTTTTAATTTATATATTTTTATGTGATTGAGAAAATGCAGTTCAACAGTTCAAAACACTGAACTGATTTGGGGATTTTACGTACACATATTTGTTTTGGTTTTTTTAAATCAAACTCTGATGCACCAAAGATACAGACCAACGCGATCATGTGGTTACTTACAGGGTCGGCCATGAAGTCCATGGTTGGTAGGATGACGGATCCAGCCATCACCTCCCGCAGCAGCAGAGCCAGAGACCTGCACCACATGAAGCAAAAACCAAAGCTCAGAAATTTATCAGAAACTCTGCCTGAGACTCCCGCGATGCATTAAAGTCGTATAAGAACACCTAACGAGGCAAGAGAGAAGGTTTATGGTTTTTTAGATCCAACCGACTTGGAACTTGATGGACAGATTAGAACATTTGAAGGTATCTGAGAAGAAACCAGCTGCAAACCAACTTCAGATAAGTGGAAGAAATCGATGGATGGCTGGAAACTGGACTGAAAATCTCCTGTTCAGAGTTTGAGAGCTACAATGGAAATCTAAGAGAAAGAACAGAAATCGTCTCTGTACGGCGGAACGATGAAGGTGTGAAAATATCAAAAAGTCTCAGATGCAGAAAAACACTTCATTCGGTCGTCTCTGTACCTGCAGTCTGTGGCTTTGGGAGGCATGACATAGGGAAACAGCATCTCCGTGAGCTTCCTCAGGTACAGCAGCTCGTCTCTCCGGCTGTGCAGAGCGACGTGGAGGTCGGCGCCATATTCGTCCAGAGCCGCCTGCTGCAGGCCGTCTACAGTCTTCACTACAAACAGACATAAATATTAGGGTGCAACCCTGCACCGAGTGAACCCCACGCCACACAACCACAGCCAGCATGCTTCCCACAGACGACTGAATATAACACGCATATTAGAAATGAAGCACGAGCGGACACGTGTATACCTCTTTGGTGGGCTTTTGCAATAATTTCAATGTGCTTCATCGCAGCTTTCATCACTTTGTCTGCAAACACAGCAGGGATATCAATCTGCCAACAGTGAGAAACACACAAAAAGTAACGATTAACACAAAAATCATCAAAAATAGGCACCAGACACGGCGGTGGGCAATCATTAAAAACAGCACTGCATCCGATCCGTTTGAGATTTGGAACATGTTTCTGAACGGAAATCTGAGTAATCCAGTTGATTTAATTTCACTGCAGCAAACAGAAAACTGACAGTCGGCTCCAGGAGAGTTCACTGACACTTCCAACAAAATTGAGCCAAACAAGCTTTGTTACTAAATATATTATTAATTATTATCTTTATTATCATTATTATTATGTAGCATTTTACTATATAGATTATTTTTTTCCTGTCTTTCAGCTCGGCTATAATCAAATAAACTTCACACGTTACCTGTAATTGGATAAGTAATTAAAACAAAGCTGATTAGTTTAAGGCCCGAGGAATTATACTTCTGTTTATTTCTAAAAATCAACCACATAAACAATGTCATAAAAACTTGTGGCTTTGGAAACACATTGAAGGTTTTTTTAATATTATTTCATACTATTTATAAACTGGATTTCACTCTAAACCAGCTGCTGATCTCATTTTCAGTGGAGCAAATCTGTAATCCTCACAGTTTGTTTTGTGAGAAAGAACATCACCTTCTGAGCTCGGCGGACAAGCACCGACGCGAAGAAGCGAAAAGTCATCCTCAGTTCATCCAAACACGCCTCGTCATCTGTGATGTCTCTGAAACCAGAGGCGGCAGTTTAAAAAAAAAAACAAAACACAAACGTCTTTACCAGTACATGGGTAAAAACATGCTTTGAGCTGTCCTCCTACCTGTACCAGGGGTACACAAAGTTCTCAAGGACTAACTCGAACACCTGCGGGGGAGGGCAGTAGAGAGGTCAGAGAGGACCACATAATCACATCTGGATGTTTCACTTAAGCTCATGTCCAGCTGTTGAGCTGAGGTACCTCTGCTACTGAGGCGTCCACCTTTGAATGAACCTTCAGGTCCAGCCATGGCTGATAGTTTTCTAGGAGCAGTGTCGGCCTGCGGTTAATGAAAGAAAGTCAGTCAGGTTTATGATTGATTGTTTCGTCTGTTTGCAGGATTTTTACAAGAAGACTGATGGAGCTGCACGAATCTTTGCTCAGTTGTGGGGATTGTTCTGATCTTTGAAGTTGATCCGGTGGGGGAGGTGTGGGATGCCAGATCAGGCGCCTCCTTCCAGCCCTCCTCTCTGCTCTCTCCTATCTTGTCTCTTGTCTAAATTCTCTCTATCACCTTTTCTATTCCTTTGAAGAAGTCAGGCTCCATAAATATTAAGGAGGTAAATATTATTTCTCAGTTGCAGTGAATTGATAGAAGAAAATAAATTGTAGAAAACTAAACAGAAGAAAGTAGAAGAGAAATAACAATTTAACATAAACCAGTGACACACCCCGGGGCCTGATCAACCCTGGCAGGGCCTTCTTAGATGAGGGTGTCTAGTGATAATGACAAAAACACCCGATGAATCCAAGGTCCACTACTGATCGAGATGATTTTAATATGATCATCTCGATCAGATCTCTTAATCCCTAAACCTAAACAAGGAAGGAAAAAAATGGTAGAATAGCTTGGGATAAAAGAGCGAAACACCCTGTGAAGTTGAGGCACACAACGATGTGTCCCACTGGTTAACTTTCTGGGATGCCTTTCCTCATAACAGCCGTCCCTCAAGACTTTCTTACGGAAATAGGAAAAAAGAAAACATAAATAGGAAAAAAAAACTGATTTCCAAAAGCACAAGGGATGTGTTTCTGGGGAGACAATCACCTGACGGACCAGTTGCAGGAACCAAAATATGCTAAGAATTGCGCTGGGAGACACTTAAAAGAAGTGGAGGATCTATCGATTTTGTGAGGAGAGAAAAGATGAGAGGTAAGTGTGTTAGCCTGACTATTAGCCTAAAAATCCATCATCATTATTATATGAATCATGATAAAACACACCTATCATATTTTGGGTTCCTGCAACTGGTCCGTCGGGTTATTGTCTCCCCAGAAACACTTCCCTTGTGTTTTTTCTATTTCTGTTGTGTTTTGTGTGCTTTTGCAGCATTTTTCTTATTGCTGGTGTTTTCTTAAGTGGCATTCCATTTGGCCTCTCAGGGTCACCGTACTTTCTCCATTTGAAGCAATGCACTATCATCTAGTCCTTTTACTGAATCTGTCAGGACAAGCAAGGCATGCAGTGGCTGCCTTGTCAGATCTAAAAATAGGCATAAATTAAAATGTACCAAAGTAAAGCGACCTCTCTCCTTTCATCTCAGACAGCTAGAACTCCTCACCTGTTGATTAACAAATGCATCCAGGCTTTACATCACTGCCATCTTGTGGCAGCAGTCAGCAATTGTTGTTGAAAGCTTCTTAAAAATCGCATAGAATTTGTTTAAAGGGCGTGTCCATCTCCCATCAACAATCACTGGAGCTGTGCAAGCGGAGAGGCCAGAAGCCTGTTTCTGGCGGTTTGCACATGCATTGTGGAAAAATCTGACAGCAGTAAACTGATAAGAGACCAGCGTGCGTGACATGGTGTCAGTGGCTGTACTTTCACTGCTCTGAGTGCAGTCACGGCCAGCAATCCATAACAGTAGTTATTTATAACTTACAATTCTTCAGCCAGGAAGGAGTGCAGAAAGGTGAACATATCCATGTAGAGCCCAGACAGGCGGCACAAACTGTATGTTAATATCTAATCAAATGTATTTAGTTAAATTGGTACATAAATAAATTGCAGAGGAATTGAGGTACAGTTATCATCTGGCTTATTCTGAGGTTTGAAAAATGATGGTTATCTTCTCAGTTTAACCAGTCAGTGTCAAGCCCCACACAGGAATTTACAAGTGGAGGTTTTCATGTTGTGAATGCATTTAAAGATGTTGCCAGATTTTTAAAAATAACAATAACAATAGTTGAGAACTAGTACCTCTTCTCTGCAGTTTGATTTACTTTGAAACATCTCAGAGCTCAGCCATCTCTGCGAAGCTCTCGAAAAAATCCACAAATAAAGTTTGATTATCTGATCGTGAAGTGCGTTTCCTTGATTAAGACCAAATCTTTTCTGCTGTTAACCAATCAGCCGACAGTACTGTTAATCTTTCAGACTAACACCATCTGTTAAACATTTTCTAGTCTGAACATGTGGGGTCAGAGGTCAGGTGAACGTACCGGTGACGCTTGCATTTGACCTTCCCGCACACGGCACAGCTGTGACCCAGAGGAAACAGTTCCTGCTCCCGTTGCTGTGCAAAGGAAGAGAAACATCAGTCAGTAAAGATGTACACTTCATCACAGAAAATCTGTCTGTGTGCAGAAATCATCATTCAGTCAGAGCCTCTCAGGTAAAGGTGTGTGCCTCACTCTGCTCCTGGGCTTCCCGGTGAACAGGACGCTGGGAAGGAGAGTCTCTGGTCTGAGGGAGCAGTAGAAAGTGGCAAAACCAGCCAGGAGCGACCAGAACACCATCAGGATGTGAATATACCTGCAGGGAGAGCATTACACAGACTCTCCATGTGAATGAGGAGATGAACTAGGGCACCACCTAGTGTTCACTCCCTGTGAACTGCAGCAGTGGACGTGATTTCCACAGACAAAGGGTCATATATTCTATTTCAGGCAAGTAAAGAAAAAGTGAGGTTTTTGATAGTTTCAGCTTAAAAATCTGAAAAACAAAAACATGGTAAAGGAACAAAAGTAGAAACTGGTTCTAGCTTTTATTTTGCATAATTTATGTGTGACAGAGCAAACTCATGCTTCCCATTGTAAATATCCATGTAATTTAGAACAAACATCTGAGGCAGAGTAGCTCCACCCATCTGCTGTTCAAACCTTCTGTTTATGAGGGGACAGCCAATCAGAACAAAGCTGGCTTAAAAGTGGAGATTAAACAGCTTGTTTTAGATACACCTTGAACCAAGGGGCTGCATTAAGGCCCAGTATAAGACAGACTCATACAAAACTATTTCATTAGAGTCCAAGAATAAAAAGACAGGAGTTCAAGCTGAAAGTGGGAGAGTTGAAGATGTTAACATTTTCTATGGGAGTGACCAGGATGGAAATGGAAAGAATATAAATGAGTCGATCAGAGGTACAGCTCAGAGCTGCCAGGCAGGAGGAAAAGAACAAGACCTCAGAGGAGATTCATGGATGTAATGAAGGAGTACAGGCAGAGGGTTGACAGAGGAGGATGCTGGGATAGGGTGAGATGGAGGCAGATGGTCCACTGTGACGACCTCTAAAGAAGATTTGTACCCAACAGGGGTTTTACTAGTTTACAGTGGACCTTTGAGGGGGACGCTGTACACCTAAGCATGACTGGACTGCATTTAGTTTAGGCAAAGAGTGTATGTTACCTGGCTTTGCCGATGCCTGTGCACTTCCCATTTTACTTTTTGGTCATTTCTAAGAAAAACTTAAGCAAATTAAATCTGATTTTTCTTTGGAGGAAACCCATAACCAAAAAAGGCAGATACACAGGAAAGACCTGCCTAATAAACTGCCACCTGTGGTGTTTGAGGAAATTTCAAGTGTTAAGATTTTGTGAAATAAAGTATGCCGAATTTGCCTTTGGCACCTCTTTGTTTGTTCTGTGACTTCTGTTGTACAGATATATGTCGGGGAGGTGCTCTGACAGAGAACAAAGCTTAAAAACTAAATATTCTCAGGCAGGTTCTGCCCTGCGCCTGCTCCTTGGTCTACTGACTGACCAGGTGCAGGTCACAGTGCTACACACGAACCGCCTGACACTTTGCACGTCGGTGAATCTTCCAGGTGAATGGGGTCATGTGAGCTCACCTGTTGAGCAGCACCGTTAGCGCGAGCATAGACACCAGGACGAAGCAGGTGAGCGGATACTGACGGCCGGCTTCCCGCAGGACGTGCACTTTAAGCCGCCGCTTCACGTCCTCCACACACGTTAGTATTCCCGCCATCCGGTCAGAGCAGCGGCAGCTCGGACATGACCAGAAACAGCCGGGCACGGCTCGGGCCTGATCCGGACTTTCTCCCGCACAGCTTGACAGTACACGGCTGACCCTCCGGGTGTCGCGGGCATTAGCCTGAACGTAGCGCTTAGCGTCAGAGCCGTGACTCTAACAGCCACAAAACAGGCTCCGTGGCACGAGCCGAGGCTGCTGCGCACTCTGCTCCCGAACAAAATCCACTCTCTTCACTTTATAAAGTTTTCACTTCGTGGTTTCGGAATAATTTCCGACGTCTGACACACTTCCTCAACAGATGGAAAGAGTTGTAATCGCACCGCGAGTTGCCAGGTCTATGGAAAAACGTAAAAATCATCGGTACCCGCCTCTTTAAAGGCTCTCTGATGGGCGCATGACCAGCAGATAAACACGTTTCAAGCACAGTCAGCTGAAGCTGAGGGTGGGATTTTTCCACTTGATACGTCAGTAAACAGGGATTACTATTTATTTTATTTACGTGTGTACAAAGAAGTGTCCTTTAAAGTGTAAACAATAAAGAAATATCAGATTCATCTAGTTACTTTGATTTTAGGACAGTCGGAATTTTATTTTTTGATATTAGCATTACTTATCTTTTTTTTTTTAGTTTAAATGTCAAAATTAGATAATAATACTAATAGAATATACTGATTAAGTCAGTTATATGCCAAGAAACAAAATTATTGTATATTTATTTTCTATTGAAACACTGGACTCCCAGTATTGCTTATAAATCAGTTAAACATCGAGCTGTGAATTACTTTGGGTCACGTGATTTAATCTGTATATTAGCTGAATAAAAAAAGATTTGATTATCTTTCTTGAGTAAAGCATTTTACTGTAACTGTATGAAACCGTAACTTCTTCAGCAGACATGGCAACCCTTGACCTAAGCAACGCCACTTCCGGTAAGGCGGTTTGTTTTGATAAGTTTACAGTGAGAATTAGAAATGCTGGGGGTTGATCATTAGAAAGCGAGTTTCTGTTCTTTAACTAGTAAATAATCTGAGATCAGGCTTTTCATAACAAGTTTATTGTGCGATAATTTAATGCTCAGGGGGACAGGACATTCTCATTTCTGATGTGATTTAAATTGGATATTCAGAACTGTTTGGGTATCTACAGCAGGGGCGGATCTAGAAGGGTGGCATGGGGTGGCAAGTGCCACCCTAAAATGATCCCTTGCCACCCCAAGTGCCACCCCAGTTTTGCATATGACAGTGCTGTTTATTAAAATAAGATAGCATTAACAGTTTGAGCGTAGTTACAGTCAACAGTGAATATAAATGCTAAAATTGAAAATATTGCATAGTGTTACCCCCCCTCCACCATTAACAAATGGTTCAGCCCATAGCAGGACCGGGTGTTGTGCCAAAAAGTGATTGTCTTACAAAAACTGATTTCCAATGTTTCTGTGTATTTTTTATGTGTGATATCTTTACGTATATTCGTAAATAGACTTCGGTGAACAGGGTTTACAAAGGGGTTATATAGAGAATTAAAAAATTATCCATTTTTTAAGTATCTTTACAACTCTGTGTTATTGTACTTACATTATAACCACTTAAAATATTTTTACAGAACTATTGTAATATTTGCTGCCATTTCTGCTGTGCTCTTGGCCAACTTACTCTTACAAAAGACATTTTAATGTTAATGAGATTTTTTTAACTGCATAAATAAAGGTTATATAAAAGTCACTGCCAAAAACTGATTGCGCCTTCTACCTTGTTACACGAATGTTGTTTGTGGCTCAAGATGACTTTATGTCATCCATGAAGGATGCATTTGACATATGTTTCACATAGTATAGCCCAACAAGTTACTTATAGCAGTTTAAATACGAGCAATCAGTTTTTGGCAAATACCGAAAATCAGTTTTTGGCACAACACCGGCTTTTTTCTTGTTTTCAGTAGCAAGCGATGCTTATGATTGTGCCAGAGCACATTCTGAACCACACCATGGGAATTTCGCTTTTTACACAGGTGGGTGGATGTTACACTCTGGAAATGGAAGGAAGGTGAGTGTTATTAACCCTCTGTGGTCCACGGACACGCTGCACCTCCAAATCACATGACTGATGTAAGCTGACATTGCAACAAGCTGCAGCCACGCTGAGTTTCTATTTCAGCCCACATTGAAAATTCGGACTTCAAAGTTTTTAAATTTTAACTACAGGCCAGTAAATCCAGAGTTATGATAATATATATAAGCCATGCTTTGTTCTAAATACTGTCATCACGTTTGTGTGTGTTTTAAGCGTTTTGTAAGGACAGCCAACCGTCCAGTAAAATACAGAATCGTGCCACATTCAGAGAAAATATACTTAAACTAGAATGGAAAAAGACACAAAGCTGGGGTTTTTCTGCGTCTTTATGCTGCACAGCTGCCTCTTCTCTCATTCTCTCCCCCTCCCTCTCCTGTTACTACTTCAATCATGAAACTGATCAATGATCAGCTGATCGGCTTTTCTCTCGTTTATTTATCGCCCACTTTGCACCAGAAGGAGGAAACCAGCGGATGTTGCGCTAAACAACAGCAGCACGTTTAAGCTTGATCAGCTGTTGTTAGAATTTATTTAATATTCATTTCTAGTATCAGCTGATGTTTGCTGGAGCCACAGCTGTAAAAGCTGCTGGTCATGATATCAGTTTGTATATGTGGTGAGAAAGAAACATGAGGATGAAACCAGGAGATGTCCTTACTGAATCATCGGAGCTGAACAGGTGATGGAGAAACAGGTTTACCTTTTAGGTGACATGAATGAGTTGAAGGGAAGTTATGAACTGTTTCTGAGAGACAAATAACCCCAGGATCCTTTTTTATGTAGCCGACAGCTGGTAACTGTGCAGGGGCGGGTCTAGCAAAGTGTTGCCAGGGGGCCAGTTAGGGTGTTAACAGGGAAAGGGGGGCACAAAGAAATACTTTTCTTTCTTATTCTCATTTAAAATGTCTAGCTTTTAAAAAGTAATTATCTGAATCTTACAACAAACGATTGATAGATTGATACATATATACCATCAGAACAGTGTACATCACTGTCACAACAGCGTTTGTTTTCATTCAAAGGCTTTATGGCTTTAATACCTGGTGGGTCTGTCTCGTCAAAATGCTCAGGCCGATTTTTTTGTCCCAGTCCAACTCTGGGCACGACACGCAGTGAAATAATCTGAGAAGGTGCATTAAAAAATAAATGGTCGGGCCAGCGGTGCACATCGCAAATTAGCTCGCATAGAAACAGTTGTGCTGCTTCTTAATGACGGTATCTTAGCTAACAACCCCAACTATCAGATTCAGGTTGTAATTGGCTAAAAATAAGTTTAACTGTCTTCAGAACATTGCAGAGGCCTTATTGACAGTATTTGGCTCTACATATATGTGTGTGCAGATTTTCTCTCACACGAGTCCTCAGGTAGCCGTCTGAACGCTGGACACTCGGGGACCTGTGTCTCTGAGTGGGAGACCAGATATCACATTAACATGTGTATCTCTGTATTAACAAACATGCCATATTGGCCCAGTTTTTTCTTATCATTGTTGTGAGGAGACCATAAATAGCATTTGCATTTTCTGTTGTACAGTTCATTTGCTGTTATGGATAAAAAGTCTTTTTTTGTTTCAAAATAGTTGATAACTATTCGCTGATAGCTGCCAACATCTGCGCACAAATATAATTGTATAAAGTTGTTCTATATAGTGTGTAACTATTGATATAGAGCATAAGTAAATTTATTGCTAATGCAATCATATGGCACACTGACTTCTGAGGAAATTTTAGATGGCACTCATCAGAAAGGTTGCCTACCCCTGCTCTTTCTTTTGAGCTTGGGTTGAGCTAAGGCATTTAATAAATGTTAAACATCACCAATATATTTCTAGGCTCTCTGAAATGTGATTATGCACTGGCAAAATTCAAAATAGAAGAAGACAGAGCCGAGTTCAAAGTCCATGGCTTTATTAGAAAAATAGGTTTACGTCACCTCGCTGTACAGTATAAAACAATTCATCTGCAAACTGCAAACACACTCGTTAGCAAAAACAAACAAAAACACATTGTTGACCCATAAAATCAAGTCTGGTCTAACATGGACACAAACACTAATGTGGCTCTATTTTTCCCCATAGAGGAGGTGGCGGCGTCGGCAGCAGCAGCACGGCCCTCAGAGATGGGACAAAGCTCAACATGAAACCAAGCCTCTGGGCTCATGTCAAAGGTCAAAGGTAACAACACAAGGCAGAGACACAAAAATGCACTGAAAGGAGCTTAAAGGAGAAATCCAACCTCACATTGTCCTTCCAAAGGCTACAATGCATTGACTCTGGAGCCGCCGATCTCCCAGAATTCCTCTACTTTAAAGGGACGTGTAACAGATCATTCTTTTCTTTCTACTAATCGATCAGAGTGATTGATCTCTCTGCGAGGTAGAACAAAGATGAAAGCGTCATGGTGGGGGTAACACCACCAAAACCTAGCGAAACCATTTACCTCCAAACAAGTTTCTAAACAAAATAATTTAATTATTCATTCATTATATTGTCATTATTAAAAGTTCTGAAATTATTCAAAATGGTCAAACTGGCGTTTATCGATGTCATAGCGGCATACCTTTCAACTTTCATGCTCAGAGATCATTTCTCTCACGAGAGCAGATGCAACATAATTAAAATTTCAGCTCTAAAGGACGAGTACGTGTTTAGAGACAAGTGTTTTTAAAAAACACTGACTTATGGGGGTGTTTCTACAAAAGATGAAGGGGGGGGGGGAGGCATCACCCCTTTTACTAAATATTTTCCAAATATAGTATTTTAACAAACATCAAGCGGAAAACGAGTTACGAGTATTCCTGCAGAACACATTTTAAAATGTTTTTAAACGATGGCCGACCCTGTAAGTAGCCTTGTTCGAGTGGCTTGACGACAAAACTGCAGTGGCCTTTTACGGCTGTTCGATATAACGATATATATCATAAGATGATATAAAAACGTCTATTGTTTCCTATTACGCTATCGTTTGTTTCGTAGTGTCCTAAAATAAAGTGTTCACAGCAATATTTTTTTCATCGTTTTGATGGTCACTGTAGTGGCTATATTAATTTCTTAAAGTTCTCTCTTTCTCATATTTAATACAACCACACTACTGACGGACAAGCGTCTGTTTTTACGTGTTGTCGTTAGCAACAACGACGGTAACACCATCGCGTGGCTCCGCTGTCCGCTTGTTTGTTTTCCACGTAAACCTTTCACAATAAAGCTCAAGATCCTGTTGAGACTTTTCAAAATAAACTGAATCATGTCAAAGAGTATGCAGAGAGTTTACGGATGAGAAGAAAAAAAAAAAAAAAAAAAAGCCGTCAGGTGCTAAAAATAAACCTTAGACTCAAACTTCGAAAGAAAATGGTGGCCGTTACAACTTATGTCTAAAAATGTATAGTTTCATGCATCGGTTAAAACACTCGAATCAGGGTAAAGGACGCCTAGCTGGAAAAACTTCATGCAAGTCGAGTTGGACGAGTCAGAATTTACAGAAAATATGACATTTTTGTGATTTATATCGTTGTCAGGACGATAAATGTCTTCTATCGGGATATGAGATTTGTCATATCGCACAGCCTTATCTGTCAGGGTTAAAAAAAATAAATAAACAAAGAAAAAGCTTTTATCTGACACTGAGCATAAAAACTTGTTTTAAATTTTGTCCTCTGAAGAAATAAATTTTCTCCTTTTGATTCAAATAAAACCACAGATCAAGGTCTGCATTTCCCTTCAACGTTTAACGCTGAAAGAACAGACAGATGTTAAAATGTTTTACTCTCATTCTAACATGTCTGACTATATTTTTACTCTTTTTAACCAGTTTTAAATCGCAGGAGTATAAAACTAAGTGTTAAAACTACTTTCAGGCTCTTTGGTTGGTCATCTTCTCAATCAAAACAAGCCTTAAACTCCCACCCTTCCAAATACTGAGCAGCCAGCAGTAAATTTCTCCTTTACACTCGCACCAGTGAGAAGTCATGAGTCAACACCACAGGTAAATTTCTCATAAGCACATACATACATGGCATGATAGTCTACAGAGGCATACATACAATGCAAAACATGTAACCCATTTTCTTCCAGACCCTCTTAGACATGGCAGGATGTCACATGACATCCTAAATCTGTAGTTAAGACAGCTGTTGGGTCAGGCTGTGGAAGACATGAAGAAGAGGAGGGCTGTGGTTTTCAAGCCTTACAAATAAAAGACAAAACAATCTGTCCGTTAACTTCATTGTCACTCAGTTCATGTACAAAGACAGCAAAAAAGGCATGTTCAGGCTCGCTCCCACAGGACCGGCCGGTGCCAGGTCTCAGCGAGAGCCTCAATTAAATCAAGTGCTCTGCTGCAAGGCCGGAGAGGCTCGAGCCCTGTCTCAGTTTCCTTAAGTAGATGATCTGAGGCGTTTCCGTGAAACCGAGGTAGCTCGTGATCCAGTTTTCCTGCGAGACCCAGGCGTCGGCACCTCACATGTCTCAGTCCAAAAACTCAGAAACAACAAGTCCCACTGCATCACTCCAAGCCTCAATTTAAAAAAGTGCAAAGCCTTTTCCAGAAGGATGTCCACCGTGACCTCAGTACATCTCACATGGCTGCCTTAGGGTTGGAGGAGGTGGGGTTTACTCTTCTGATCATCTTCAAACATGGCAGTTCGAAGATGATCAAAAACAAAATGAAAAAAAAAAAACCTTCCTTTACATTGAAAATCAAAAAAATCAAAAAATAAATAAAATAAAAGGCTGGACAACCATTGGACCATTGAGTCAGCTGACCTTACCATTTCATCCACCGAAGCCCGCAGCGTGCGTCGCCGTCAGTCCTCATAGCAACACATCAGGACCAGCCTCGCCCCCTTTTTCCTGCTAGTCAGGTAACAAAAGGAAGCAATTAGAGAACTGAAAACAGGATCGCATCACATCTACACACATTTACAGTTTCTGGAGCTCACACGCACAAGCTCAGACGTTAACATGCACATGGCAATGCCTTAAAGAGAAGACGGCGAGCAGAGTCAGCCGGGCCGGTTATTAAACGTAAAACCGAGGTGCAGTAGGTGAGACGCGGCTCAAGACAGACAGAGGGAGGGAGGAAGGGGAGCAAGGTAAGGGGGTAGGTGAGAGGGGGGGGGGGGGTAAGAGCAGCCATCATTATCAGTAAAAGCAAAAGGGGAGTAAAATAAAAACAAAACACCTAGAAGCAGGTCATGCACAAGAGCACAATTATCAGACCTCCAGAGTAAAACATGCAAGATTAGTATCCAGGCCTTCAACAGCTAAGTAGATCCTTCTGGGACAAGGAAAAGCTTCACTTTGAAACAAATCAAATTGTGCTTTTATGCCCCCCCTCCCAAAAAAACCCTCAACCAAAGCTGATAACAAGAACTAAGAGACTTGTAGGGGGCGGGGCTTAACCCTGACGCTGCTGAGAGTGAATTTCGGACACCAATTTGTGAAACAATGTTCTTTGGACATGAGAGAAACTCATAAGGATGGAGTATGTCACTACACATACAGAGCACTTGAGAGATGCCGACTATCAGAAGGTGATTTGAATTTGATGGCATGCAAGGTGACACTGTAGCACGTGGCCAAACATTTGGCAAACCTTTGGTCCATTTTCTTCCACAAGGAGCCTTAAATTTGAAGGTAATTTGAAGAGAGAATTTGCCGAAACATGAATTTGCAACACAATTTGAAGTTTTGTACACGAGTGCGTGTATGTTTATTAAAGCAGACAAACAGCAAAGAATACAAGCCAAAATGTAAAGCCAAAAAAAGAAAAACCATAGGACTACGATGGTCCTTTTTTTCTTCTTTTCAATAACAAGACACGCATTACTTTTTGACAATACAAATCGTATTCATTGGATTTAAATACATGTTTAGGAGACATATGCTTTGTTGCCGTTAGCTACTTAGAACATGGTAACCAGAATTTCTAAAAACAGACATAAAGCTATAGCCAAATAGACAGCTCGAGCACATTTGCATCTAAAAATTTTTTTCAAACTCCGTTATGGAAAATCTTTTAAACGCCCATTGTATTTTTTCTCTTTTCGTCATTTTAAAAAAATAAAAAATAAAAACCCCAAAAGGAAGAGAGAAAACCAGTTCGCCAGAAACAGGTGGGAGTGTGACTAAGACGAGTCCAAGCGGATTATTAAAATATGTACAAAAAGGAGATCTTGCCAGATGTCACCAATTTTGAGGAAAACAAAAAGAAAAAAAATGCAGGCAACCGTATGGGATTGAGGGCCAATCAGATCAAGTCTCTAAATAAAAAGACAAAAACAAACACGGGTTTTGTTATCAAAGCACTACGGGGTTTACTTCCACTGCTGCCCAAAAGAATCCTGATAAAATTCCTGGTTGTCAGATTTGTAACCGGAATAGTTACCAGAATGATCACCACCTTGGAGCGGTTGCTGAGCAATGGGTTGAGAGCCCCAGTTCTGATTATTGGTCTGGCGACGCTTGGAATCTGGCTGGTTGTACCCATCAGCTTTGCGCTTTCCTCCTACATTTCCACCGCGGCCACCCCGTGCACCACGTACCCCTCCTCGCCCTCTCAGCTGCACGCCTCCTCTTGCGCCGCGCCCGCCACGACCTGGTCCTGGCCCGCCGCGCTGCGAGAAGTTTGCCCTCCCTCTGGGTGCCCCCGAGCCGCCACGTCCTCTGGCCGGGGAGGATCCGCCCCGTGCGCCCCTGCTGCCGCCCCGCCCCCGGCTTGGGGCCTGGAAGTCATCGTACCCATAGTAGGGGTCATCGTAGCCACCGCGGTAGTTGTGATAGTCATAGCCGTAGTAATCGTAGTAGTCCTCGTAACCGTAGTAGTCAGGAGGGTAGGCGTAGCCGCCTCTGTTCCCTCCTCGACCCCGATTTCTGCTGGGAGGGGGCATGTGGGGAGGGGGAGGGTAGTAGTAATAGTCATCGTACCTGATGAGAGTAAGACGGCACGGGTTAGAAAGACAGGTCTGACAAAAACAAAGGTTTGATTGCTCAGAATGCTTCGAGAAGACATTTCTTACATTTGCGTTTTAGCCGCTTGCCTCTGGGCTTTGCGCTCCTTCCTTTTCTGATCGGGCGGCTTGGCGAACACTATCTCGATTGGCTCTCCCTCCAACTCCTTCCCGTTCATTTCCTCCAGTGCCTGGACACAGAATACAAGACTTAACGTCTCTGCACCTCGTTTCTAATCCAGCGCCAACCATCAGGGTAACACATACCTTCACCGCACCGTCCCGCTCCTCAAAGTGAATGAAGGCGTAGTCTTTGAGCTTCTTCACTCGCTCCAGCTTTCCAAACTCACTGAAGGACGTCTCCAGGAGTTCCTCCGTGACGCCATTAGCGAGATTTCTCACAAATAAAACCTTCACCTGCAACAAAGTAAAGCTCAGATTTAATCAGCTCATCTCCTCCTGCGCATTTATCAGCAGGCAGTAAAATCACATATTTTGGAAAATTTGATTGATTTAAAGAAGACAAAGGGTCACAATATGAACAAATAGATTTATGTTCAACAACACGAATGTAGTTAAATGTTAATATTTTATTATTATTTATATAACCTGCCTTAAAATTATACAGAGAAATGGCAAAGATTTGTGATTTCAGTGGCATTGCTTGTTTAACGGCACTTTCTGCATCACTGAATTAAGAGGGGAAAAAAGGGCAAGATTCAGTTTTTATGAACCCACCGTCACATTTAAAATACAACAGTTCATTATAATGCTGATGTGTGTCATCTAGCTTGTTATCTCGTGTTTAAAAACAAAAAACAAAGACAGCACAAAGGGCATAAGCACTGATGTTTTGCTGCCAGTGCAGGGCCTCCTACTGGAATCAGCAACACAGACATGGTTTGCTTTGGAGAGTCAGCTACAAATGCAAGAATTTGACATCCGATCATCAAAAGGAAAAAAAGATTGAGATCTGATCTTAACATTTTCCTTCTTCATTAACAGCTTTAACTCTGGCTCTGCTGTCGTTTCAATAGAAACGAGTTCAGCATTAAAAAAAAGGGGGGGGGGGGATTAAGTTCATGGGTGGTTGGCTTAAAGCAGGGCTGTCAAACTCAAATACACAGTGGGCCAAAATTCAAATCTGGAACAAAGTCGTGGGCTAACATTAATATTTATTGAAATATATTTATTGCTCCAGATATAAGAATGAATCTTTTCTTATGGACTCAAACAAGTTTTGCTGAAAAACTGAATATGGAACAAGCAAAGCTTAATACTAAACTATATTTATGTTAGCTGTATAATACCAGTAGGCCAGCTCTAATAGTCATTTGGTATGGCTTCGCGGGCCAAATGTAATTAGGCTGCGGGCCAAATTTGGCCCGCGGGCCAGAGTTTGACACCTATGGCTTAAAGATTGAAGAACACTTCAGATTCCCAATGCTCACCTTGGCCATGACTTCTGGGTCGGGGTCTTCGATGGGGTCTGCCCACTCCACGGTCACGAGGTTGCCCCAAACTTTCACCTTGCCGCTCATTAGCCGGCGACGGGCCTGAGCGGCCGTTTTGTGGTCTTCATACTCTAAGAAGCAGAAGCCTCGGTTCTTCTTTTTGTCGTCGGGCTGATGGTAGAGTATGACATCACTCAGGCCCTCTGGGTGAAGAAAGAAAACAAAAACATTGCCTGTGGTTCAATATTAAGAGTCTGGGTGTTTCTGAGCAGAATAACGAGGACAGCAGGGCATTCTTAGAAAAACAAAACTGTCAGAAAGCATTACCTGTGACTTTGGAAAACTCTTCAACAATCTGCTCCTTTGTTTTACTCTTGGGAATTGAACCAACAAATAGCCGGTTGTTGGCAACAGATATGCACACCCCGATGTGCTTGCCAGGGCGAATCTCATGATTATTGCACTGCAAAAAATAAAGCCGATGAACTCTCATTAGACTCAAAACCTTTCCAGCACACAGGTTTTTGAGGTAACCTATTCTCATAAAGCAGAACAACACGCCTCATTCACGCATTCATGCAGCACTTTTCTCTATGGTTTTCATGCGAAAGTGCTTTATATCTAATATTCACAGATTCCTGAGCAACCTGGGGTTAGCATCTTGCCCAAGAATATTTGGCATGCAGACTGGAGCAGGGATCGAACCACCAGCAAAACCCATTCCAATCAGAATATAACCCCCTTCACCTCCTGAGCTACAGCTTCCTCCATTACAAAGTGACAGGTCTCCTGAACGCCGTCACTTTCTAGAAAAGCGACATGCTCAGCCGCGTGCTCCTGACAAACTCACCAGCTTTACGGCCTCCTGGGCACCCTCCTTACTGCAGAACGTGATGAAGGCATAGCCCCTGTTCAGGCTACTCAGCGGATCCATCATTAGCCGAAGGTCCCAGATCGGACCGGCCTTCTCAAACAGAGGAACCAGCTCGTCTTCGTACAGATCACGGGGAATCTTCCCAACAAAGATCTACAAGAGGACAAAAAAGAAAGAAGGATATTCTAAATATAAACACCCACAAGCAACTGGTTTTATTGAATATTTATTAGTTAACCAGCTGAAAATGGTTTCATTTCAAAAGTGCAGTTTATGTTAATTAGGAGTTACTCTTAAAGTTGCTTCAGTGAAGCGGACTGAAAACACTTCATGTCTGTACAGCTTTTTCCTATAAACGCTGCCCATCAGGAAAATCACATTTTACGCCTTTTTAAACACGTGCATGTTAAAAAGCTCAGTAAAGTTATATTGATATAAAATATGCACAGAAATATTTGCAGTCTTATGCATCCTTGCATTTTGACATTGGTAAACACTGAGACAGTGTCAGGTTAGCTTGTGCTGCACACTTTAAGAAGTTTAAAACTGGCTACGCTCAGTCTTGTGATAATGCCGAAACAAATATTACTGCACCATAACTCTTGAAAAGCGAAGAAAAACCTCGTGTGAGATACTGATATTGAGGAGGAGAACATGTGAGGAGGTAAAGGTGACCACACTGTGTGGAGAACCCCACGTAAAAACAACTGAAGGGAAAAACTAGGCAGGAATAACTGAGCTGGACCGTCAGGGGCCTTCTGCACAAACGCCTCATCTGTTAAGATGAGTTAACCGGTGCTAGTATCGGACCACAGGAACTACAGAGAATGCTGAAACTGTTCATGCTATAGAAGAACTGACAGCCCAAACTTTACTAATCTCCACTTAATCCAGCAAAGAAATGCTCCTTGTTCTGCACCGTTAGGCGACTGTATGACAGGATAAACTGAGCAGTGCATTCGTTCCCCCCGTCCACGTGAGGCCAATGACACGCAAACAATTCACATCAACATCTACAGATCCAAAGCCCACATCACATTGCGAGACCTGTCACAGCGAAGTCAGCATATCTGAATACACCAAATATATACCCCAGTGCAGCTAAAACTCAAAGTACATCTCGTTAGGTCCTCAGAGTTTAATTTATACATCTTTTTTTCTCAGCAGTAAGAAACTGAAGCCTCGCATAATTTTCACCTCGTTAAAAGAAACTCTTCTTCTTCTGCTTCATGTTCTTCCCAACACTTTTTATAAATCAAACTCAGTGTTGATGTATCAGTTTTAAAACCTCTGTGAATAAAATTTCAGACCAAATATTGTCAAAATGATTGGTGGTGGTTTATAAAATCTTAAATATAAGTAAGTTTACTTTAGCTACGTTTATGCCTGTTCAGCAGAGCAGTGATTCCTGCTTCACAGAAGCTGATGAAGTGAATCTTGACGCCACTCTGATCATGGGTTTAACCATTTAAAGCACCTCTGTCTGTGCCTGCCTTTTGTTTACAGCTTCCTAATTTCAAAACAACCAAATTCTCCAATGACATGATGTGAAAATGTAACATCTCAGGAAATAATACAAGACCCTATTTTCTATGAATTGACGAGGAGTACCTCTGTGCCGACAGGGGGCTGAGAACCCGAGTACACGGACTCTGGCGGGGGTCCGCCGTATTTCCTCTGGCCGGTTGTAACATCGAGTGTGTAGCTGGTTCTCTCGAGGAGTTCTTTGATTTTAGCCTCATCTGGTCCTTTGATGGAGTCTGAAACTTTAGTCCCTTGTTTCTCTCTCTGTCTGTAAGTCTTCATCACCCCACAGAGAAAGGCACTTTTATTCTGGGGAATAAGAAACAGCAGAAAATTAGAAACCTGGACATTTAGCTGCCGTTAGGGGGTAAAAAATAAACAGCCGAGCGTTCCCTTCATGTCTCGCATGATTTAAAACTCACCTGCACGTGTGACAGGTCACTCTCTTTGAACTGCACCAACACCTGCAGGGCTCCATCTTCGTTGAATTCTTTCAAAGCCTCAATAGCTCTTTCATCGAGGTCACCGTGTGCTACCAGGCCTGACGGACACAAAACACACCTCAAAATAACTGGCAAACGCACATGACCCCACCAGAAACACCCCCATACACCTTTAGAAACCCGATCAACTTCATCAATACTCAGCACAGGTGAGAAGGTTCACAGAGGCAGTGGGACTCGTGCAGTTGTGCAACAGAGGATTGAGGATGGATCATCAATGTGATACAAAAGAAAGCAAAGTAAAACAGCTGAAGGTATGAAGCAGTTTCATTATTATGGACATAAAAGTTTTCCTGTCATACTGCCAGGTTTCAGGAGGCTGAAGAAGCCCTGAGGTCTCCTTTCAGTGTTTGTCACCATCTGCTGGAGGTTCAGACAGTCCTGTTGACCTGCTGTGGACACACAGCTGCTCTTTTGTTCCTGCCAGCTGGCCTCCATCTACCTTCACCCAGGCCTTTGTAGTAACAGGAGTTATTTCATTTGATCTGATTTCTATACTTCAGTGTGACAATGATCAATCTGATGCTCCCTCAGCCATCTGTCAGCAGCTGATACGACTGGTTTGACTACTTTGAATCAGCTCCCTGTTCACTGTTGTTCATTTAGGGTGTTGCTTAATTCACTGTCATCGTTTTATTTTATTACTGGTTAACAAAATAACCAGTAAAGACACGAAAAAGAGTTAATATTGCTCTGAATTACAAATTTCATTAACTTGTGCTGACATTCCTTCAGGAGCAGGAAGGTTTTAGTGGTAATTAAACACTAATAAACATACCTGAACAACAAAGGAGAAAGTGGCAGAGGATTTCAAAGAGTTCATGACAAATATTTTAACTCAGTCAAACTCAACTTTGGTTCATGGGCTACCCCATGTCATCTCAAGCAGGCTAGACCAGCACACCACTCCTGTGTTTGTAATGTTTGCATCACCTCTCCAGGTACTGTACTACATTTCATTCACAAATTTCAGATACTACTGACTTTCACACTGTGTGCTGGAGGGTGGATTTATCTGTGCACACACTGTGAGCTGAAAACGGAGGCAGGGCGTTCTCTTACCTGCTACATAAAGTTCATCCAGCTTCTCAGCGACATTCTGAGGTAAACCTGCCTCCAGTAAAGCCTGGAAGTGTTCCGAGTGGGTCACCTCGGCTGTAGTGTCCATCGGCTCCTCCGTCCCGTTCCCGTTAACGTGATCTGTGGCCATGTCTTCAGACATCTGCGCAGAGAAGTGAGCAAACATTTACCACCAGCAGCAACGCACTCGCCGGACTAAAGTGGGACAACAACATCAAGCGTGCAGTTTGGCGCCATCGTCCACTTGGTTTACAGGCAAGTCCTGCAGACGCTGCGAAACTAACACCACGTGTTAGACGCCAGCGGAAAAACAAACTTGCCCAAACAGCACACAAACAAGCAGCTAAGCAGTGAGCAGAAAAGGCGGCATCCATGTAGTCACCACGCGTCTGTGAGCTAACATCTGTGGCTCGTACAGATCACGGGCCTCACCGAGCGCGGTACGCATGGAAGTGCAAAATGCACGAGATTAGCATTAGTTAAACAAGGTCCAAAGGTCAAGCACGTGCAATTTGTGGTGATTCCGTGTGTTTGGCCCATTACTCATAACGTAGAGCACATTTATTTTCCCATTAGTATATGCAAACAGGCCCGTTTTTTTTCCAAAATGCCGGCTAGCCATGAAAACGAGCTGCTATGCTAACAGCACCCGGTCGTGCAATGCATCGAACATTAGAGTGCAGAAAGCTGCAGGTTAATAGCCGAATTTAACATCCCCTCTCGTTGCCTCGAGAGCGTACGTACCATGCGAATCTGAATTTGGGTGCACGATGCAGCTCCGCCGTAATTTAGGTAGTCCGAATGAGGGAAATTTTTCACGCCGGGGCTCTCAGGCTGGCTTCTTTACTCCCGGTGAAACAAAATGGCGGCTACGTAACGTCGCAAACTCCGCTTCTCCACCCCACCCCCTGCGTGTACGGGGCTTCTGAAACTGCTTTTCATGGGCTACTTTGGGGCTTCGAACGGTGGCGTTGAACCAGTGATTCTTTATTTTATTTTATTTTATTTTATTTTATTTTATTTTATTTTATTTTATTTTATTTTATTTTATTTTACAACAAAGAGATGTCTGTATTTTAGTTTAAATATACTGCTTGTTTAAATGTATATTCTATACAATGTACGTGTAAATGTAACACTGCTTTTAGAGTAAATTAATTAATTTCAGATGATTATTTTTTCTCTTGCAATTTTATTATGAAGATGTTTAAGCACATAGACACCAGGTGCTTCCGGATTATTTCGAAGTAAAGTCTTATTTACTTTGATCATTCAACTGGAGAACCTGTAAATTAAAATCATGGCGTTCGTCCATTTCAAATTTTCAATAGTAAAACTTATCATTGTTTTCTCAGTAAAATAAACTGAATCTCACAGAAAGGGCAATATAGACGGCACTTTGTGTGATGTTTTTTAGTTTTTAATACCTTTTGTTTAATTTTTTTTTACGCCTGTGTTATGGGCGTGGATTTCCTACGCCCTCTGAAACGCTATTGGTTTAGCGCGAAATTTGAAATGTAAGGGGAACGTTAGCGGCTCGGAGGACAACAACAAGTCTAAATATGCGAATTTTTTAGATAGCAAACAATCAAACCAGAGGAATTAAGTGCTACAAAAAAGTTTACTATCGGTTTTCTTGGGAGAACTCTTTTTTAAACTTAAAGCGAAATGGATATCGCCTCGTATTTACAGTAAGTCACGGTGGAACATGGACGTTAGCCGCTGTTAGCTCAATTGAAGGGGTTAGCTTCAGTGCTACATGAATGTATGGATCTTTTATAACTAATTCATAAACAACGTAGCTGTCAGACATGTTTTAATTACTCATACTTCTACCCTTCAGGCGTTTTGAAAACAGTTTGACCTCATACACAGGTGACGACCCACTGGACGCCTGGATCAAGTGAGAATTTCGAGTGTTTTCATTGATGTGTAATGTTTTATAGTAATTTAGGAAAAGTTATTAGTCCTGCAGCCATTGAAATCATATTGAAACCTGTAAGAGTGTAAGAGACAGCCTTAACACAGGAGGTACATAACAAATGATCGTCGGCTTATTTCATTTTTGAGTGTTGACGTCGGAAGTAGACCTGGATTTACTTTTCAAAGTCACACTTCCTGTTCTTTACCGTCTATTTCCAGCTTTAGGTTATTTAATAACACTTTTGGATATTAAGGCTGAATATATGTATCACAAATGTTTGCTTGTCTCAGAGCACACAAAACAGCAAACCAACCAGCCTCAAAGATAAATAACTGCGTAATATCTTAATAAAATACAATAATAGTCTGTCTTAAAAATATTGTGAATCATTTTTTGATGATTTAATACAAAAAGATGCACACAAAATGAGAAGTACTGAAGGCAAGTTTCTCTGGGTGCTTCTTTAGGTTTGTGGAGTACCTGGAGCAGAGGCTACCTGCAGATGGTGGCAGAGGGATGTTGCTGGTGTTTGAGCGTCTCATCCAGAGATTTTTGAATGTCGAGCAATACGCGAATGACATCAGATATGTGAACTACTGCATCAAATGTGTAAGTCTGATTAAAACATTGTATTTTTACAGTTGTCTCCATAGTTTGTATCTTTTTAAGTTGGATAAAGTCTTACTCGAGCTCTTTTCTTGCCTCACTGTGTCTTACAGGCAAGTTATTACGTGGACCCTGTTTCCCTGTACAGTCAGGTCTTCAGTAGGGGCGTCGGCACCAGGACAGCTGCCCTGTATGTGGCCTGGGCTCAGCACTTTGAACAGAGAGGACTGCATGAACAGGCTGATGCAGTATACCAGAAAGCGCTGGAGAACCAAGCTCATCCAGCCAGCACTGTTCTCCATGAATACAAGTAAGCATTTGAAGAGTGAGACGAAGTTTCTCATGGTAACCTCAGACGGTTAAATACAAAGCTGTCTGTGCCAGTGTCGGTGGGAGTCTGGCCTATGTAGATACCTTTCAGAGTGTTTTGTAGAGAAAGTATGCCAGTTGAAATGTGTGGAAGTGGTTTAACCTCTGTGTTGTGGTGTAGCTGTTGTTAAACCAACCTCCAGCCTGTTATTGTATTAAAACGACACACACATATGTGGTCTCACTAGTGGGCAGCTATCATCATGGTGGCCGGTGGTTTGTTTTCAGTGTAACTACTAAAAAAGTTGAGGAACCTGCAGACATCAGATACTGTAGTATTTGTTTGAGTTTACAGTGCTCTTGAAAGCGCTGAATTCTAGAACGCTGAACATCTGCCATCAGCTCTGCAGGACATGAGATTTGCCGATGTTCATCTGTCAGGCATCACCACTGGTGTGGTCTTGGTATTTGGATATAGTTTCTTCAGTTTGTATGACTAAGATCAGAATTACACTTGTACGCAGACATAGGCAGCTGTCAAACACAAGTTTGGTCCCAAGTCCCAAGTTTGAGACCCCTGGTCTAAAAGAAGCATGAAAGCAGCTTGAAAGTCCTGGCAGTAATAAAGTGTGAACATCCGCTCTGAGCCTCGTGTTCACTCTCTGATGACGTCATTTACATCACTCTGGTCTGAGCAAGACGTTCCGGGGCCCTAATTTCTCAGTGGTGCAACTAAAAAAAATTCTTGTGTCACACACGGTGCGACTAGCCGGTTGAAAAGTTTGGGTGTACCTAACTTTTGTGCTGGTGCACCTAAGAAAAAAAAGTTAGGCACACCAGTGCAACCACGGCAAAAAGTTAGTCTAGAGCAGGGGTGGGCAACTCCAGGCCTCGAGGTCCAGTGTCCTCCAGGTTTTAGATCTCACCTTGGGTCAACACACCTGAATCACATGATTAGTTCGTTACCAGGCCTCTGGAGAACTTAAAGACATGTTGAGGACCTAATTTAGCCATTTAAATCAGCTGTGTTGGTTCAAGGACACATCTAAAACCTGCAGGGACACTGACTCTCGAGGCCTGGAGTTGCCCACCCCTGGTCTAGAGCCCTGCATGAGGTGACCGTGCCAGCAGTGGCCCACAGCTCATTTAAGTTTGAGACTCCTGGTCTAAAGGAAGCGTGATGGAAAGCCCCAGCAGTAATAAAGTGTGAGCATCTGCTCTGAGCCTCGCGTTCACCCTCTGATGATGGCATTTACGTCACTCTCGTCTGGGCAGGACGTTCACATAATCTGGGGTATGGAAACTCTAATATTGCTGTAATCTTTTAGGGATGGTGCAATTAAGAAGTGAAAGAATTTAAAGTCTGTGTTAACAACTGAAGCCTGGATATTAATCTGGCCTTCTAATGTGAATGATATCTGGCTGTGTGTAGTCACTCTACACATGCAGTGACAGCGGTATGTTACTGTGCTGCATGTTATATACTGTGGGCTAACAGAAACTCTGATCTGCAGGCAGTTTCAGACCAGAACCAGAAGTGAGACGGCAGTGTCCGGTAAAATGGTTTATTTAAAAGTTCCTTTATTATATAATGTTGGATTTCTTTCTTTAGAAATGTTTATTGTTGCTCTACTGTCTGACTATTTTTATATGTCTATTTTATGAAGGAGGAAGTCGAAACCCTTTGCAGAACTCCAATTTAACCAATCAGGTGCCCCACAGAGAGCCTGTCACTCAGAACAAGGTGTGTTTATCTCTGGTTTTTCATCCTAATTGTGCATGAATGCCATTTTCTGCTTTTCCATTCACACTGTGCGTCCTCTGTCACAGATGTCTGTGGACTGTCCCTCCAAACCACCTGCGAGTAAATTCATCGACATGTGAGTGAAACACTGAACTCAGTTTTTGGGGTTCCTGTTTCTGATGTCAGCAGAGTGCGCTCGTACCAACACAACATGTTACAGCCATGAGATGAAAAAGGAAGAGGCTCAAAGACAGAAATAGGGGGGAAAAAGAGTTTAAGTCACCCTTTAACTGTGTTTCTGGAAGCAAATTAGATTTACATTAACCACAGGAACAGTAAATAAAAGTGTCTTAGGAGGGTTTG
The DNA here is from genome assembly GCF_000239375.1 of Pundamilia nyererei. NCBI lineage: Eukaryota > Metazoa > Chordata > Actinopteri > Cichliformes > Cichlidae > Pundamilia > Pundamilia nyererei. The sequence goes on from NW_005187449.1 coordinate 2,235,452, forward strand.
TTTGTTTTATTTGGAATTTTTTGGAAAAAGATCGTCTGTTTTTTTTAAAATCTGTCTTCCTTTATCTCATCAAAGGTGGAATAAGCATCTTAGAAAGTCATAATGTGGCAAATGTCAGCTGTTGATCCTAGAGTAGCTTTGCCTGATGATGGCTTTGGGCTCACAGGGATTGATTCATGTGGAATTTCTTCCAGTTAATGTAAAAATTCGTGTACTGGGATGGGCTTTCTGTGACAGAGAATAGAAGCAGAAGAGCTTCACTTTACATTCATCTACACTCGCACAGTTTCGAGGATCTTAACAGCATGATGTCACCTGATTTCTTCTGTCGCTCACAGAGTCTCTCGCTCTGAGACTTCCAGGACAATTCCCACCAGTCAGGGCTCTGGCATTCAGACCGTGTCCGAGTACACGGTAGAAGACCTCGTCTGCGACGAATCTGAGCTATGCTTCGAAGAGGCCCGAGCTCAGAATTACTTCCGCAAGCTCCGTGAGCAGGAGGAGAAAGACAAGACAGACTTCAGTGAGTTTTTAATTCTGCAGCTAAAATAAATCCGTGCTGCGAACACTTGTCTGGATTTCTAGTAAATGTCCTTTTTATTGCTTTCATGTCAGCGATGACACCGAGCGAGTTAGAGGAGAGGAATAAATGGTTGCTGGAGAAAGTTTTCTGCGATCTTGAAATCAGACAGACTTCATCTCAAAAGGTAAGACAAAAGCATCCTGATGCAATAGGCTGTGCTGAATGTGCATCAGAGGCCTAAGCTTCAGGCTCAAAGCCAAAGTGCCAGCAAAAATAGACAAATAAGGATTAGTCTGAGCTGCGAATCATGCAAAGTTGCTCTAGCAGCATCCGAGAATGAAAACAGTGAGTGATAAGCACATCGGGTTCACTGCGTCAGTCTGAGAGGCTTTTCTTCTTCTTTATTTCAGCCGCCTGCAGCAGAAACTGCTGCCGATGTAAACCCGAGTCTTACCCAACCCTCCTTCAAGCAACCTCCGCCCTCAAACCGTCTGAGCAGCCGGCGCTCTCTTGGCTTGAGATTAAACACCGAGCCGACCTTCATCCAAGAGGCCGCCGCCAGCATTCCCGAACCTCCTCACCAGCAGAACATTGACACGCTAAGTTCGGTGGCATCCCATCATCCCTCTGTCCCAGCTGAGCGGGACATGGGTTTGCAGAAGTCTGCAGATCGGGAGCCGCTCCCCTGGGCCTCAGCGGTCCCACATACGCCACTTCATCAGCCTGTGAGCTTTGAGAGCACAGACAGGCTCCCACCCCCAGAGAACAATGCAACGTGGGTACCTTCTAACTCCCTCGACACTGCTTCTGATACTCTGTGGAGCATAGGTTTCTGGTTGTGCAAGGAAAACATTGAACCTAATATTTAATATCATGAAAATGCGAGATGTAAGAACAGCTACAGAGACGGTTTTTAGGAAACCCCCCCCCCCCTGTGTTTCCCACACAAGTTTATTTTTATTTTTCTGTCCCTCATCGTTTTATTATTGGACAGTCTGATTTCTGTTAAAGTTCAAGCCCTGCTGATGGGCTCATCACTACATGATGCCTGTGCCATAAAGTTTGTGACAATAAGTAATGGAGTAATAAGCAGCTTTCTCTTTAGTCAGTTAGTGTATGAATTGTATTCCGATTTTATTAGAAATTCTCCTGCACACATGATGATGATTTCGATGGCTGATTGAAATGATTTTAGATGCGTTACTGATCTTGTCTTTCTCTCAGGGATGTGGGTCTGCCTGCAGAGCCTGAGGACAAGCTTGATGGTAAGTGTGCTTTTATTTTGTCGAGCTGTTGCGTGTCTCTGGTGGATGTAGTCACAGCCCTCTCTGTCCCTCTCAGTGTCGCAGGGAGCCACAGCTAACCTGTCTCACGTCACTCCTAATAACTCGCTCGGCTTCGTTCAGGCCACGCCGTCGCGGGTGCTGCCATCACCTACTGTCAACACACGAGAGGCGCTGGGTGAGCACGACAGTTTGTCTCTTTGCTGTCACGTCAGAGGTGTTTTTATATCAAATTTAATGTTTTTGGAATCAAAGAGTTACTTTCATGTTATGTCTCTGTCCTTTAATCAAACTGCTCTTCACTGCTGCTCAGGCTTTGGCGGCTGTGGTAAAAACTCCTTCACTGAGTTCTTTTCTTCTTTGTGTCGACTCAGGCGTGATCATGGACATGTTCCAGGCTCCGACCTTACTCGAGGAACCGTTCAGCAGCACATCAGTCCTCCACGCTGCCGAGAAGGAGTCTGAAGCCGGATTCTGGATAGGCGGTAAATAGGCTCTGAACACAGTCGGGATAATAACAGAATCTAACTGGATCCGGTCACCAGTGCTTAAAATTAATGTTCCTCCTGTTTGAGTCAAAGCAAACTCAGGCCTGAACCTCTGAGACTGATTCTTGGTCTCACTCCAGATAACCTAATTATTCTGTCTCTGATGATTAGCAGGAGGAGCCTTCTCATTATCTAAGCCTCCCACCACGACTCCATTCACCATCTTTCAGGATGACGACAACAAAGAAAACGGCAGGTAAATATGGCCCCCACACTGTGGACACCCTAAACCCCAGCTGTGATGTTACACTCCCATGTACTTGTACCTGTGTGATATTCTGTCTGTGCTGGATGCCCTGTATCCATCCATCTTCTTCTGCTTATCCAGGATAAGAGAATTTTGTGCTTCAGCCTGAGAAGACTCGGGGACACTTTAGTGCTTTTAATTTTGAATATGAATAATAAAGGTGGTAATTTATAGACTTTTTTTTTAACAGTTGTTTACTCTGTTAGCTCGTGTAGTGAATGCAATAAAAGAGCTTTCAGGAGGATTTAACTTTTGATTTCCACTCAGATGTTGATGTGATCTCCAGCTTCAGGTCTCACTGAACTCACACTGAGATTTAAATGTCATTACTAGGAAAGACCTAGTTCACAAACACTCAAGGCTTCTGGGAAATGGTGTTTGCTAAAGGCTGCTAAAACAAACACAGACATATTTTTCACTTATTTTATGAGAAAAACCCACAAACCCCCGTTTTTAAATAATTCCTGTTTGTCGTGGACTCTTTCAGCTGCTGGGGTCAAGGTGCAGAACGGCACACATTTCATTCTGTCGTATGTTTTTTGTAGATCAGTTCATCTTAATGTTTGTGCTGCTGTGATACCTTGAGGATAAAATGAAGTGCATCCTCATGACAGCCAAGTGTTCCTGTTATTTTTGTCCCTGTGCTGTTTAGTGCCGCTGCTCCTGCTGATGCCGAGAAGCCTAAAGGAGTCAGAGCTCTGGCTGAAATCCCGGTGTCAAAGGCAGACAAACCCAACGTGAGTGAATTTACTCATGTTAAGCTAAATTCCAGATTTCTGGACGAGTGTTTGGTGTGTTTGTTTCAGGTTCACATCCTCGTGTTTTTCTTATCCTCATCAGGAGACTCCTTCAGATCTGATCCCAGATGAGAGCACCATGTGGGGAGCTCGCTACAACTCGCTCAACTCGCTCGCCGCCTGTCCCAACAGCACCACAGACTTCGCCATGCTGGCTCAGTTCGTCTCCACGCCATTCACTTGCAAAACCTTTATCAGCAGCGACTTCCTCGAGGACCGAGGTAAGAGGAGCCAAACCTGCGGCTTATTCCTCCCGCAGCCTCCGCACCTGTCTCATTTTAACAACAAGCTGAAAGTAATTTAAAGTTTCCCTAAATAATAAATGTTTCTGCCCCACAGAGAATAAATGTGAGGGGGAAGCTGATGAAGAAGCTTACCTGAGGCGTCAGACCAAAAAGCTGAGGTAATCAGTCTTCAGGTATCCACTGCCCATTCGTGTCACTGTTATCAGTGCAGATGTCACAGATGTGTCCTCTCCTCTGTTAGCCCCATCCTGGAGCAGAGTCCGACCGACGAAAGCACCGTCGGCCAGACGGTGCCCTCCTCTGCCAGGCAGGGCACCATCGTGGGAGAGGAGTTTGCAGTGGCCCAGCACTGCCTTACTGCGTCCTCACTCACCATGGTGCAGCCTCCTCCTCCCGGCGTGCTCTCCTTCAGGGACCAGACGCTCTGTCCTGCCGACTCCTCTAGGACAGCAGGGCCCGGCTGGGAGGTGTATGCAAGCCCTGAGCAGCCACCCAAACAGGCCTCCTTCATCTCAGGCAGACCCATGAGCGAACCTTTTCAGATCATGGAGGACCTAGAGACCCCCAGCAGCCCCCAGCAAGCCCAGAATCAGGTCTGTGACGTTCCCATGAGCCCCGAGGGTGCTCTCAAACCAGACTGGCTAGCCATCAGGAGCCCAGAGGCCATGGCCGAGCCAGACCTGGATGCCTTCCTGAGTCCCCATCAGCCCAAGAATCTGCACTTCCCCATGAGTCCAGGGCACCCACAGCTCTGTGCTGACGTGCCCATGAGCCCGACATCAATCAGCAGGGAGGATGAACCCATGAGTCCAGAGAGGGGGCTGAGGCTGAGCGCTGACATCTCAATGAACAGTGACACGCCGCAGAAAGCCCAGACGGGGGCAGTCCAGCTGATGTCGGATCCCTGGGACACCGAACTGATCTCCAGCCTGCTGTCTGGACTCAGCCCGCCTCTCGCCACACATCCGCGCTGCACCACCTGGCAGTGCAACATACCAAACATCACTCCAAAAATGACCATCAGCATGGGTAAGATCTGCAGCGCCTGCTCCGTTAGGTGTGGAAGTCTGGCTTTGATCCAGCTGCAGAGAAAAACTGTACGCTGTGTTGATTAAAACGATGAATGTTTGTGTCGTGACAGGAAAGGAGTCCCTCAGAGTGGACTGCGTTCTTGGAGAGGGAGCCTTTGCGACAGTTTACCAGGCCACGAACCCCGTGACCTTAGAGAAGACCGTTTTAAAGGTGAGGCTGCGGATGAAGAGTGCCGCGTCCCTGTCTCTGTGTTACTCAGCTCCTTTTTTTTAATGTAGTGGTGAAACAAATCTTATTGAATCATCTCAGAAATGAACCGTGTTCTCAGAGACATTTGGACATGACCACAGGATTCACATGTGTCCTCGCTGCAGGTTCAGAAGCCGGCCAATCCCTGGGAGTTTTACATCAACACCCAGCTCGACGCTCGGCTGAGGCCCGACGTCCGTCACCTCTACAGCAGTATGCACTCAGCTCACCTCTTCCATAACGGGAGCGTGCTGCTCGGTGAGCTTCACAGCTACGGCACCCTACTGGTCAGTTACCGTCAGTGTGGATTTATGGATATAAATTTACTTTTGTATATATGTTTTTAAAATCCAGTAATTTGTTGGTTTCTTAGTTTTTGCGCCATAATTTCGGATTTGATCTGTGTTTACGTAACTTGACTTTTGTTACAGAATTTTCTAGTGGTCACTTTTCAGTGAATTAAACAATAAGTTGAGCACATAATGAATCCATAACATGACAAAGACTGTTAATCAGTATGAAGGAAGAGAAACTTTAAATACTAGAGTTTTGCTTGCCACAGCTGAGCTTGGACATGTGGGTCGGTCTGTTGGCACGGTAACCTCACAGCAGCCTTGTTATTCGTCAGATGATGTCATTAAAAATGCTCCAAAAAGGCTAAAACAGCACACAGTCCAGACGTCCAGTTCAGGGGCTCTAATTAGTGGAATTGAAGCCAAGCAGCCTATTTGGTATCAAATTTTACAAATACAAGCCTTAATAATAAAAACAGTTTCCCCCCATAAGTTGTTATGAGGGTTTAAACCATTGTTGTGGAGTCTGCAGAGACTATTCGGTCGGTTTAAAGCTTCTCTGTTTCACTGTAATGCTGTTGCTCCACCTGCAGAACGCTGTGAACATGTACAGAACCCTCAGCGACAAAGTGATGCCTCAGCCCCTCGTCATGTACTTCACCGTCTGCATCCTCCACATGGTGGAGCTGCTGCACAGGATCCACATCATCCACGCCGACATCAAACCTGACAACTTCCTGCTGGGAGAGAGGTACCAATCACACGCTGCTTTTATCTCTGCGCTGCTCGTATTTGCAGCTTAAAAGTGTCAGAGGTGAGGCGGGCAGGCCCGCTCCTCCCCTCGCGACACTTCAGTTTCAGGCTCTGTTGAAACGCCTCGTCATCACTCGTGTCCTTCAGGTTCTTGGAGAACAAGCGTTTTGATTCAGAGAGCACGGACCACGGCCTGGTCCTTGTCGACCTCGGGCAGAGCATCGACATGGAGCTCTTCCCAGCAGGCACTGCATTCACTGCCAAGTGCCTGACGTCGGGCTTCCAGTGCACAGAGATGCTGAGTGGAAAACCGTGGAACTACCAGGTGAGCACAGCAAGGACAAGAAGAGGCATTAACATACACAGGGAGGGTCGAACACTGCCACGTTTCAGCAGCATTGGACAGTAGTGCGGTTTTTCCTGAGCTGCAGCTTCTCTCATACTCTGTATGTGTTTGAGAGCTAAGAGTAATGTCTCTGTGGGTTAGCGCCCGGTGTTTGTTGTTTCTGTCCCTGGAGTTGTGTACGGGAAACTTTGTAGTGTTGTTAATCTAATGGAAAGTCCAAAACTCAGCTTATCAGGTTTCCAGGTTCATTAAAAAGGTCTTGCTGGTCTCATTTTCCTCGCGATAATTCATATTTAGATTTGCACAGCTGATAGTTTGTGATGGTAGCCTGTGTCTTTGTATGATGAGTTTCATCTCTGCAGGTCACTCAGTCAGCTGGCTGAATGAAAAGAGCATGATGTTATGGGAAATGATCTTGTAGCTCTTGTAGATCTTGTATGAGCCGAGTTCTCTCGATTTAAAGGGGATTATAGGGTTCAGCTGATCATCACTCTCAGGCGTCCCTCAGACACTCAGAGGAACACCGGGAAGTGTCATGAACACATTTCATGACCTGATGACTGTTTTTGATGGTTCTATTTTCAGCTGTGCCTTCATACAGCCGATCATTTCCTGACACAAAGCCAAAAGGCTTGTCGCCTTCTGTTCTCAAACAGAGCTTTTGCATGTCACCCGATGTGTGAACCACGACATCTGGAGCCCCACATGTTTTATAGAAAGAAACATCTGGAGATTTTGTTGAAGACTCCTTTTAAAGATGGAAAACAAGTTTTATTCTGAAGGTCTGACTGTTGTTTGGGTTTCAGACCGACTACTTTGGCATTGCGGGGACCGTGTACTGCATGCTGTTTGGGACGTACATGCAGGTGACCAACGAAGGAGGCATGTGGAAGACGAACGGCGTGTTTAGAAGGTGAGTGCTCAAAGGAAGCTCCCATTTGTCTTTATTTGACCTCGTTTTTGGTGCATATGTGTGCTGATGGTAAACCCCCCCCACCCCCAGAAACCCTCACAGCGACCTGTGGCTGGACTTGTTTCACACGCTGCTGAACATTCCAGACTCCGGCTCGCTGCCGAGCCTGCGGAGCCTCCGCTGCCGGATGAACACGGTTCTGCAGGAGAACTATGGCAACAAACTACCCACGCTTAAGAGCCGGCTGGTGGTGCTGCTGCTGGAGAACCGCAAGACGGTGCGGAGATAACAGATGTGCCTCGCTCTGAAAAAAGGCTGCTGTTTATCCTCCGTTTGCACTCGTTTAAGCGCACACTCTTTGACACATCGGACTGTGAACGCATCGCGGGAGGAGTGAAGCATTTCAGCTCGTACCAATGCATAAATGTATATTTCTCTTAGGTCACTTTTTAAATTGAATTTGTTCCCATTTTGTGAAACAATTTTATTTTGTTTTGTTTTTCCCTTGAAAAACAATAAACGATAGTCTGTTTGAAGCTTCACTGTAACACGTTTTTCAGTGTTTTGTTTTTGACCTTTTTCTTCTCTCATTAAAACAACCAGACAAATCAAAACACATAAAAATTTGATGTTGTTGTCTCACTGACAATCTCAGGAAGTAAGTGAGGCAGGGACTTTGGTAAATGTCCCAGCCTGAAAACATAGGGATTAAGATGGCAGGAGACAAACATAAACTGATAAAGCATAAATGTTGACCTGCTTTTATTCTAAATTTTAAAAACAGCATTGAATTCAGCTTCTTTCATTCATCTTATGATGAGAAACATTAAACATCAAAATGTTTTTGTGTGATTTTAGTGGAAAGATGGTCGTAGTTCATGGGTTTATTTCTGGATTATCAGTCACATGTAAAGATATTTGTACCTGTGAGTGTTTTATGTTCACTGTACACAAGTTGTAATGTTTCATCTTCTGTTAAACGGCGTTTATTTTTATCTTTCTGTCATTGACGCAGGTGTAATAATAATTTTAATAATAATAACAAGCATGCCTCACTGAGAAGGAGAATTATGTCAAAGTTATGTTGAAAGAAAATGGATTTCATATATAAAGCTTCATTTTTTGTCTATATTTTTACATTTAAATGAAAGATAAGGGGGCTTTTCTGATCAGATGATCCCCTATCAGCAACAGTGGGAAGGAAGAACTCCCTTTTAGCAGAACGAGACAGAACCAGGATCACAGACAAGCAGCAATCTTCTGATAGGAGCAGAGATGAGAACGAAACAAACCTGAGAAGAGAGAAATCAAGTTAATGAAAGGGAGTGGTGACATATAAAATTCCCAGTGCATCATGGGAAGTCTTGCAGCAGCCTGAGTCTGGCAGCATAACTAGAGGATGGTGATGATGATATTGATGATTCAGTAATAACTGAATTGAGAACCTTTGGGGAAGTTTACAAAAATGGACAACAGTTCCAGACAGTAGATGCCCCTCGTGCGGCCGTCTTCACCACTCGGAAAAATATTCCCACTCACCTCATGCATCAAGCATGCCGCAATGAATTTTTAAAGTGATCAACAATAACGGTGGAGCTCCTCATTACTCTTTTTTTGGAGGTGTGTTCCTAAATTTTTTATCAGCTGTAAAACAGCCTGTTTCAGTTTAAGCTTTGTTTTCAGTAAATTGCATGTTCATTAAATGTTTTGTCTCACTCCCATTTCTTCTTGCTGCATGTTGAAGCTGTACTTGGAACTTGTTAAGATCCAACCATGCAAAATATGATTTTTTTTGCCATTTTTCAAGTGGTCTTAGACTTTTGATCAGGAGTGTGTTTACTGTAGATGATTCCATATTTAAAGTCTTTTTTTGTTTTTCTGTCCAGTCATGTTACTTTTGTTGCCCCGTTGAGACGTGTCGCTGCCTTTTTATGATGAATAGTTACAACAGTTACTTTAAATGGCTTTTTAATCACACCCCCAGTTCACCACCTGCATGTTTATTTATAGAGACATCATGATTTCATCTTTTAAAATAAATTTTAAAACAACTTTTTTCTCTTTTTTAAAGTCTCAACTTCAACAAAAAAAAACCCAAAACTTACCCAGCGTGTGTGTTTCATGTTTAGAAATGACTGAAAGATTTGTTGAAGTGAAGTGTTTTGAGTTTTGTTCAAAAAAGGAATGACTTCATATAGGAAAAAATATATATCACATATGCAGGACACCTTAAACTCGTTTTTTAATTAAGCAGCAGGGCAGAGCAAAATCAGGGCTGCATCACGACATGAGGACTAAACCCCAAATCAACCAGACCCAGAACTGATCCGGAATTAAAACAGGACTACAACAGTTCAAAATCAGGACTACTTAGGATTTAACCAAGACAGAATCAGAACTAGATGATAGTAGCACTAAAAATCATCATAGACCTGCACTACACTTATTTTTTAATTCTACCAAAGTACAATATTTAGATTGAGAAAAGTTAATATAATTATTTAGCCTTGTTGTGCAAACAAGCCTGCATAACTTAATAAATGTAGAATTTGAAAAGTAACAAATGGTATTTAAAAAGTTACACTAGGTACTAGATACATGTTCTGATGAGTTTTGGCAAACAACCGTTTGACTAACATGTGTGTCTCGCCTGCTCTCTCTCCCTCTTTATGCTGACAATCAAGCCAAACACCAACATCATCAAACATACAGTTGAAACCAGATATTTACTCTTCAGATAAAAACACAAACACTTTTTTTTAATTGTAACAAATCAGACTAAATGTTTATTTTTTTTAGATTGATAAATATAAAAAAAAAAACATTTGTTAACTTTAAGAGTAAAGAGAGAAACTATCTGTATTTCTTAATTGTAAATGGCACCAAATTGTATTCAAAACTGAGCCACACTTATGGAGCTCCACAGTTCTGTTCCTGGTGTTTTGGTTGACATCTCTTGATTTTCCAATGTCAAAGAAACAGGCTCTGTGTTTTGCCTTATATGCATCCACAGCTGTGCCACCAGTTTACTCACATGGACTCTACTAACCTATCAGAAGCTTCTTCAGCTCAGAATGGAATCGTCTGCAGTTTTCTTATTAATTAACAATAAACTTAGTGTATATGTACTCCTACATTTGATGAAATTGATAAAAAAATAGACAGCTCTGTCTCTCTTTATTCCGACATTTAACTAATTCAAAAGATCTTTCAATATTTATTTATCCAAAACAAGTTTACTCTAAATTGGTGTTTACCAAAAAAAAAGGTTTTTATGTTTTTCCCTAACGTGTATGTATATATCTGGTTTCAACTGTGAATATACTGCTGTGTATTGAAGTTCCTCTTGTTTTGCATAGAAATATACTGAACAACATACAAAGCATAATATATAAAATAACATCTACTTGAGTTTTTTTCTTTGAAAGAAGCCGCTTATGTCCATTGTTGTGTTCATCAGTAAATAACTGAAACCGATCAGTGTTTGTTTAGCCCAGTAAGCTACCCCCCCGCTCCGCCGATGGCGTTCATCAGTGGAATCTGAGAAATGGACGAGGCTGCGTCTACCGCCTGCTCAGAGAGACACGCCCTTACTAAGGTCAGTTCTTCAAACCTCACAGCTCAGATTTGATTCTATAGCTCGGGCACAGGGTCAAAAGTCAGGACTGATCGCTGAATGGCTGTGTGCAAACATGCAGGAGACCACAGCAACACTCACAGGCAGGCTAAACACCTGAAACTCAGGTAAAGTTGAGAGGTTTGTTAAAATAATGAGTATAAAAGCCATAATCGCAAATTATCTTAAGGCCTTTATGTGAAGCTGCAGTTTTATGTGAAAATGTTGTTATCGTTCCACCATCAGACTGAAGGCGTCCTGCCCATCCCCACCCAGCACCTGTGGAATGTACCTGAGTACACAGACTTACAGACTGATGCCACAGCACATTCACAGCCTGTTCTGGGAGCTGTAAGCCAGTCACTGTGTGTGACTCTCCCCAACCGGCCACCACTCCCTGAGCCTGGTACTGTGGGAGGTTTCTTCCTGTTCAAAAGGAGTTTTTCCTTCCCACTGTCGCCAAAGTGCTTATTCATAGTGGGACATTGTTGGGTTTTTCTCAGAATCAGAATCAGAATCAGAAAGGGTTTATTGCCAGATGTTGAGCAGGTTTACAACATTAGGAAATTGCTGCGGTGCTTCAGTGCAACATACTGTCATAAAAATATAAAAATAAGAATAAGAATAAGAATTAAAGTGCTAAGTGGATAGATATATACATGATATATACATGAGT
>NW_005187449.1:2247165-2261746 GCF_000239375.1 Pundamilia nyererei
GGGAGCAGGTCAAACAGACTGTGTCCAGGGTGAGAAGGGTCAGCTGAGATCCGAGCTGCACGCCGCAGTGTCCTGGAGGTGTACAGGTCCTGGAGAGATGGGAGTTTGCAGCCGATCACCTTCTCAGCAGAGCGCACAACACGCTGCAGTCTCTGTCTCATATGTATGGGTCTACCTTACAATATAAGTTGACTGTTGTTGTGATTTGGCGCTGCTAAATAAAAATTGAATTGAACTGAATTGGTCAGAGCGAGTCAGGGCGCTGCTCCTGACTCGCCCGTCGTGTTATCCTGAATCTCACTGCATTCATGTTAAAGTTCATTTTCCGTGTCCTCCTATGTGTTACACTGAAACACACAAAAGTGATACAAAGTGACATAAAACGACGTCTGGATGACACGAAATGACAAATTTCATGTGAAGGATTCTGGTTTGTGTTTCCTGCTCTTATTTTGAAGTGCACAGGCACAGAGGAGTCCAGTGTTTACCCTTCTTTCAGCTCTGCTTTGGTCTCCCCCACCTGCTCTCTGCAGGACTACATGCTGCAGCAGACGATGCTGAGGGTCAAAGATCCGGCTCGCTCGCTGGACTTCTACACTCGAATCCTGGGCATGATGTAATTCCTCAGTCTGATCCCAAACTTCTCCCGTGCTGCTCTGCCTTCACCTTCTACTCCCTGGGTTACGAGGACAAGGCGGACACCCCGGCAGATGTCAAGGAGAGGACAGTGTGGACATTTTCCCGCAGAGCCACCCTGGAGCTCACGCAGTACGTATGGAAACAACCAGTTCAACAGTTAAACTCGATATGAGTATTATTTATAATAAATAAGTCTGATGCAGATCTGTCGTACCACAACGGGAACAATGAGCCGTGAGGATTTGGTGAGAACTTGTTTGTTCAATGTTCAGACCGTTTCGTTTGCTTCTCAATGCTTGACTTGTTGTGGTTGTCACTGCTGTCCTGCTTCCACGCAGGTCACATCGGCATTGCTGTTCCTGATGTTTACGCTGCCTGCAAGTTATTTGAAGAGCAAGGAGTGAGGTTTGTCAAGAAACCAGAGACAGGTGAGTTTTTCAGTCAGCGGTCCAGCCTCAAAACACCACCATAGTGAAGCCAAACTCCATTGTTCATCAATCAGCCCCTACCTGTCCTGCAGGTGGCCTTTCATTAACTGATTTTTTTAAACTGAAAAAGCTTTTGAGCCTCTGTGACTGGTGATTAGATTAAACATTGTGAAGTTTGAAAAAGTAAAAAAATCTTCCTCAGTCTTGAAGAACCTCGTTTGCGCTCTGCTGCTGACACATCTGTACCAGCAGGGGGCGCACAGACACAGCTGGTCAGGTCGCCTGTTTGAGTTGAGGCCTGTACTTTGCAAGGAGTGGATGGAAGTCAGCTTCTATCCTTTAACTTCACTGATGACAGTCTGTTTCTGCTGTTGCAGGTAGAAGGAAGGGTCTGGCCTTTGTTCAGGATCGAGATCTTAAGTCCAAACAACACGTTCTCCCTCATGTCGTCTTAGAGTCGCATCACTGAAACAGAGGAGGACTGTACGTTATGAACGTTATGTCATATTAACAATAAAGGATATAATAAAGTAATGTGGCACATTTACGCTTTAAATGGATAAAAGCACAGATGGTCAAACCTGCTCACTGTTTGTGCTGTTTTTTTCATTATTCCAGATGTGCAGCACTTCGCTGAACAGCTGTTTTTAAATGTGCCATAGAAATAAACTCACTTGACTTTGAGTGTTTCTATGTCATGCTGCTTTCTACTTCAATTCCACTATATGTTGGGTGTAACTGTCATACTTTTTACTTCATGACATTTATTTGAAATGGTATGTAGTAAGAGTGATATACATATATTAAGCTGTGTTTTTTCATGTCAGACATCTGTATGAGTGCACAGAGCTGCACGCGCATGGACATCCTGCTTACTGTATTTATTTCTGATCAAATTACTTGTTTTTGCACAAATTCAGTTTTCAGAATTATGCTTGCAGCACACACTGTCTGTATATAAAAGATGGAAGATTTCCTGCTCTGAAAAATAAGGCTGAAGCACCTTAAACCTGTGTTCTTTGTCTTGGCCAGCAGAGGGCGACTCCTGCGTCAGCAAACAGGTCTCATCTCTGATCTGAGGGAGGGTTTAAAGAAGGTAGACGGCGACCATGTTCAGCTTGAGACTTCCGAAACTGTCACTGTGTATTTTATACAGTTATCAGTACTTTTACTTGTAATGGAGTATTTTTATTGTGAGGTATTTGCACTTTTAACTGAAGTCAAACAGCCGAGCAGTAAATGGAATCTGATGAATTTAAGAGATGAAAATGTGTCATCAGTTTGTAAGTACTCACTACAGTGCCCAGCTCACGTCCTCCTCGCTGTAATCCGTCCTCTCCCTCTGTGAGGATATAAAGCATGAATCATGTCACCTAATTTACTGCCGCTTGATTCAAAGCCGCGTCGCAGCGTGAGAACCGTGTCGGCTGACCGGAGCAGATTTACGGCCCGCAGCGTCGTTCCCAGGGCTGTCGGACTTTAATCCTCCACTGAGCTGGAAGTGACACTGTTTTGTGCTCTGGGAGGATTTACCGGCTGTAACGGCGATTGAGCCACAAGACGAAGGCAAAGACAAGTATGTGTGTGTGTGTGCGTGCATGTGTGTACAGTGTGGTTGGTCACACATGCCATCATACTGAGGTAAAAACGTTTGCCTTGTGGTGGACGACCTGCTGTTTTGTCCAGCCCTGAGGAAGATCACGTGACCTGACTGAATAGGTGAAGTCACCTCACCTGGTCTCACACATGGAAGATAGTCTGTCTCATTTTTGTGCGTCTTTGTATTCATGTCACTTTGTCTCAGGATTGTTTTGTTACGGTCCTTTCCTCGTGTCTTTCTGGTTTCTCTGAACTTTTTCATCTCATGTTGTGAAAGGAGTAATTTTCTCTTTGTTTTGGTTACCATCATTTTGTGACTCCTGGTAAAAGTGTTGTTTTTGTCGTTGCATTTTTCTGTCATTTTGCTGTTTTTCTGGTGTATATTTGCAGCTCTGTCTCTTTGTACTTTGCCCTTTATGGCCAATTTTTTTGATTTGTTTCTGGAATTTTTAAAGCGTCTTTTTGTATTGTTTTTGCTACTTTCTGGTCATTTTATAGTCATTGTGTCTTTTTGTGGTCATTTTCTTTTGTCTTTGTGCCTTTTCCTGTCAAATAACTAAGGATATTATTTCTCTCATGGTAGCTTACGTGTTTGTCATTGTGTCTATTTAAGGACATTTTTCTGTTACTTTTTTACATTTTGTGATCGTTTTTAATTTTGTCTGGTCTTTTTATTGTCAGTAAGTCTCTTTATGGTTCAGTGAAACACAATGATGAAACATGCATGTAATTGCCACCTCATTACTGTGGTAATTATGACGTTATGAGGTGGCATTTACATTGTGAGAGATCTCATGCCTTACCTGAGATCTCTCTCTGAACACTAACCCTCAGTAACTGCTGAGAGTTGTTTCTTATTTTTTTGTTAAAAAATAGTCATAAACTCTTTACTGCAAACACATTTCTGAATATTCTGTCCACCATATTAACACACATGATGGTGGAAAAATATTGGAGACGCTTGTCAGTACACAAAAAAACACCTTTTATGAAGCAGAAAAATCATTTTACAGACTTCAACGCTGCCTGACACGTCAGAGTCAAAAACAGCGGCAGAGCTGCTGTTTCGGGTTGCAGTAGAGCAACAGGTAAAGAGCCCGGTTCACAATTTAATTATAGATATAAAAAAAATAAATAAGTAAAATAAGAAAAAGACGTCACGACTCGAGCTTTCACTACAGCAGCAATCTGTTTAGTCGTCTTTATTTGTACAAGGCACACAAGGTATCAGAGACATTTGGCTCAAAGTTCAGTGACAGTTCACCTTTTTTAACCTTTAAAGAAGATTTCATATAATCAAATAGCAATATTATTTATTTAATATTGAGCTTTCTGAAGTCTGCTGGGGAACACTTTTCTGTCACTTCATAGATTCTCCATCAAAACGATCAAATACGACAGAAGTCTGTTTGTGTTAGTCAGGTTAAACGTGAACGTGAGTTTGTGTCAGGTTTGCTTTAAAAGACGCTGGTGTGCTGGAGTCTGTGGTTAATCACCTGTAGATGGAGCTTCATACCTGTGTGGACAGATTTCTTTAACATCATCAAACTGCAGCTGAGAGAGTCAAAGAGTCAAACTCAAGCGTCCCGGCCGGGTGCACAGTAAGCTGGTGGTGTGGCTTGGTTATGTGTCCCTCACACTGACAGCCGTTTTTCAGCGTACAGGGTTTGTGAAGGGCTGTATTTTAAATACAGGAAGCAGAAGTAGAAACACCAACCACAGCCTGATGGCTGTTAAACCTGACACATGAGACCAGTGCCTACCCCGGCCCTGCTGCCCCCTGATGTGGACCGCACAGCAGGTGCATCAAAGTGAAAAAACACCTGGTGTGTGGCGGTGCAATGGGATGTGATAAGCAGCATTACCTGGCGTCTTGTCGGTAGCTTCTCAGTTTTAAAAACTGGAACAATAAGCTAGTTTTTAACAAACAGGAGGAAACTGGGCATCTGTTGGGACCTATTTTCAGTGGCAGACTCATTCACATCTCACCTTTTAGTGAGCATTTGGGCAAGTAGCATTGTATATGTGGGATTGAGGTAAATTAGTAATAAACAATATTTAACCTGACTTATCTCGGTTAAACAACAAAGTTTTTGTGAGTTTGAAGCAGCTGAAACATGAAAACTATGCTCAGAGGAGACAAACCACACGTTCCTGTTCTGAATCGAGCCAGTGTGTGAAAGCAGCAGGTGGAAGTCAGTCACAAACATCCCCAAGAAGTTAATAACGAGATGCTAACACCAGCCGTGGAGCTCAAACATTTCCAGGCTGTTAAACTGTCAGCAGAGGTTAGTGAGCAGCACACAGTCAGAAAGCTCCGACCTCGGTTCCCCACGGCCTGTAGGGTTTACCGCTGCTGCTGTGTGGAGTCTGCGAGGAAGAGGAGACGGGGGGACTGGCAGCAGAGGAGGTGAAGGAGGAGTGAGGGAGGATGGGAATGCCTCCGTGGAGGGCGATGGGAAACGACGCTGAGAGGGAAAGCAGGGAGGCGGAGAGAGGGGTGGGGGTGCAGGGGAGCAAGAGGGATGAGGAAGAGGAGGAAGAAGGCGAGGAGGAGGTGGAGTCTGCATGGGAAGAAAAGGAGGAGGAGACAACACCGCGCTGGGAGCCTCCGCCCCCTCCAACGTCTGGAGAAACCAGCCCGCTAAGTCTGTAGGGCAAAGGACGAAAGGCGGCCAAAGCAGCCGCCCAATGGTGCGGGTGGTGGAACGGGTGAGGCAGGGGGTGGGGCTGCTGGGGGTGGTGTGACGAATGGGAGGCAGTTGTAAGGGCGGCGGCGTCACGCTGGGAGGCACAGGAGGCAAGGTGGGAGAGAAGACGGGAGCGCAGTGGGTCGCCGGAGTCGAGCCCCTCCACAGCGCTCAGGTAGCGGGAAACCTCAGTCACGCACTCCCTGAAGCCCAGAGACAGGAAGTCCAGGGCGAGAGCGTGGGCGTCGAAATAACCTGCAGGCAGAAAAGGGTGGGGTTAACATCATGGAGGGAGGCGGGGCTTAAAATCAGATTCTAAATCAAATTGAAAAATTATGAGGGCAGCCAGTCATTACAAACTCCACCAGAAACACAAACTCCACCAGAAACACAAACGTCACCAGAAACACTAAACAGGTTTCCCTCAGTCACTTTGGGGTGACGGGGTGTTGGTTTAAGCTCAGCTGTGGGAGGACAGGTGAGCACAGGTGAAGCTGAAGGTTCAGGGTTCAGTGTCTGATCAGTCTCCTATTTATGCACCTGTAAACTGGTTTGTTAATTGGCCAGTAAAATTAGAATAATAATTTTTTTAAAAAGAGTAGAAGACAACAAAGAAGAGTCGATCACCTGAGCAGGTGATGCAAACACTGTGCCTGTGTGTCATGTTGGGACACACAGAGCAGTGCTGACATCAGTTACACATTAAAATGTCTATGAAATAAAAGTCTGCTCATGTCTTCATTGAGCATGTGTGTGACCGCACAGAATAACCCCCCCCCGCACAATCACAGCCTCCAACCACAACAGACATATTTTGTTTTCAAAATCCCGTGCGGTTCATTTCATACCTCAAACATTTAGTAAACAATTAAACAAATAAAAGTAAACTGCAAGAAATTACAGGTAGCAATAAAATAAACTACTGACTCTTTTACGCCTCGTCCACACCTACACAGGTATTTTTGAAAACGCAGCCGTTTCTATGCGTTTGGCCCTTGGATTTTTGCGTTTTGCGTTTAACTGTGGACCAGGAATACAGAGTTCGTCACGCAACGTCAAAGGTATGTGCCCGTTTTCACGTCACGCTGTGCGCCACGTTATTGTTTACATGAGATGAATTTCTACAATGGCGGATAGAGATAAAATACTGTTACTGTTACTCTGACTATCTGCAATTTTTACACGCTTACATATACACACGCAGTTACTGTCCCTCTATTTAGAAAGGCAGAGGCGTCATGGTGTAATTATTTTATGAGTAGTTGTTTTTTTCCTGTGTAATAATATTCAACATCGCTATCAATACATTTTTCAAAAAATGCCTCTCTGTGCAAAAACATAAACAGCTGTGGGATACTGTTTGTCTGTGATTTGAACCGGGGGAACAAGTCGTGGCAGGATCACCCTAATATTATTTGTATCCCACCGTAACTTTACTGTTTAAAGAGCTAACATCTCCAAAATGTCAGGAGTAGTTAGTCATTATAAGAAGTGTTTGTGAACTAAAATTCCACAATGTGGGATACTGTTTGTCCCTCTTTGGGAACCTCTGGATCTGGGGTGTCAAACTCCAGGCCTCGAGGGCTGGTGTCCTGCAGGTTTTAGATCTCACCCTGGGTCAACACACCTGAATCAAATGATTAGTTCATCACCAGGCCTTTGGAGAACTTCAAGACATGTTGAGGAGGTAATTTAGCCATTTAAATCAGCTGGACGTGTCTAAAACCTGCAGGACACCAGCCCTCGAGGCCTGGAGTTCAACACCTGTGCTCTGGATTAACCAATAATCTGAGTTTTCGTGTTCTTCTCTGTCTCGGTCCTCTGTTTCCATTCTCTTTGGAGTCTAATGATGATGTTAAGGTTGTCAGTCCTGTTTTTCTGTTTCTGTCTCCGTGTTCACTGCGGGTCTTCTTGTGTCTGTTTCAGTTTCCTTTGGTTATTTCTTGTTCATGTCTTGTGTTACCTTTGCTCCCGTGTGTGTGACTGCTTTTACTTTTGTCTTGTTGCACTGCTGCTGGATGTTCAGGCTAGTGTGTATAAATAGTCCTTCCCCTGTATTCCCTGCCATGCTCCCTCTTTTTGTTTGACTTTTCCGCCTCATTTTTTCTTATTTATTGATTTATTTGTAGACGTCTTTATGCCTGAGCTGTATTTTGTTTCTTTGTTTTTGCAGTAATTCAGGAAAATAAAGTCTCGTCTTCTATTTGCCCCGGCTGTGCTTCAGGAGCGGACTGGAAGGTAACTGGCTGCAGGCACTTTCCAAAATCAGCGCTGCACACTTTGAAGCATGCAGTACAGCAGAGATGCCTAAATTTCTTTAAAAAAATGTTGACCATGGAGGCAGGCCTGATCCCTTCAGATGTAACATAAAAAGTACTGTGCATAAGTTTTGCGTTTACTGTGGCTTGGTTCATTTATGTTTGTCTGAAGCTCTGAGGAGCATTAAAACAAAAGTGGCCTGAGTCTGAATCCCAGAAACCCGACACGTTTTTTGTTTTTTTTTTAAACAATGTGACGTATCTCATTACTGAAAAGGTCTGCAGTGGAGTGAAGATTGGAAGTGATGTAAGCCTGTGGAGTGACAATATTCAACACTTTCAAGTGACGCTCAGCTTCACTGTGTGTGACAAACGGCCGTCATTGCTTCCCAAACACTTCCAGAGAAACGTTTGCACTAAGATTTCAGTTTGTGAGAGCCAGACGTACTCTCAGCTCCGTCTCTGCTGCTGTAAACCCAAACAAATGCTGCACAGACCGCCTGTGAACGCAGCCAACACTGCCCGCCCCCCACCTCCACCAATCCGCTTTATGAAAGCAAACAGCGCTGCTCAGGGTCAAGTACTACTTTTATCCCTGCAGCGTTTTCCCATGGACTCACCACCGCCCTCTCTCTCTCTCTCTGTCAATAACACACACACACACACACACAGTCCTGTTTGTATCACTTCAGAGGACATCACACTGACGTACATTCAGTCACTTTCTGCCTACTTAACTTAGAATATTCCAAAACCTGACTGTGCATCACTTCCACACT
This sequence comes from Pundamilia nyererei, assembly GCF_000239375.1. Classification (NCBI taxonomy): domain Eukaryota; kingdom Metazoa; phylum Chordata; class Actinopteri; order Cichliformes; family Cichlidae; genus Pundamilia; species Pundamilia nyererei. The sequence continues at coordinate 2,255,559 of NW_005187449.1, forward strand.
GACGACCTCCCAGTACATACCCAAACTCTGTTTTTATGCGAGGTCAGCAGAACAAAATCCAAACCCTGATCAGTCATGGCCTAGCTACCAATCAGCTGTTGTTACCATAGCGTAGAAAATCATATTGTGGTAGTATGGAGTAATGTGGGTACCTTTTCCTCCTGTGGCCTGCAGCATCTTCAGGTGATCCACAGTCATCTGGAGGATTTCTGCCTTCTCCAGTTTAGCTGAACTCTGACAGAGAGGGACGACAGATAAAATTCACACCGATTCCAGTAAAACATCATCTTTTGAGGGTGACTCCAAACCAGGCCTGCGGGTTGATCCACTTTCACCAAGTACTGAAGTTTTACATGAAATAAAAACCATGTTTGCAGCACACTTGGAGTGAGTTTATTGCAGCTGTCCATGCACAAAAGCTTCTGATCAAAAGTCAGATTAAAATGTAACTGCTAAGCAAAGAAAACTCATGTAATGCATCATCTGTAAAATCTTCCACTTGGAGCGTAACATCCAAGTGATTAATGCTTAGTAATCTAAAAATACAAACTGCTGTAGATTATATCTGTGTGTTTGTAAAATCCATTAAGACTGCGATAGTTTAATGCACTGAGCAACAATTTGTAAACAAGCCCACATGCACGCTGCGATAAATGTTTTCAAGACAACTACGCTGATTATTTCAGGTTTCTTCTCGCATGTACGTGAAACTCCTCACTGCCTACTTCACCTGTCTAGTGTTTAGTTTTAGACCTCATGATTTATTAATCCATCTGTCTGCTACTTCTAAGGTCAAATCTTGAAATTTCCCATATAAGAAAACATTTCTTTGCAGATGACACTCAAATGTATTTTGGAGTGGAGTGGAAGCGCTGCACAGACACGTGGCTGTGTCTCAATTCAGGGACTGCATCCTTCGGAGGCCGCATTTGAAGGCTGATTACGTCAAAGCGACGTGACAAAGGATGTCCCTATTAGAAGGCTGCTCCAAATTAGGCTGACAAATGCGTCCTTCTTTTCCCCGAATTTGAAAGATGGGTCGATGTATCCTTAGTGGCCCAACCTATCCCAGAATTCATAGTGTGGCCCAGCCATTTCCAGTTTCCAACAATGGCGGCAGCTACTTAGTTGTAATATTACTCTTATTACTCTTTTCAATACCAGTATTTTCATAATGATATAAAATTCTTGTCAAATGCGGCAATGGTGGAGGAGCGCAGCTAAAGAGTTTGAAATATTGCTCTTTCTGGGTCACAATATAAAGTTTTAACATATTTTCAGGCGAGAAAGTAGGTGTGTAAACTTCAAATATCTGCTCGGTTTATCAAGACATCACATATCGCCAAAAGTGCTCTGTCGTTTTCGGAGAAGTCTGTTACCCGCCAACTCGATAGCTGACTGGGTGATGAAGGCTCACTAGAGCCCGGCAAGAACAGCAAACTCCCGGCACATCGTTTTCAGACCCCGCATGGTCTTTCACTACTCAGGTTAAACATGATATATAAGTCACTTAGATAACTTTAAAATGTTATTGTTTGGCTTTTTTTTGGTTTTTATTTGTCCCTGAGTAAATTTGTTTGGCTGAGATTAAAGTTATAGTTCACACACAGCTGAATAAACGTCAAACAGAAAACTGATCAAACAGAAGTATGAGACGGTCGAGAATTGACTTCAGTGACCTGTCATATTTTAGATAGCGAGAAGTAGACGGCTGAGTTTATTAAACTCCACTGAGACAGCTGGTGACATAAATCTGAAGGCTAGACTGTCCCATTTCACAGCCTCACACTTCTGGCCTTCTCGGTCTTCGGAGAACACGGCCTTCGCGGTCAACGTGGGCCGGGTCCTCCTAAGGATGCAGCCCCTGAATTGAAACACACCCACTGAGCACACAGCAGGTAAACAGGAGACTGTCGGTCGGTACCTGTTTCTCAAACGCTGTTGGGACAAGTCTCCGTAACTCCGACAGGCTGTTATTGATTCTGTCTCTGCGTCTCTTCTCGATAATCTTAAGAAAAAATATTAAAATCAGTTGAAATCATCACCGTTGGATACTCCTGTACACATCCGCTGACAGAAACAGTGACCTTACCCCTCTGCGTTTCTTCCTCGCCATCACTTGCGTCGTCGTGGTTGGAGAGCCACATCTTACCAAAGATTCTTTCATGTGTCTGTGGAAAATAAACGAACTGTGGAATTTGGTTTTCCCAGACCTTTTCAGGCATGCTCAGAAGAAGAAAAGAAGCCCATGATGCACACAAGAAATTTTTTATGAATAACTAAAAATAAAAAGTTAGATTTTATTAAAATAATGTCATGAAATCATCAGTGACCCCCCCCCCCCTTACACACACCCACACACACACACACATAAATTATCACCTCAGTCTCTCTGCATAATTTTCCTGGTGGTGCACAAAGATCCCTGCAGTGTCTCTGTGCCCCGCCAGGGGGACCCGCCCCAGAGTTTGAGCACCGCTGTGTCGACATAAACATGTGAACACCGGGACTGCAAAGTTTATTCCTCTGCTTATTTATGAGAGATGAAGGTTAGAGAGAGAAGAGTAAACGCTGCAAAAATCCGTGTGACAGATTTTTTATATTTATTTATATTTCATCATGTGTTTGTCTTCATTTCTTATCTCTAACCCATCATCCACTCACTCCTCTGCAGATCATCCCACTTAGTGTAGAATATTAATAACACTGCATGCTTGGATAAAATATAATAGATTTTATTAGACTAAACTGCCCAATTTTATATTAACATATAATAAACGAGCACCGCATACTTCTTACAGAAGACATTTACTACACAGCAAAATCTCCAGTGTTAAATTAACACTGGAGAGTGTCTATATGGGTCCACTCCTCTGAGTGTTAAATACAACACTGTTGAGTGTTAAATTATGTTTATTAAATGTTTAAAAGTAACCTAGTCAGTTTTGAAGATTAACAAAGACTAACACTGAGCAGTGCTGGTTTTCTAACACTGGAATATTTCTAACATTTTGAGTTATTTTCCAGTGTTAGAAAACCACAACTGCTCAGTGTTAGTCTTTGTTAATCTTCAAAACTGACTAGGTTACTTTTAAACATATAACACTGTCAAAAGTGTTAATTTAACACTCAACAGTGTTGTATTTAACACTCAGAGGAGTGGACCCATATAGACACTCTCTAGTGTTAATTTAACACTGGAGATTTTGCTGTGTAGAGTGTAAGTCTGACGTATTTAACTTCACTGTTTCCATTTCATGCTTTGTTCGTTTCACCACCTTTAAGATATAAATACTGCGACAATTAAATTTAAATAACGACAAAGATTGTTCCGTTTTACAGAAATAGTCTTGTAACAATTTTGTAACACATTTAATAAAATGTATGCCGTGATTTCTTTATACAGTGGTCTTTGAACTGTTCCGGTGAAAAAGCAGCTCCTTTAAACTCTGCAAATTACTACACAAGATTTCGGAGAGACGAAGCTGGTTTTGATTTCCTTTCCTCTCATCTTCTTCTGACACCGAAGGTTTATCAGGCGATCCTTCGAATGGGGAGTAACCCTTAACTTGGGAACCGCTCAACTAAACTGATCGTATTAAAAGCAGATAAAAGCAGCTGATTACACGCTGATGGATTTCTATTAAATGCATGCATTTGACTGCACCAGTTCACTTTAAAGGTATTTATAAGGGTGTATTTAGAATCTGCAGTACCTTTATTTTACTGAAGTATTTGAGCATTTCACCAACAGTGAACATAGAATAGAATAGAATAGAATAGAATAGAATAGAATAGAATAGAATAGAATAGCCCGTTATTTCCATTATACATGTACAACGAAATTGTGGGTGCTCCACTCCAGCTGTGCAGGAATAAAGTAAAATATAAATAGTAGAACATGTGGAATAAACCGAGCCCTTTAAATTCACTTTTAAATTCAGAAATACAAAACTGAACAAAACCAAAACAAACAAACCATGAAAAGTAATTTGGAGGGAAAATTAGCTGAAAGTAAAATTTTATTGTTTTGAACTTTTTCCAGCTTTGAGCGGATTTTAAGGTTCAGTGACGTCACTCGGTAAAAACGAGCGCAGTTTTCATCATGTTTATTCTCCTTTGCCTTTTCTTTCAGGGATAATTAAAAGCTTGTGCTCATCTCGGTTTTTAGGAGATCTGCTGAATTAGCAAACGTTTTTGTTTGACTCATTTTTGAAGCACAAAGTCCCTGTATTTACATGTCTTATTTATGTTCCATTTTTGTCTCATTCACTGGAAAATCTGATTAGAAATGAAAGGTTTGCCAATAATCTTTTGTGACATTTTATGAACCGCTAAAATTCCTCACATTTATTTTTAGGGCGATTAATGTTTGTTTAGACACATCAGTAGGCCTAATAAAGAGCTCCGTGAGCGTCAACATTTAGGTTGAAACGATGTGAAATATAAAGACATAAGCTAAACGAACTGCGATGTTTTCATTTCTGTCATAAGTAAAAGAGAAACGTGTGTGAAATCTCACCCCGGATAAATGTTCTCGCTGCCCACGTCGATGGTCTCCTCTACCTCGCTCTCCGCGGAGCTGCTGTCCTCGCACGGCCGCTTCATAGCGCGTTGTTGGCGCGGAAATGTGGCCGTCTGTCCCGGGAGGAGACGCGAAGGTTTCAAAGACTTCTTTTATTCCTGCGAATTTGCTGACCGGAGATCAGACCGGAGTGAATGAATGATCGAAACCCGGTGGGTCCTGATGATCTGGTGTTAATGTGCCCTAAGAGCGTGTGCGGTTAATCCACGGGGTCAGGTTCCTGAGACAAAAAACGTTTTCTCCAAATAAAAGTCACGTTAGTTTCACAGGGTTCCGGTTTCTCTCAGCGGTGCGTGTCCGGCCAGAAGTCCGGGACAGGTGGCCTGGGTGTCGGCTGCAGACTGGACTGTTGACCGGTGAGTCCTTCTCCTCCTTCTCCTGCTTCTCCTCCTCCTCCTCTGCCGCTGGAGCTTTCCCACGAAGCCTGGGAATCACACACACACACACACACACACACACACACACACACACACACACACACACACACACACACACACTGTGAGGTGCGTCTGGTTCGGAGGGAGTACGCACGTACACGAGCGTGCGCATGCGTGCGTGTATGGGAACGAGGCCATCAGAAAACAACGATTATATCAGGCAGCAGGTTTGAGAGTGACTGCTGCACCGCAAACCTGAGGTTCTCTGAAGCTCTGAGGTCCTTTTATTTCCAGCAGCTCACCCCACTGATGCTTTATTCCATAGTATAAAATACTTTAAAAAAAGTTTATAAAGTACTTTTCTCGTCTTACTGACTGCTCAGAGCACTTTAGCAAGAGGCTGATAGAGCAGAAGGCTGAAATGGCATCATGAAGGTTTTGGGTACATTCAGCTTCAGCCCACTGGAGGCAGGAGGTCAGTGAAGGTGGTGACCAAGCGTCCTCAGGCACGTCTTAACAGTGAAAACCTGCAGCTTGAGCTTTGGTCTCTGTGGTGTGATGGAATTAGAGATACATCAAATATTTTGGTCCAAATATCGTTTTTTTTCCTCAAAACAATAATAATATTTTCTTTAACACTCCATTTAACTCTAACACTCCATCCTAGAAGGACATTGGAGAGATGGTCAGGAAGCTGAATGTGGTCAGTAGGAAAAACGACATGAACTTGGAAGCGTTGGCCGGATTTGTGCAGGATGAAAGAGACTGATGCACAGACATCAGCGGTTACCATCGTGCAGTAAAGAGGGGTGAGTTGTATCTCAAGACACAGTAAGATGTTGGACCTCAGCTTGACATAAATGCTAGGAGAGATGAGCACGAAACACCCACAGTCAGCTGACGGACATGAAGCAGAGAGGGCCAAACGTCCTGACCGAGAGAAGTCACTCACCAAATCGTTACTTCAAGTTCTTGTCTGTGAGTCTGAACTGTGTTTTGTGTATGTGATGTTACTTTGCTTTTGTTTTATTGATTTTTACACCAGATTCAATCTTCACTTTAAAATGAGGCTCTGACCCACTGGACCTGCATCCACCAATCCCTTGCTGCCATGCCGGGAAGATGCTTTAGCCAGAAACATTACGTATGACATGTCAGAAAAAGGCTAGTGTGTGTGTGTGTGTGTGTGTGTGTGTGTGTGTGTGTGTGTGTGTGTGTGTGTGTGT
>NW_005187449.1:2261860-2268771 GCF_000239375.1 Pundamilia nyererei
ACACACACACACACACACACACACACACACACACACACACACACACACAGAAGCATCTGTCTTTTCACACCTGCTAATCTGTTAGCGGTGCAACAAGGATTTAATGCAGGAATTATACTGTACCAACACACACACTGATACACAGACTGGTGTCACTGCGAGGACTAACTAAAACCAAACTGGTCCTCACATTGACGCAGATACAAGCACACAGACTCACACAGGACCCCCCCCCCCCACCGTTTCTCCGTTCGTTCTGATAACTTCAAGTGGGCTTGTCAGCACCCTCTCATTGGCTGAGCTCCTCCTCTTTCTGTCCGGGTAATTATTGTAACAGTGAGTCTGTCTACACATCTACACAGCAAGGCCTTCATTAAAGCTCAAATCTGAAATGCACTGAAATCTCAGATTTTTCCTGCGGGATGGAAACCTCTGCTGCGGGTCAGTTAATGAAGACAGCAAGAACTCCAGGTGTTATCCAAGACATGAGTGATGAATCCTGACTCAGTTTAAAAATCAGTAATTACATTTTTGAATCTTAAAAGGTCTGCTTACTTTATGCGTGCCTGCACGAAGTCATGAAATGACAGTACTGCACTTCTAACAAATTACCAGTCGAGTAACAACTTTAATTTAGCTGGAGTCAAATAGTCCGTACACATTCTGAGAACATCAGAATTTTTATTTCATCACTTCAAAAATGAAGCAGTCAGCTGTCCTCAGGTTTCGCTCTCCTGGAAGGTCAAGTCTAAGGGACAAAAGACTTACAGGAGAGGAGGTGAACTAAACTTTCAAAATAAAATACTTTAGGATTGTGATGGTCCTTCATATATCCATCCTGCAGGTCTCTCTCATTGCACCGCTGATGAGGCCGCCCGGTGAAACCGTAGTTATGATTTTTGCTGTTGTTGTGCTTCATTTCTGTTGTTTTAAATTTGGTAAAGCTAAAGTTTGGAATAACTCTGACTCATTTTATGAGGCTCATATTCGCCCTCTAACTTGGGAGTTGTGACTTAAAGTAATACACATTACTCTGTACTTTTAAGAAAGAAAAAGAAAAAGTAATGCATTATTTCACTTGTTGCTGCATGTTTTCAAGAATGAGGCTGATGTGCAGAGCTGCAGTAAGCACAGAGGGATGATGAACCTCTCCAAGAAGACCTCTGTGAAGCTCTAAGAAGAGCTACACTCATTACATCACTTAAGCATTATTCATATGAAGTCCACAGTGTATCTACACAAACCCGTACCATAATAGGAAAATCTTTCTTTATTACCACAAAGCTGAGAGCCAAGCTCACAGAGGAGCTCAGATAAAGTGCCAGCTTTGGGGTTGTGCTGAGTTTGCGCTTCATCGTCACATTCTTGTCACTTTGTGGCACTGAGCATGGTCCAGAAGTTTTAGCTCAAGCTGCTGTTTTAGTTCCATCTCCCACATGAATGACGTGTGAGACAGCACACAGGAAATGGAATATTTGACTGTCCATCCACCCATCATGGAGATAAACAAAGTACAATAACTGTTATATTAGTTAGAGTGGCACCAAACACTGACAGAAACAGAAGCTTGGGTTTCTGCTGGACTGAAAAGTCTCACTCCAAGGTGTTGCCTTGCAGCTGTGGAGCTCAGGTGAAACTATCCCAGAGTTCAGCTGTGGACTGCATCTGGGACAAACTAACACAGCTCAGTTCATGCAGCCTCACACGGCGTCAGTCAGAAAACCTCTTCTTCTGAGCTGAGACGGAAAACAAAGGAACAAAGGAACAAACGAAAATAAATGAGCAGAAACTCAGATGTCAATTAAACACAGTTAGTTTCAGTTAAAGTTGTTTTACAAGAGAAGCTGCTGCCAACGCACTCCCGGTTCTGTGTGTTGATGATATCAGAGGTTTATTGGTGTCGGGGGTCACAGAGGACAAGCAGGGCCATCCTATAGCAGGAAACACAGCGTGTCGAGGGAGGAATATCTCTGTGTGTAGAGGGTAATATCTCAGGGAGCGCTGAGCCAGAGTGCTGGGCCGTGAGTCGGAAATCCTTTTGGAACAAGGGAACATGACTGGGAGGTGTGTGTGTGTGTCTGTTTATACACTGTGTGTGTGTGAGAGAGAGAGAGAATGGGAGGAAATGGTGTATTATTCTCAGTTAAATGGTGCTCGCCGCCCGTCCGTCGTTACGACGCCTCGGACCTCACACCACTCAACCCCTCGTTCCCACAGGACGTCCATTACACACACACACACGCGCACACACACACCATAATTGTCATCTTTTTTCCAGAAAATAAGAAGAAACTCAATTTTTATTGCAATAACTTGTTAAAGTGATTAAAAGATGTTTTTTTCTTTTCTGTCTTCCTTTTTTATGTTTATCAGGTTTATCATGTTACAGTGTCCTTACAGACTGTTCAATGAACCCTCACACAGTTAGTTAAACATCTTTTCCTTGGGCTGAATCACAGACGTTATATGGTTTCAGACTCCTTCAGGCTTTAAGCACTGCTTCGGGCACATCACTTTTTATAGTAAGGCAGTGTGCTCAGAAACAACATGGAGCACGGCTCGTGTCTGAGCAGATAACTGCTGCTTTATGCGCCTCCCGCAGAGGCTTCAGAGTCCTCTGTGCAGTTTCAGCTCATGCTGTTTCACCTCACAACTCCTTTGAATTTTGGGAGGACCTGTGAGACTCCAAGCAGCACCATGGACATGCAAATCACGCAGCAGAAACCCTTTCAGCCTCTCTGCCTGTTTTCAGGGTGTTGCATCTGCAGCTGTCTGGAGTTTGATCCTTTTTCTTTCAGTTTTGTGTCGCTCTCCTTTGTCTCCTCCACAGCAGGACCGTTTTGTTTGCAGAGCTGAGTTTTCCACAGTTACATGGTATTTCCTCTGCTGCTGGGGTCCATTAGTGCAAATCTTATAATGGATGCGGAGCAGTATGGGGACGATGTTCATCAGCTCCAGATGAAGATGGTGGCGTTGGAGCACTCCCACGACTGGTACAGAAATCCTTGAGTTTTGCTGCCTGACCCTTTACGTAGAATGTGGGTCGTTGAATTTGCAGAGATTGTGGGACTTTTGTTCATCCATCCATCCATCCATCCATCCATCCATCCATCCATCCATCCATCCGGACCAAAAAGCTAACAGCATGTAGCCGTGTACATCGAATGCTAACTGCTCGAAAAGTTCATCAAGACAAAGAAGCTAAAAACAAATCAAACACACGTTAAAAGCTCAGACGATGACTGATGCAGTGGGCAGTGTTCACCGATTTCCTTAGTTTCACTTTCAGCACAGAGACACTCTTGGTATCCTCACACGTCTGTCTCATCCGCAGGAGACAAAGTACCAAAAACAGCTCATCACTGCTGTTAGCCTGCCTCCTGGTGACCTTACAAACCTGCAGCATGTACACATATATAACATCTACAGACCAATGATACACAACCACACCTAGACACTGAGTCTGCATCAGTTCACAGACAGAATTTGAACGTGGAACCAGTTGGAACGCTGATGCGCTGTTCTGTAGGAACTGCGCAGCTCTTTGTTGCCACTGCACAGCATCCCGTCTTCTTCTGTCTACATCTGTGAGCTGAGGAGAGTAGCTGTAAACTTTAACGGAGGAACGTTGCCCCGTTCTGGTCTGATGGAGGATTCTAGCTGCTCAGCAGTCCTGCCACTGCTTTGTCCTGTTGTGGGTTTCATGATGCTCCAGATGTTCTCAGCTGGTCAAAGGTCTGGACTGCAAGCAGATCAGTTCAGCACCCGGACTCTTCTTTTACAAAGCCGTGCTGCTGGAGTAGATGCAGTCTGTGGTTTAGCATCCTCCTGCTGAAATATGCAGGCCTTCCATGAAATGCACGTCTGGATGTGGACGTGTTTCTGTGTTCTATTGTCTATGAAATTTGGATTCATGAGATTAGCATTGCATTGTATTTATATTTAGATCTTAAACAGCATCATGACACTGGTGGAACGTGCACAGTAAATAACTTGCCTGCTGTCTGAGGATGCTCTCTGAAACAGCAGATCTGTGGATTCTTCTGGTAAAAGGAAATCAGCTTCTCTGTGAATACACACATTGAGTGATTGATGCCTGACATGTTTTTATTAGCAACTTCCTGTGATTTCGTGTTTGGACAAAGCCAAGCCAGACACATCCTGCCCAGATACCATCTCTTGAAACACCTCCGAGTCCTGAATACTCCAAGTCCTGAATACTCTCTATAAATACATATACATATGGCCGATGTGTAAAAGAACACGATACAGCACCAACCACATTCTGTTTGGTGTGGAATGAATATGCTGACACTTTAGAGGGCGTATTCATGTTTTTATTCTTTGCGGTGGTTGGATTATTTCACATTCCTGCTGGGAATTAGCCCGGGGACAGACTGGTGACCCGTTCTGAGCGCACCCAACCTCCAGCCAGCCTCCTTGACCCTGAGTAGAATAAGCATTCAGAAAAATGGATAGATGTGAATTCTGTACTTGCATTAAAACAGTCTGACACATTTGTTCTGCTTTCCCCCAAAACAACAATAAAATTACAATTTATTTAATTATTTAAACCTCTACATGTGTCTTGTATTGCTGATGATCGTGTGCTGTGTTGCCGACACTCAGATAGGAAGTAGATTTAATTGAAAATGCTCACCAGCAGTACCAGATATTAAAACATCAGCACATCGATGGCGAAACTTTAACCCTAGAACACTATCGCTGGGTGATTTACACCCAAGAAAATACATTTACATGATTTCTCCCTCCTGCAGCTGTTTGCGTGTCGAGGAGCCTGTGCCATCACCAGGGAAGTCTCAAATGTCCCAGGAATGGGTGGACCAAAGACCAGCTTTCCAGAGTCATTATTTTGTTTTAGGAGTTTTATTTTTCATTTTGTTAGACATGGCACAGTTGAAAGTAAAAGAAGATCACTCTAATTTGTCATGTGTTGTCATATTTTGATATATTTGATTACTTTTCATTGGTTATATTATATCGGGTAAAAATCACCCGGCATTAGTGATCGTGTTACTATTTATAACGATAGTGTTCTAGGGTTAAACCAAAGAGTAGATGCAGAAACGACATCTGACCACTTTATATGTGAGAGCTCTTTATTTTCAAAGCGAAAAACTGAAGCGCGTTCTTAACACCTTTACAGGACGTCTGCATGCCGGTGGAGGTGGGGCTGAGGGGTGTTTATCAGCAGCTTTAATGCACTCCCACAGACTGTATGAATGTCTGCTGTCTGAGGACAGAATGCTCCATTGTTGTGATGAAGGAAGCTCACAGACGCGTCCTCTGGGAGCCGTGCGGTACGAATAACCTGCAGGTGCAGCACTACCCCGCTTCCTTCCTGTCACCTGACCTGTGTTTCTCATCGGGACACGATGCAGATGTGTGTGTGTGCGTGTGTGTATGTGTGTGAATCAGCTGTGTTTAAATGTCTCGCAGAGATTGTGATATTAAAACATGACAGAGAGTGTTTGAAGAGCGACTGAGATGTAAACGCTGACCCTTATTGACTCTTAGGGTCATTTTAACACTCACTTGACCACTGACCTTTCCTCCACCTCCCCTCTAAGAAAAGAAAAGCTAAGTTAAGCAGAAGCTGTCTCATCAAAAACAGAAACAGAAGGAGAGAAGCACAGCGCCAAATCACAACAGCAGTCGCCTTAAGACGCTCAAAAAACCCCCAACAACAATCATTAGCACTATGCACTATGAGCAGGAATTGTAGCAGAACTGGACTTCCTCTCAGAAACACGAGTGCAGTAACAGTCCAGTTTAGTCCTGTGGATTTTTTTTGTAGTTCATTTTGGAACTTTTATACCTTGTCAGATATGCGCATGCACTTGGAATAAGTCAGTAAATATAACCTCCCAGCTCAGCGAAGAACCCTTGAAGACCCTTCACTTTATCAGCAGAGGAGGAGAACTGAGAGGAGAAGATGAGAAGTTCCCAGCAGAGATGAAGGTGGAAGAGTGTTGAAGGAGTTTAAGCCTCTAATCTCCAAACACCTCATCACACACTCAGGAACTCTCCGGAAAATCTGCAGTAAATATGTGAGAGGTGAGGTTGTTACAGTCCAGGCTGGAGAAAATACCTGTCAGCAGCTCCATCACATCTAAAGCACACACACACACACACACACACACACACACACACACACCTTCCTATATTACCAACACGTACCTGGACTTTCATGTCTCATCATTTTAAAAAGTGAGAATGATAGAAAACAGTAATTAATCCAAGTGCATCAAATTTAATGGGTTTTTTTTAGTCATCATCATCAGTGTGTGTTTTCCCTTGAATAAACTGCATATTTGCATGTTTGCATACAATTTTAAGCAATAACTTGTACAAAAACATATTTAAATTCAAAGGTATTTTATAAATATAAACCAACATTTAAATGTAATTTTTTTTATTTGCCAGACAAAATTATAGTTTTCTGGCAGTTATTTGACGGCTCAGGCTTCGCGGGGTTAAAATCTTTTTACTAGGATTTAAGCTCTGAAACAAAGAAAAGACGTTTACAACAATGCAAACAAACTCAATGCTCTGATAAAACTTCTAAAACTGGATAATTATGATTTTGTTTTATTTAAATGTCTGTTTCAGTAAATTGCAATGAGAATAAATAAATGTTTCTTTCCTTCAACAGTTACTATGCATTATTTCCATATTTCAGTGTTTTCAGAATTTGAACACATATTTTCTAACTCTCACACTGCCTAGCCGTCACTGTTGATATGCAATACAAAATATTATAAAATATTTTTATAGGTATATAATTTGAGACTTTCATTTTTTTATTTAGCTAAATTGTGCTTTTCATTGTGTTACTCTGCTACATGCAGCAAAATGACACACTTATCAAGCACTTTAAAACCAGACCT
>NW_005187449.1:2269874-2270640 GCF_000239375.1 Pundamilia nyererei
GTACGTGTTGATGGCCCGGATCTTGTTCTTACCATTCAGCTGACTCCTCAGGACTTGCCTGACCCTCTGCAGGTACTTGGTGGTTGCAGCTTTTCTAGCGGCCACTTCATGGTTCCCATTCGCCTGCGGGATCCCCAAGTACTTGTAACTGTCCTCTATGTCTGCAATGTTGCCTTCTGGCAGTTTGATCCCCTCCGCTCTGACTTCCCTCTCTTTGTTATTATCCGACTACACTTCTCCAGCCCGAATGACATCCCGATGTCATTGCTGTATATCCTGGTGATGTGGATCAGTGAATCGATGTCTCGTTCACTCTTGGCATACAGTTTGATGTCATCCATGTACAGGAGGTGGCTGACAAAAGCTCGGTTGCGTAGTCGGTATCCGTAGCCAGTCTTGTCAAATATCTCACTGAGGGGGTTCAGGCCTATGCAGAACAGCAGTGGGGACAGAGCATCTCCTTGGTAGATCCCGCATTTGATGGTGAAGTTACTTTAAAATAGTAACTTAGTTACATTACTAGTTACTTCTACCAACACGAAAACTGCAGTTGTGGTGCTTTCGATTGTACTCAGAGCTCGGAAATTCTTCTTTTTCCTAATAGGAAGATGTAGGCAACACCAGACTGCATATGAGCTGCATACAGGGCTGGACTGGGACAAAAAAATCGGCCCGGGCGTTTTGACTGACCGGTCCGCCATTATAGGAAAAATCATAAAGCCTTTGAATGAAAACAAACGCTGTTGTGACAGTGATGTACACTGTT
>NW_005187449.1:2271978-2280414 GCF_000239375.1 Pundamilia nyererei
TATATATATATATATAAAATTTAGTTATCTAATTGTGTTTAGAACATTTGAAATAATAACCAATCTAAATAAAAAAGGACTCAAGTCAGTTTTGCTTTGAACAGATTTACAACATAAATCACCTGAAGGAGTGCTGCTGTATGATTTAAACTGAACTGGTTTAAACTGAACATAGTCTATTAATATAACCAGGTGATTTATACTGTACACACCTGGAGGTGAGTATTGCTGTGTGGATAAACGTGTCTGCAGAGCCTTCAGCGGACGTGTTCTTTCTCTAATGACGGTAATTCTGTGTGAAGTTTAATTAAACCATCATCACATGTTGGGAAAAGAAAGAGAGAGCTGGTGCAGATTTCTCCCATTCTTTCCTTATCTCTCTCGCCCACAGTCGTCCCTTCTGCACTGATACAACTCGTCTGGTTTTGAACTTATCAGAGGCAACACCCAGTCTGGAAATTCACACACACTGAAGTGCTTTTATAAACTCTTTATTAGTCCAGCGCAGGCCTGCTGAGACTTTAGCGTGCTTCACACCATCATCATCCTCCATCCTCGTGAGAATATTTGAACTTCTGTGGCTGGTGTTTGGGTCATTTCTTCCTTCGATCTTTAGGGACAGAGCTGCATCCAAATCCATTTTTTTTTCTTATTTTAAGTACAAAAGAAATAAAATATAGACATGAAGATGAAACATAAGTATGTTTCCACTTACATGAAGTACAATTTAATCGTTTTACTGATTAATTAATTTATTTGATTTACATTTAAATGTATTTACAAAAGAAAGAAACGTGACAAGCCTGCTGAAAGCTCAAAGTTTCGGCACCTTTTCTTCTTCTGGTAACTATTTTATTTTCCCTCAGTCAACATTTAAAGAGTAAAATGCTGTCCATCAACCTCGCCCCCCATCACTGAAACAAAACCCTCCTGTCTTCATGTCGGGAGGTGTGAGAGCTGATGTTTGTAGCAAGAGCTGCTCTGTTCTCTCCGACGTCCTGTTCAGCATTAGTCTCACCTCGGGAGGCTCGGGCACTTCCATCAGACTGACACGACACACACCACACACATGCATGCGTATAAGAACACATTCACACACAGTGTTCACAACTGGAATGTGTGGGAAATGAAGTTCAGCAGCACCTTTGTCCGATAAATCAGACAGGCCGTGGAGCTCCAGGTGATCGGGATTCTCCTCTTCTGTTTCTCTGCTGTGGTGTGCATGTGTGCGTTGTATGTGTCGTGTGCATTTATTTTTTGTGCTGATGTGCGATGGGCAGTGACAGCGTAGGCTCTGTTACAATAAGAGCCTGTGTAGCAGTAGCAGGGGGCAGGAAGCACCAAAAGGGGCAGAAAGAGGGCATAGAGGGGCACGAAGTCAGGTCAAACACCCTGGGAGAGCAGGCCTGGGAAAACCATGGGAATAGGGAAGGGAAGGGGCAACGGAGGAGAGAGAGGGGGATTTAATAGAACTTGAAGAAGGCTGGGGAGTCACGTCTCAAAGTATGATTCAGTGCTGATATTTCCAAATATCAGCGCCAAGTCGCTCGCCTATTTTTTGAGAAAAACCTTGAAGTCACCACAGGCTGACCATCCCTGCTTGCACTGCCAATGTAATAGACTCCAGCATCATGTTTGATGTTTCAGTAACATTAGATTATGTGCTGCGCATTATTTATATTAACCATCCGTTCCAATCGCATCCTTCAAGGGCTGATTTAGAGTCTAAGGTGAACTTGTTGAAAGCCGTCAGTCACAGTCGTGTAGAGTCAGACATGTCCATCACTGACTCGTAAGCCAAGCTGTAATAAAATTAACTACAACTAAGGACATTTCCTCTGTTCATTTTATTTCAGTTTTTCAAGTTCACAGAATCGTTTCAATTGGTTGAAATTTTTTGATTTTAGTAAATTAAAAAATATTTTCATGTTTTTTTGTAATGTATCCTGAGATGTCCGACAACAATTCAATTCAATTCAATTTTATATATACAGGACCAAATCACAACAACAGTCACCTCAAGGTGCTTTATATTGTATGGTAAACCCTGCAATAAGTATCATTACTGCTAAAGGAGGCTGAGGAGTAACTAAACATCTCACACAATGAGAAGGAAAGTGCAGGGGGTACAGGTGAAGAGGCCATGCTGCTAGCGAGTCGGCTATGAGCTAAGCTAAGCTAGCAAAACAATAAAGACACGGTGAGTGAATACTTTGGCTGTAAATTAGTGAGTGAGTACATGAAAAGTGTGCTTCTGATGAAGCACGTGAGGATTACACTATGAAATAAGAATTTATCTAAAGGGTTTTAATTTAATTGCTAGAAAAACAGCACTGTGTGTTGGAACAGGAAGAGGAAGTGATACTCTACTACAGAGAGAGCAAAAACCAAGTGACAGTGCCACATTTGTGAGTCCTTATACTGAAGTTATGATTATTTTAATATAGTGACACATGTATTGTTATTTCCTGAATGAAAACGTAGCCAGAAATGAACAGGAGGAATCAATGGTAGGGAACAGGCCAGCTAGAGGCAGCGTTGACCTGGCGTGTAGGTACTTATCTGAAGCATAAATCCCCAGTTAGGCCCCAGCCTCATGGGACCACATACCTAACTCCACAGTAACCAGCTATGCAGAAAAATGTATTTTTGTCAGCTGGCACCACGCATGAAACACTGGGATACGATCACACAGTAAATATCACATAATGCACCAGCTCGAGCATTAACACCAGCATCATATCAGCCACTTATGTATGTTACATACACATGTATGCAACATGTTTTAAATCAAGTCAATAACACCAGCAACCATACAAAATGAGGCGCTGTAAGCGGAGATTAAGCCAACCACTCCTTCCTTTCAGCCACTTCGTAAACACTGTAATGGCCGTGGACCAAACTGGACTTGGAAGCAGGGATCAAAACAACAAACTGAAGTCCAGCATTTTTAGTTCAATAAGCAAACAGTGAGTCGACACGCACGCAGGCAACCGGGGAAGCAAAGGACAGAATCCAAAAATACACAATGCATTAGAAGTCAAGCTGCAGACAACATCACGGGTCAAGAATGAGCAGTAGCCATACACAAATAACCCCTGGAAGCACGAGCGAAGGCTGGAACATTTGGAGCAATCTGGTGACTGAACTAGAGTTACGTCTGGATTGTTTGGTTTAAAATGGTTTAAATTTGGTTATACAAATACGTTTGGAGCTGACTGCAAGTTTCCTTCATGTTCTGTTTAGTCTCAATCAGATTTCTGAGACCAAGTGTACAAATAAAACATCAACAAACCTTGAGGCAGATTTTAGGAAAAAGCTTTTTAATTCTCTAGATTCCTTTTACTGGACCAGGCCAAACAACAAAAAGCACAAACCTGGAATTTTATATAATGGTTCGGATGTTTTGGGCTATTACAGATGATAAATGAACAGATAAAGACACAGCGACCAGATGGGCTTCAGCTCTCTGCAGTTTCCTGTTGAATCCGGGAGATAATCTTGGGTAAGCCTCCTCCGGCAGCTCGTGGATGTCAGGTCTGAGGGCGACTATCGGGATGTGTGATCTCTCATGACCGGTCCCACTTGTAAACTCCACTAAACAATGACCGCCTCTCAGCAGCACCAAAGAATAACAGTCTTTCACTGCAGGGACACACAATTATCCTTTTCTCTCTTCATCCACCGCACTAGCTCCCTCAAACTCTCTCAGTCTTTCTTTCATCGGTCAAGATGTTAATTCACTTAAAGAACAACTTTTCGCACAAAGAAACCTCCTCTGTCCTCTATGTGAGTGTTAGTCACCATCAAAGCTGTTCTCATGTTCAGTATTTATAGAAATGGATGGGAAAAAGGAAGAAATGGGACGTTTTCTAATGTAAAAGTTCTTTTTTGTTGTTCTTTCTTTCTCAGAAGACCTTTTTCCCTCGCCGAGTTCCAAACTAGAAGCTAACCACATGTTGCTCAACCCAAAGCTGCCAATTTTACATATTTATACTGTAATTAATAATTCAAACTGACAAAACAGAATATACTGAAGCATTACAATACTTCCCACAAAGGTTTCTGAAGTTCTACTATTTATTTATTTGTTAACCACCAAAATAGTACTGTAAGCAGAAAGGACCCAGAGCTGTATGGTATCATATATTCAGGACGTCCGTATTGCCGGCGCCAGCCTGTTACAACAGTAAGGTTTTCTTTGAGAATGGAACACGAGCAGCATGGAGTGGCTGCCACTAACAACACACACCCACTAGGAGACTCCCAAAGCTATTACAATAGTAGGGCAACCCCCCCTAGTGGTGCTATAACCCAAAAGGGTTGTTACAATTGCTGATGACATCATCAATAATAACCCATCATCACAGCACAAGCAAGTTGAACCTTGGTTAGCTGTTAGCATTAGCCTGTTCGTAACGTGAATTTTA
Organism: Pundamilia nyererei; assembly: GCF_000239375.1. NCBI lineage: Eukaryota > Metazoa > Chordata > Actinopteri > Cichliformes > Cichlidae > Pundamilia > Pundamilia nyererei. The sequence continues at coordinate 2,276,409 of NW_005187449.1, forward strand.
CAGTGTTTATTTATCAGATAAAATAAGCTTAATGTCGCCGTTATTACTGTCCAGCCGGAAACAGCGGGGATGTCCAAATTCAGGCTGCATCCTCCTGAGGACCTGGCCTTTGTGGTCTACGTGGGCCAGGTCCTCCGAAAGCCGGGTAGGCCGGAAGTGAGCGACTGTGAAATTTGACCGTCTACCCTTCAGAATTACGTCACAAGCTCTCTCGGTGGAGTGAAACTCTGCTGTCTGCTCCTTGCTATCTAAAATATGACCGTACGCTGCCGTAAATTCTCGACCATCTCACACTTCTGTTTAATCAGTTTTCTGTTTGATGTTTATTCATCCCTCCATCCATCCATGTTTATTCAGCTGTGTGAAAACCCCAGAGTAATCCTCCCGAGGGATTAAAACAGTTATATTTAATCTAATCCAATCTACTAACTTTAATCTTAGCCAAACCGATTTACTCACGAACAAATAAAACACTGAAAAAAGCCAAACAATAACATTTTTAAGTTATCTTAAGTGACTTATATATCATGTTTAATCTGACTAGTTAAAGACCGCGGGCGGTCTGCAAACGATGTGCGGGGAGTAGGGATGGGTATCGAAACCCCGTTCTTGTTGAGAACCGGTTCCCACTGTTTCAGTTCCTTGGAATTGTTTGCCATTTTTGCAAACGATTCCTTTATCGATTCCAGTCGCCCCGAATGACGTCACCACGTTGCGGAGCGTCATTTACCTGGCAGGAAACACGGCGTGTAAGCGGCTCAAACGCTAAAAAGTTTGGCTATACTTTACGAGAACGGATGACAACAGGGCAACTTGCAATACTTGCAAAGTAGCTATTTCATTTAAGGGAGGAAACACTATGAATATGCAAAAGCATTTGCTCACAAAACACGCGATGACCTTAAATGAATGTCGTCTTTTTAATTCCGCTCCGGACTCGTGAATCTCACCCAGCAGCAACGGTAACGTTTGAAGGTCCTCTCCCGTTAACGCGGCAGGTAAATAATCAACTAACAGTGCATATTATGTTAGTGCGATCTGCCTTATTACAAAACCTGCCATTACTGTGCATTTAGGTGACCATGATGAGACAGACAGAGTCTGGCTCAGATGCTGGCAGTTGTTGCTGCAGTCTACCGGTAGCGTCTATATATAAGTCACTTAAGATAACTCCTAAATTTCTATCTTGTTCAACGAGAAGATATAAAACAAAGTTCTAAGCTAATCGACCTTAGTGTTCTCCTTTTTTAAAAAGAATCGATAAGAGAATCGATAAAGAATCGAATCGTTAAACAGAATCGAAAAGGGAATCGGAATCGTGAAAATCTTATCAATACCCATCCCTAGCTGGGAGTTCGCTGTTCTTGCTGGCTCAGATATTTGAAGGTTACACAGCTACATTCTTGACTGAAAATCTGTTAAAAGTTTGTTTTACGACCCAGAAAGAGTAATAAGAGTAATATTGAAACGAAGTAGCTGCCACCATTGTTTGAAATTGGCTGGGCTGCGATATGAAATCTGGGATATGGTTCTTAAATCGGGAGAAATTTGGGAGAATGGTGGCTCAGGGAGATTTTCGAGAGGGGCACTGAAATTCGGGATTCTCCTGGAAAAATCGGGAGGGTTGGCATGTATGCCTTATGCGCGCTCATCCATGTCGCAAGTAAAGTACACCTCTCTTTCAAATATCCTCCATGACTGATGGAGGTTTCAGTCTGAGTAAAATAGCCTGTCATTTTGCAGGTGTTATTCAGCTCACTGTGAAAAGCACTCGTGGCTACTGATCAGTGATCATCCATCCATCCATCCATCCATTCGCTTCCGCTTATCCTTTTCAGGGTTGCGGGGGGCGCTGGAGCCTATCCCAGCTGTCATAGGGCGAGAGGCGGGGTACACCCTGGACAGGTCGCCAGTCTGTCGCAGGGCCAACACACAGAGACAGACAACCATTTGCACTCACATTCACTTGCACATTCACACCTATGGGCAATTTGGATTAACCAATTAACCTATCCCCACTAAGTGCATGTCTTTGGACAGTGGGAGGAAGCCAGAGTACCCGGAGAGAACCCACGCAAACACAGGGAGAACATGCAATATCCACACAGAAAGACCCGTGTTCAGAAAGACCTGAACACAGGTCTTTCTGAACACAGAAAGACCTGAACTCAAAGACCTGAACTTTCTGAACTCAGGTCCTGAGTTCAATTCCACCATCAGGTGGTCCTGTTGCCGCACAGGACCTTCTTGCTGTGCGGCAACAGTGCTAACCACCGTGCCGCCTCTGATCAGTCATCATGACACGTTGAATTCAGTCTTTTAAGTGTGACGTGCAGCATCACTGAGAGTTACAGACTGTCTAAATGCTTTCATCGTTAATAAAATGATCAGTGTGGCTGCTCTACCAGGTGTAACGATTAAGTTTAACATCCAGGCATCCATGAAAAGAGAATTTATGATATTTAACGGAGTTAGAAGTTAGCAGAGAGTTAGCTCGCTAGTTTTCATCTAAAGATGATATACCATGTTTTGATGGAGGGATTTCTGAAAAATTAAAATGTACAGCTCTGCTATCACTTCTGACATAAATGAAGACAAAACTAAACAGTAATGACATTTGTAGGGTTACTGAAGTTGGGCTGGCTGGTATATAATTATGTGCTACGTGGAGGCTAGCTACACAGCTATAGTTAGCATAATATAAACACATTGAAGCTGGAGGATGAATGCTAACCTTTTTCCACTCAATAAAAGTTAATGTGAGGTTTCCCGATGGTTAGGGACAAATGCAATCGGATGGTAGGATGCTAAATGGACCAAACTTTAGTCAGGAGAACAACTAAGATAATCCATCCACAATATGAGGTTCGTCATTAATATACTGCTGCATGGGCTGGGCTGTAGCTACATCGTAAGGTTTTAAAAACAGAGCTTTAAAATGAATAGTGGTAATAAAAACCGAGAGAGGCCAACAGTGATCACTGACTTTTTTTAGGGGCTTGTTCAGATTAAATGGAACTGGATACGAAGCATTAAAACATGTTTTAAACACAACAACTTTAATAAACGCAGAGTAGGAAGCAGGGTTCATACGTCATCACTTAACAACCGGATACTGATGATTGTGCAAGCTCTGATAAAAGCCTGATTCCAAACCCTGAAGATTTTTCACTCAAATGATCCATTTCTAAGTATTGCAGAGTGATTTGATTGGATGAACACTGATGATGTTGAATATTTCTCAACTTTCAAAGCAAAGCAGCAGATTCATAGTGAGTGATTCTTCCTGGGGTCACAAAACTATGTCGACCCTGCAGTAAAACAACACATGAACATATAAAATAATAATAAACTGCTCCAGACACCACAAATTAGCTCCATACCGAGACAAGCATTAATAACATAATTACTACAGCTCACACACAGTGATCCAAGTTCATATTAATAATTTATACCTGTGAATGGAAGTTAAAAACACAGGAAATAAAATCACCAGAAAGACTTTCAGAATAAAATACTTCTACAGTTAGAATTTTTACCAATCTAGAAAGAATTTCAAACATGAATACATGTGATGTTTCTGAGAATCTGCTCACATTAAAATATTATTGTAGACGAGGGGACTTTCCCAGCAGCTCTGCTACAAGGCAACACACACACACACACTCTCTCACACACACACACACACACACACACACACACACACACACACACAGATAAAGTGCTGGGAGAGTTGGGGGAGTCAGGGATCAGCTGACCATGTGTGAGAGTGTGTGCGTCCTGGACAGTCTGAGATGGGCGAGCAGGTCTTTCCCACACCCACTTTCTCTCTTTAGAAAGTGCCACAAATGTCAAAACACGCACACACACACACACACACACACACACACACACACACACACACACACATGCACACACACACACACACACACACACACACACAGAGCGCGGCCAATTTCAGTGGAACGTGTGGGGTCGGGAGGTCATGCTGAGCTGGGTCACGTTC
>NW_005187449.1:2281749-2291749 GCF_000239375.1 Pundamilia nyererei
CAGACATGCCTGGTAAGGACATGAGGAGGAAACAGCAGGAGCTGTATGAGGCTACTAAAGGCAGGGCTATAACATTTTTCTGTCATCATTTTATTATAGATTAAGTGCTGGAGTTGTTAGGTGTGGATAATTAGATTATAGTTTATTGCAATAGCAAGTTGTGCCTTGTTCTCAGATAGACAGCAAGTGGAGAGTGATATATGAAATGATGGTATGGAAGAAGAGAAGCAAAGAGTGATTCACAGGCAGAGCCGAGTTTATGCCACAGTTTTTCGTTGCCTTATGGTTCCAAGCGCTGTCACCAATCTTTGCATTTTGTTATTATCTCATGACACTTGTTTAATCAGCTACCATCTCTCCTGTGGACTTTTTAATGTCTACAGTCTCAGATCAACTCAGCCCTGCCCCTCCCATATTAGATTCTTGATGAATGTGTGTTGTTGTTATTCAGCCTGGTTCAATGTGCCCCTTTTTAACTTTGAGCACCCGCCCCTTTAAACCTCTCTGCACGTCCCTGCTGGGGGGAGACCAAACGTGGTGCTGGGATGGAGAGAGCAAAGCTTCAGTCGACCAGCTCTGAAAGACTCCACAGGTAAAGTGAATGCAGGAGGGCCGTCACACCTCATCCTAAACATCTGCAGACACAAAAGTTTCTAATGTTGTTATAAATTTGATCACAGTCAAGCAAACGGAGCTGAACTGGCATAAAAGTGTTGGTCGTTTTTAAAACAGTCTTTCTTACTATACTAGTCTGCGCACGTGGCGTGGACGCTGCATGACCATGTGACCACACCCGTGTACCAGCGTGTGCTCGTAGGTTGCATGCTGCGTTCTTCTTCTGTTCTCCTCAAGTTTGCTGCATTTCAAGTATAAAGGACACACACAGCACTGCAGCTACAATGGCCTTTGCTCTGAACCACTTCCCACTGTTGTTGTAGGCGATGGGCACAACGATAGGCCTGCCACACACACACACACACACACACACACACACACACACACACACACACACACATACAGCAGCGATACGCTTTAACCCCTCCACCCTTGTTAAACACTATCAAGATAAGAAAGCACTCCCGTGTTTCCCACCATCACACACACACTCACACACATCCTCGACAGTCTGCAGACACTGCTACACCCCGCCGCACACGCACACACACACACACACACACACACACACACACACACACACCCTTCCTCTCAGGCCTCTGTGGTGACTGAAGGGGAAAACCAGCAGAACAGAGTCACACACTGCCGTGAACACACACTCGTCCTCACCTGGATCACCGCACACACGGTGTAATGAGGTGTTGTGTTAAACTTTACTCTGACTTCATGAATGTAAAGATGGGCATGAGAGGAAAGCCCACAAGGCTGTCATGACTAATGGTTTACAGCCTTTGTGCAATACTTTAGATACTCTGATATTAAAATGTTTGTGCCGTTATTCAAGAATGATTTACACTTTTATTGATCATCCTCTGTCACCATGCTTGGCTTATTGAAAGCTAGTTTGAAAAGTCAAAAAAGAAGAAAAAACTGAAGTTGCCCCTGTTTTGTCACTCATGTAAACATTTTGGTTGCAAATAAAATCACCAGCTTCAGATAGAAACCTCCAAAAGTTTCTTGGTTGTTTGCATAAGACTGAACAAATACCAGCAACTTTCCAGCAGCGACATTATCGTATAAAAGACCGACGTTTCCGTCTGCAGCCGTTTTTATTTGGCACGATGGCAGTTTGCTCTGCCACCTCCCTGTTAGTCCATGTGCGCACATAGAAATTAGTGGTGGGTAAAACAGAAGTAAGACCCCCTGAGAGGCCCCAGCGACTGAGTCAGAGCCTGCATGAAAAGGAGGAGCTGGAGTGGAGTGGGTTGCAAAGCAGCTTGCACACATGTAGTAGCTGTATGAAGCTAAAATTTTGCACTTGAAATTAGAGTTGCAGTTTGGAACTGTACAGAAGGGGGTCAGCTGTAACATCACATGTTTCGCTGTGACTGTGACTGAGCTTGACTTTGTGACCCACTGAAAGTAACAGCATCCATTTCATAACTGACACCCCAAACTAAAGGAGTAGGAAGAGGACAGTCACTAGAGTTCAGGGTGGAATTCTTTAGCAGAGGTCACACGGACAAACAGATGATAAAGCGTTTTTCTCCAGGAAAACTGCTCATTTAAAAACATTTATGGGCTCACAGGTTTTCATTGTTTCTCGGAATAACTGCCCAATCCCACCCAGGGGGACGGTTCCCATTATTTACCTTTACTGCACCTTTATTTATTTGTGCTGGTATTTTCCTGTGTTGTAGCTGAGGGCTAAACCCTGAGCCGTGTCAGGCAGCATGACTGCAAAGACAAGAAGGCCGTCGGTGCCCTGGATTAATAAAATTTGGAGAAAAACAAGTTGAGCGCCAGTGAGTGAGCAATCCTCCACTTTAGTCCAGAACAATGAGAGCAGGAGGAGGAGGAGGAGGGTCATCTGAAATGGCACAGAAGAAGGAGGGAAGTCGGAGAAAAGGAGGAAGAGAGTGAAGGACTCGTAGAAAGAAAGACTGCCCGTCGTGTCGTGACTGTTGGTGATTTATTGGTAATTAATCAGAGAGCGAGAGGCCGAGAAGCCGGGACCGAGGGCGCTGCGAGGATCCTGGAGAGGCAGAAAGCGAGGAAGTGGTGCACGGCGTCTGGAGTGTGTTTGTGTTCATGTGCTGCCGTTGGCGTGTTTGTTGACTCAGGCAGCGAGCGGCTCGACATTAATTGTTTTTTTTCAGTCCCTGAAGTCAGATTCTCAGGCTCAGAGTTCCAAAGTGCTTTAAATACACGCAGAGAGGCTCGACTTCTGATTGGTTTACCGACCAAGGACTCACACGCTGCATCCATCTTTGATATACAGTCTGTGGGTGTTTCAGGATGTTTCTGTTCAATGTTTGTCACACACACACACACGTGCGCACATAGGCTGACGTATCCACTGTAGACTGTCACCTGCCACATTCCCGGCGTTCCTCACGTTCCCTGCTTTTAATCTCTGTGGGACAGTCATGTGGACACCTGACTGCGTGCGTGAGTGTGTGTCTAGTCAGCACTGCGAGTGTGTGAGTGTGTCTACTTGTCTTTCATCGCCACTTTAATCTCTTTAATTAACTTTAAAGTACATTTTAACACTTTCCTTTCTCACCTCTTCAGTCTCCTCTGGAACTTCTGGGTCAGGAACCATATTTAGTAACTTAAATAGGCCCCAGATTTGGCCTCCCCGTGACTCACTGTGAGCGTGAAGAACCAGCCAATCAGCAAAGATCAGCTTACGTGACATTATTGCATCTGAAGACTCAATAATAGTCCGCATCATTCTAAGAATTCCAGAATTTGTAGGAGGTTTTTAGATTTTTTGCCGTTACCCACTGTCACACCTGTGCTCATAACATCAACACTCAAGTTCAATCAGCAGTCATAAGCTGATGAAACTTGTACATTATATACATCAGTGTTTAAGCTAACAACAGTATAGAGCATATTGGATGTATCACTACGTAGTAACACTTTTACAGGATATTAATAGTGAAATATTTGAATCTTTGAAACGTTATCGATCAAGTTGTTAAAACTCAGAGTTCAGAGTCCATCAGATGTTTCAGGTGTCTCTGTGTCATCCTGTTTTTGTTCAACTGTCTTCACTTTCAATTCTCTTCAGTTTCACCTTCAGCCTGTTATTATAATCATGTGATTTAATTAGTAACATGCAAACAGTTAAGCCACTGGGGATGACTATGGGACACGAACCGGCTCCAGCATCCGCTTCGACTCTCTGCTCCAACCTGATGCAATGGCTGGAATAAACAGGTCACCGGTCTCCTTTACCTTTACCCCTGTAACTATGTTACTCTTTCCTCATAGCTGCATCCACGTTCTCTGTAAACCACACAGCTGATTCATGCACGATAACAGCATGCATGTGAGTCACAGGGCGTGTTACTGCAGAGTGTGGACTTTTCCTCAAATGTTGTAAATATGCAGTATTTTGTCTTCTAAAGGAAGTAACCCCTTTAAAAGAATACTACACATACTGTGTGTGTGTGTGTCAGTGTGTGTGTGGGTGTAATCACATCTCTTCTGGCAAAAGGTGACCCATTTCTCAGCCTTGTCTGGGGCTGCGTTACATACAGGTGTGTGCGTCTGCTCCCCCTCATCACCTTACTCCCAGGACACTGCCAACATCCTGGGTTGCTCACATCGCACAGACATGTCGCGCACACACACACACACACACACACACACACACACACACACACACACACACACACACACACACACACACGTCCACCAGGAAGCTTAATTGTTAGCAGTTAAAATATTTTTTTCCTTTTCCCTTTAACACTATGGCGATAAAATTAAATTCACTGGGGGGGCTATAAAAAGAGTTCAGCGTGAGTTTTTAAAGGTTCTGGTTCTATTTTTATTTACACTTCTTTATTTAATTCTAAATAACTTCTCACTGACGAATCATATTTCTCATAATGGCTTAAAATGAATCTTGGCCTCTCACGCCTGCTCTGCTGCCTGCTCGCTGCACCCCTGCTCACCGATCTCAGCTCAGCTTGTACATAGCTGACTCTACATCCCTGTGTTTGTCCATGTTTTCGGGATTTCCTGCTGCTACCCAGTTTGCCTGTGTGACCTCTGGGTCTATTTTTAGTCCTTGGTGACCTTTGACCCCTGCTGCTTTATTTAATAGTCTGAGAAACTGATAGGGATTTCCCCAGCTCACTGTGTGTGCTATGCTGTCTGTAACCCGAGCATAACTTCAGTAGGTTATTTTATGTTTTTCTGTGGGTGCAGCGTGCAAGCTTCTCATAGGAAACAAAACACACATGCAGAACACTGAAGCTATCGTCCACTGTGAGGGAACACACTGCTGACCTTTAAATATAAAAATTCGATTTTGGCCTGATCGTGTTCATACGGTCGCTCACATAAAAGCAGCTTAAAAGTCGATTACCAGCTGGGAAAATCACTGACTTCTGGGGTCACGGGTGGTCTGCAGCCTGCTTTGTCCTGTTTCTGTGATTTACCATAATTAACACAGAATTTAACCATCTGTGAACTTACTGTTCATGAGATCACAATAGTCTCCAGATCGCAGAAAAATCTGGGTCTAACTGGGCTGCTTTTGGTATTTACAGCTCATTTATGGCCCCTGTAAAATGTTCTGAGGGCCACATGTGTTTGGCCCTATTATGACCCACATCTGACTGAGTTTCGCTGCACATGGCAGGTGTGTTGTTCACTTTATGGAGCGCTGGAGGACATCCTAGCGGATAAGGAGCTAACAGTGTCGATGTAATAGTGTAGCATCTTATCCAATGTTGTATGCAGGTCTTCTCTAAATCAAGGCACACAGACCAAATCTGGCCCGTTGCAAAATCATAACACAGCTCACATAGAACTTTATCAGAATTTCATTTGCTTATAAATATTAACTAATGAATCTAATCCTAGTAAATTTTGGCCTCCTGGCTTTGCTCTGTCCAAACTAAACAGAACAACATGAGAGAAAAAAAAAAGTTCATCCTGAAGATGGACAGTATAAAGGGACGTGGGTCTATTTTTCATGAGGACGCTTCAAAAGAAAACACTCTGTATCATCACTGTGATGTTTGAATCCACAAACCAGCAGAGCTATGAGATCAGCCAGTGCTCAGAGACGTTAGCCGGCGGTGTGGAGAGCTGAACGTAACTGCAGCACAGCGCGAGACTCTGAGCTGTCAGGTTTAACGTTCAGCCGGTTTCTCACCAGAAAACCAGCCTGCACACTCCTCTTTGTAATAAAACCTTTGAGTTGTTGTGTTCATGTGGACATTCTGCAAAGCATAAGAACAAAACACAATATTCTTTATTTTAAATGAAACTTTCTACAATGATCCATCGGACCAATAGCTGTGAGTCGCCTCTGTTGCAGTGTTAGAATAAGAAAACATTATTCTGCTGGACTGTTTAAGAGGCCAAACATGTTTTATGTTAACTTTGTGTCACATGGAACATGTGATGCTTCATTAAACTCTGATGTTTGGGTCTCGAAGAGTACAGGGCTTCAATTTGGGAGGGATGCTGCCTCCTGGAGGTACATGTCGGTCTAACTGCAGTGATGATGACCCTTTCTGTGGTGGTCAAAGAAACACAATCATCTAACAGGAAACAGACGGCAGATCTCCTGCTTGGGGTTGAGCCGCAGGAGGACTCAGAGCTTTGCGTCCTGCTGCTTCTTGCAGCTCTGCGGCCGACTGTGCGAGCGGGAGACTCATTTAAACATATGCCACGACTCACGCAAACAACAAAAGAACAAAAGCTGTCAGGTTGTCAGTCAAAGCCTTACATGTAACTACAGAGATATAGACACACCCTGCCTCTCTGTATCTGCTGCGTCTTCAAAGGACTCTTTCATGTTTTATTCCCTGAGCAGCAGTACTCACATGCAAGTGCAGTCACACAGCTTTATTGTACAAATGACATTTACTTTCCAGTTCACATGATGCTTCAGGGTTATCTTTGAAAGTAGTAAAATTCAAGTTTAACATGACTTATCTTCAACAGCTCACCGAAGAAACTACGTCAAGCTAGAAAGACTCTGGAAGGCGAAACCGTGATGTTGACTCCGTGTACTGTAGCTCGAGGACTGAAGGCTTTGTTTCTCATTATTAACACCGACTTGATGTCACAGTGGAACTGTTCCTGATCAGCAGACAAACATGTGACTCTCTCTTCCTTTAAGTCCAGAAAAATCACGACTGTAAGTTAAAATTATGAAGATACATAGACAGAAGACAGACTGTCATGTCATGTATATGATTATGTATGTGCAGATGAAATATATGTTTTCTTTCTCACACAGAGAACTGCTCTATGGTGTGTAGACCTGACTAAAGATGGCACTTTTGTGGCGACTGCCTGAAAATCACCTGTTAACGAATCATCTCAGGTTATATACCTGATTATCTGTTGCTGTCTACATACACAGATATTCACATTAACCACTTTCATTCAGCCAGAAACTCATAGGCCTGAAACTGAAATTCCTCCACAAACAACACTGATGCTCGGCAGCCTCCTTTGATACAGGACTCTAACTATAATGTGACCGTTGGCAACCAGTTGAGTGGAGTCCCCTACTTTAGAGAGATAAGTTGCAGATGAGCTGCACTTGTCTGATGTGCTGCACTGCGTACTGCTTTCGTCCATTCTGTCTGCGTTTGTAAGTGGTAATGATTATTTGCAAACCTTTGCCAATCAACCTGCAACTGCGTGGAGACAGGTTGCCTCCCATCCAGCAACGTAATGAGCTGGTCGCTGCAACTAATTCCAATCGGTCCCCAAATGAGAAAAAACTCACCGTGCCGTCACTGGGCAACCACACTTTTTTTAGGTCGTTGTCCCATTTGTGAGCCAAATGGCTCCTAAGGAGGACGCTGCAGGTTTTCTTTTCTTTCAGTGATTTCACATCAGGCGCCATGCTGGCTGTAAACAGGTGTGTGACACATACTCGAGGGCAGGCTGGCCAAAGAAGTATGTCAGTAAACAAACAAACAAATACAAATTATTTATCCTGTTTATTGTGATTTTCTTTGATGGAGTGAACAATAGTGGTGGGCAGATCGATCCAAATATCGATTGTATTGATACCAAGTTGGCATCGGTATCGAATCAATACTAGGCTGGTGAGATGGATTCTTTACTTTAAGTTCCGCTCTTGTTTGTAATGCTGTGCTTTTGGCAAAGACGAAAGTTTGTGTAAACTTCTGAAATGTTCAACAGTTTCCATTTTGATTAACCTGACCAACATATAACATAGAACACCTTTGAAGTGGACCTCGCACCCTGTCGATAACTTCAAACACGTCGAGGTCCTCAGAGGCTGAATTTTTACCCAGCATCACACTTGTTACGGTTATTAGAAGGAACCCAGCCTTTAGACATCCCCACAATGACATCGTGACCAAGGGTCTGTTGCATGATTTTTAACATGGCTACAATGTGTCGTCTGCTGAGTCATCGTTTAATACAACAACGTACTGAAAGAGAGCATTCAGCATCTGACTGAGCAGGAGTAACCTTCCCTTTCAAAAGTGAAAACTGCAACATAAAACTGGAATACAACCAACTTCTAATGAAATGTAACATTTTATAACATGAACACAGATTCCAGGTGAGCTGTGTCTTCCAGGACTGGATTTACCAGAACAGGTATGAGGATGGTGCCTGACGGGCATGTACGAGCTGGAGTCGATCCCAGCTAACACAGGGTGAGGAGACAGACGACCGTTCACACTCACACTTATTCACCAGTTAACCTAACCCCACTACCTGAATGTCTGTGAACTGTGGGAGGAAGCCAGAGTCCCCTGAGAGGACCCACACAAACACGGGGAGAACATCCAACCTCCACAGAGACTCTCTCTGCACTAAAAGCACAAAATAAAAATCGCACCGTCATGTAATTTAAGAAACTGGTCTTAAAAAACAGTTAATCTAATATGTCCAAATGGAGCCCGTGTTAAGGTCAAACATCAAGTGAACAACGTCAAATGGGTTAACGTCAAAAGTGCATTGTCTCCTGATAGAAAGTGCTGAGGATCAGAAGGACTCAGGGACAACATGGTATCTGTCCAGCAGAGGGCGGCATTATTCCAAACGGCTCCATCCTAGAAACATGATGTGGAACAGCTGACCTGTAGATCTGCTCAAGAACAATCGTCAGTCTGATGACAGTCAGTCCCACATCTGCCATGTTCTCAGCTTCCTTTAGTACAGGTAGCTTTAATGATCCTTTCAAGTGTGGTTGTTTCATGGAAACAGAGAGCAGACTGCAACATCCGTGACAGCCACCTCTAACACTCTGATGGACGTGTGGACAGCAATGCTGCCTTGAACAGTACCGATGTTTCAGGGCTGGATGACGTTTTTGGGTGGGACATCTACATCCTGAGATATCAAGGTTACTTTACTTTTAGGTAAATTTGCTTTACAGAAAAATAATAGCATTTGTCATCCCTTCACAAACACACACATCGATTTAAACCTGACAGACAGATATTTGGAAATTAGACGAGATGAATCAAATCAGAAAAACAGTTATTAGTTATTACGTTTAGTGACGGCAGCAGGGACAAAGCTGCTTTTATAAGACTTTGTCCTGCATCATTCTCATGATAAAACAGATATTTATATGACTGCACTTGCTCAGGTTTGTCCGGATTTCAAACTGTTCTAAAAGTCTTTTGATTGAAATATGGGGCTGTGCTATTGAAAAACAGAAGAGAAATTGATGAACTGAAGTCCTTTACTCTCTACATGTTTGACAGTCAGGTGAAGTAGAATCACTGCTCTATTGGGCTTATGTGCAATCTGCATTGAATCAAGCTGAAGTTCGGTGTCTTCCATAGTCACATTTCTGATGATTTTTTCAAAGACTGAGGTGAGGGCAGCAGGCCTGAAGTCGTTTAGAACTTTTGGACGACTAGATTTAGGACCAGGAACCACGACAGCTTCTTTCCAAAGAGAGGGCATGAACGATTTATTCAGAATAACCTAAAATATAGGACTGAGTTCTTTAGCACAAGTGTAGGAGCCATATGAGTTGTTCCTTTTTGTTTTGGATTAAGAGGGTTGGTTTAAATGCACACCTTGTATTGGTGCACGGGTGTGGGGCGTGACTCGTGGGCGTGTTGAGCAGAAAGGTAGAGTGAGCATGAGGGGAAACCTGTTGACCCCAGCTTGAGTCATTTTGATGCATTTTTGACTGTAACTTGATGTATGTTTTATGCACTAATTGATGCCATAGGCCAATGTTGTAGTTTGGTGTAGTAATTGGTGTAATTTTTTGTGAGTTGCAGTCATTTTGTTTGTGCAGTCTGTGCATTTGTTTAATAGTTTGATGTGCTGATTTGTATAGTGGACAGTAACATGTGGAATTAAAGGAGCAAATAGTGCAGAAGTCCATCTCATG
>NW_005187449.1:2294328-2296562 GCF_000239375.1 Pundamilia nyererei
GTTAGCAACAACGATGGTAAAACCATTGCATGTCCGCTTGTTTATTTTCCACATAAACCTTTCACAATAAAGCTCAAGATACTGTTGAGACTTTTCAACAGTCTTAAACTGAATCACGTGAAAAAGTATGCAGAGTATTGACGGATGAGAAGCAAAAAAAAGAGTCGTCAGGTGCTAAAAAATAAACCTTAGACTCAAACGTTAGAAAAGGCTTTTCCCCGCAGCACGCCGTGTAATAAATACTCACAAAGAAAACAGTGGCCATTACAACCTATGTCTAAAAATGTGTAGTTTCATGCATCGGTTAAAACACTCGACTCCAGGTACACGACGCCCAGCTGGAAACACTTCACCTACCCGAGATAGATGTTTTATATCGGGATATGAGATTTTGGTCATATCACACATCCCTACCTCCCAGCTGTGTCTCCCTCCTGTTTCTCTTTCCCCGATTACTTCCCTGTGTATATAGGCCCTGTGTTTTCCTGTGCTCTCTGTCGCGTCGTACCCTCAACTTGCTGTGTGTTTGTTATGTCTGGTCCTCAGCATTTTGTTTTTGCATTGCTTTTTGTGAGTTTTATTTTATGAGGAGTTTGTCCAGCAATAAAGCTGCGTTTTCAGTTTAAATCCCATCTCCAAGAGTCCTGCATTTTGGATCCACCACTTCTGCCTGCCTGCACACAACACAACATGACAGCTTTAGAGCAATTTATCAATTAAGGGAGAATTTATCTAACAAAAATGGAAAGTTTACCAAGATGTATCAATGCAACGCACACTAATGTCATTCCAGATAAATGAACAAAAGCTATTAATCAAATAAACTTTCATTTTATCTGGAGAAATAAACCTCACTACATGAAAAAGAAACACTTGATCCAATATACTAAAAAATGGACTGAAAGCTGTTTACTTTGACCTCCTTAAAAATAAACTGTTATGCATTTAGTAAAATCAGTTTATAATTTTGTGGTACTACTTTCTGTGTAAAGTAGAGAACACCTAGTGTGGTGTATGTGCGCATTGATATGCCTGTGCCTTTCCACAACATGGTTAATAAAGTAAGTTACTAACAACCAAACAGGTGTTGTTACTTTACCAGTTAAGTTATAAGAGAGATCATAACAAACTGGTTGAGATCCTGGATTAAAGAGGGAATGGGAAGAGAAGAGGAGTACAGAGGACTGATTGGTCGGTTCGTGAGGTGGTGTAAGGAGAATCACCTGAAGCTGACTGTGGCCAAAACAAAGGTGCTGGTGGTGGACTTTGGCAGAAACAGATCCCTCCTCTGTCTGCACTGGTGGGAATGATGTTGAAAAGGTCACATCCTTTTAAGTATCTGGGAGTTCATCTGGATCACAAGTTGGGGTGGTCTGCCAACATGGACGCTGCCTACAAAAAAGGGTCTGAGCCAGCTTTACTTTCAATGAAGGCTCAGATGGTAAATGGGCTGGTTCTTATATAGTGCTTTTCTACTCTCATTGAGCACTCAAAGCACTTTATACAACTTGTGCATTCACCCAGTCATACCCATTCACACAAGCACTTTATCTAAGGTTTTTAGTGCTTCTATCTAACATTCACTTGCATTCACACTCCGATGGATGCATCGGAGGGCAACATGGGGTTAGTATCTTTCCCAAGGATATTTGGCATGTAGACTGGAGGATCCTGGGATGAAACCACTAACCTTCCGGTGAGTAGGTGACCCGCTCTACAACCTGAGCTACAGCCACCCCCAGGGAGGTCCTTCAACATATGCAGCAGCTGCTCTATATGTTTTATCAGTCTGTTGTTGGCCTGAAGCTCTCCACCCTGGAGGAGGTGATCTGTGACAGACTGCTGTCAATCATGGACAATGACTCTCACCCCCTCCATGATACACTGGACAATCTGCACAGCAGTTTCAGCAACAGGTTCCTTCAACCCCGCTGTCTGAGGGAACGTTACAGGAGATCGTTCCTTCTGCTGCCTTCAGACTCTTCAATTCATCCACTTGGTCAGATCCACACATGTGGAATAGAAATAATCACACCTCAATGCAGCCTGTCACTTTGTACACCACAATATATTTGCACACATACTTGTCCTTTTATACTGGTATTTATATTCATACCAATATTTCTCTATTTATCTGAATATTTATCTATCATAACTCTGTTTCTACACTCACTTTATATGAGTGCTTGTTGTTTCTTGTATATTTGGTGCTATGACAACTCAGTTTCCCTCCT
>NW_005187449.1:2297319-2298831 GCF_000239375.1 Pundamilia nyererei
GTGGCAGCAACAAGCTTTTTCCTGTGAAACATGATCTGTTCCTGGAAGAGAAGCCCAACTTCAGCCTCAGTGTCTTTATTAGATGTTCAATGTGTGGCTTATAGGAAAGACTGTCATCAATCACAATACTGAGGTATGTGTACGAGGCCACCGTTTCAATAGAAATACTTTGAGCAGATACAGGAGAAGGAAATAAAGCCGGACCTTCTTTCTGTTTGTGAACAACATGACTTTGGTATTTTTAAAGCCAGTCTGAGCCAGCTGAGACTGAATACTATCAACAGCTGCTGTAATGGTTTGAAAACTATGTTGATGGTATAAAATGAACAGATGCATCTAGATTTTGTGCCACACCGTTGACATAAGTAGCCCAGGACAGAACCCTGTGCACTCATTTAGTGACATTTAAAAAGCTGGAAGAGAGACCATTGAGCTGAACGCACTGCTAATGTCCAAAAGAACATTAGAGAACCAGCCAGCTGCTCGGTCTGAAAGGCCTATTTCCAGTAATCTGTGACATAAAATGCTGTGGTCAGCAGCTCAGCTCAGACTGGGAGCAGCTGCTACTGAGTGTTGCTGGAGTTCCTGTGCTGTTAGATCCTCATCCTCTCCACGCACCTTGGAAGTAGGTGAAGTTGTGCCAGAAGATTTTTGTTGTTGTGGTCAACAGTGTCAAAGGCTTTTGATAGATCAATAAAAAGAGCTGCACAGTCGTTCTTTGCATCCAGCGCTTCATAGATGTCTTTGATAACTTTTATCGAAGCAGTTCCAGTACTGTGCAGTTTCCTAAAACCAGACTGGAAGGGAGATAAAATCATATTTTCATCCAGATAACTTTGAAGTTGATTATTTACCAGCCTCTGAAGAACCTTAGATAAGATACAGAGTTTGGAAATTGGCCTGTAATTATTAACTGTTGAAGAATCACCAGCTGTCAGTGGGGGAGTACAGAGGCACACTTCCACATCTGTGGTAAAGCCTTCTGTTGTAGAGAAAGATTAAAAATATAAGACACTGGCTCAGCTATGATATTTGCAGCCAAGTGCAAGAAGGAAGGAGAACGATTATGAGGACGGGCCGAGTTTCTGGTGTTAGGGCTATTCAAAGCCTTACAAACCTCTTCTACTGTGACAGGTGTAAAGGAAAAGGTATCAGTAACCAGGAACTACGAGCAGAGTTGTGTGCATGAGATTTACCATCAGATATTGTGCTGAACAAAGAACAAGAAGCAACAAAGTGTTTGTTAAAGCAACATTTCAGTTTTGTCTGACACAGGAGTGGAGTCGATATTTAAGTGTGGAGGAAGCTCTGAGGAGTCACAGCTAGCAAAGACACTTTATGGTTTGCCAAAACCTCCTACGGTCGTTTGTACTGTCAGTCGTTAAAGTAAAAAATTGTCACATTGGATCTTGATGATGGAGGCAGTGATCCGAATACACAGCTAATGAAAACGTAGCCAATCAGCATCAGAGCCAGACTTCCTGCCCAGGCCTGGTTTCTCTCATGTAGGAG
>NW_005187449.1:2321429-2339224 GCF_000239375.1 Pundamilia nyererei
CAACAACACAGAACACAGCACAGGTTTTACGCCGGCGAGGCATGATTGTAGATGCCGCGCAGGTAAGTCCATCTCACCTGCAGCGCATCGCAGAACGTACTCCGCCACATACCCCCTTCGCCCCTGAGGCCGAATCTAACCTACTCGCCCCCTCCGCGAGCAGGCAAGGGAATCGGCCCGGATCATCGTCGCCCCAGGTATCCTTCCATGTGGCAAACAGCGGCGGGGCAGTAGGCATGGAAGTGAGCCGGGGCTCACAGGCAGCTGAGCAGGCGGTCGGCGCGCAGTACTGCGCAGCGTGCTGCCTCTGTTGGAAGAGAAGCTGGACCGGACAGCACGCTGCCCTCGGGTGAGGCAGGACCCCTGCGCACATCTGTCTCCAGCTTGGCAGGTCCCGCTGACGCGCCAGCCTCCGGCTCACCCCGAACCGGTCCTTGCCGTGCGCTGTCCACCGTTACAATAATCACACGATTTCTCTAACAGTACATTAGTACAACCGCTGCAGCTCGCCAGCTGTACACATCACTAACAACAACACAAGCAGAGCACAGCTTTTAAGCCAGCCAGGCGTGATTGTAGACGCGGTGCAGGTGAGTCCATCTCACCTGCAGTGGCATCGCAGAGCAGCCACAATAAGAAAGCATTTTCTATTTAATTATAAACTTTATCCTAATTATGTCCTGGGTTTTAACTATTTAATAATAAAAAGGAAACATCACAAAAAACACTTAAGGTTATAAAAATTAATTGAGATTTAGCAATTCAATGATGTATCCACCTTATTTATTGAAAAGTATTGGTATTGATATCGGCGATACTGGCCCGCATTTACTTGGTATCGGCTCGATACCAAAATATGCAGTATCGCACACCACTAGTGAACGAAGGACTGAAATCTGGTCAGTTTTTATACAAATGAGCTGTGACGCACCGGAAACGGAAGTAGTGTTTCCCCCCATTCGTTCTTTTATTTTCTTTCCAGTCCGGCTCCGCTCTGCCAGAGTTTTAAATACAGGAGAATGGAATACAAGCTGATCATGGCGGTCTCTGGCTTCCCGAGTCTCTACGACATGAACTCCCCGACCTATCGGGACCTGAACATGCGGAGCGACGCGTGGCGGCAGGTGGCGGAGATCGTCGGAGTCCCCGGTGAGTTTCAGAACAGCGCCGAGATCCCGGCGCGAACTTCAGCTCTCACACGGGAGCACTTTCGATGTGGGCGAGAGGGAAAACTTTCAAAACATGTCAAATATTCAGATTTTCATCAGAGAAAAGTTCAAAACAAATACGGTCCGACCCTTATTATGTTCCTACGCTCGTCGCCTCTCGGCTCCAGCACAATGGTTCCTCTTCAGAATAATCAGCACAGATTTATGAAAGAAACACTGTAAGAAAAATCTACGACAACTTTAATCAGCGGCTTTTACTCATATATTGTAATTACTGGGAATTAACTGGTCGTAGTGGATTTTTCTAGTAATCAGAACTGGGGGAAAAAGGCGATGACGACCAAATATGTATGTGTGTTTGTAACACAAGTATTTAAGGTTTTACTCATGTAGACAGTCTTTGTTAACTGAACTTAAAAATTTTCAAATACAGTAAATTATGGTTCGCTGAAGAAAAGAAAGGAAAAGAAAAGAAAATACAGAATAAAGGAGCTGTTAATACGCTTTTGTTATTTATGGGTTTATATGTTTTAACATTAAAAATTAATAATAACATGATAGAAATTACTGACGTTTTAAATTATATTTAAAAGCCTTTAAAATAAAATTCAACGGAATTTTTATTATTTGGATTTTTTTTTAACAAACAGCCTAATATGTTTAATCATAAATGTATGGAAGGAAACATAATGTAAATTGTAAAAAATATCCCAAAAAATAGTTTGAATGTTTAAAATTTATCTGGATTCTGCATTTGTTTTTGTTTTTTTAAAAATTGGTTGTTATTTTATTATTGCCTTTTTTTGGTCCTTTTAATTAATACTATTTAGTTAATTGTTTGTATTATTTTCATTTTTTTAAATAACCGTTGGAAGCAAAAAATATGATTGAAATTCATATTTGGCTAAAAGTCACACAGGAGTTTGGAGCCGTGAGTATTTTCACATGTAACAGTGAGTAATACTATTTGTTATTTTCAGTCAAATTGCTTCAAATGTTGAATATTGTCCAAACACAAGTTTGCTGTGAAATATGACCAAGCAAACAAAAATAGTTTGTTTTAGTTTTTGCAGAATAAACTAAATTAGAGCAAAGATTAGTTTTAGTTTTTGTATGCAGGTGAAAATAAAGCGTTTAATGTGACTCTGTGTGTGTCTCTGGTTGTGGACACAGCAGGATGATTTTACTGTTGGATTTGATGGTTTTATGGTTTAATTAAAGCAAACTTGTGGTTTTCCACATTAGAGTCGGAGTGCAGAAGGAAGTGGAAGACACTGAGAGACCAGCACAGGAGGGAGAGGCAGCGTGAGAAGGAGCGGCGCGAGAGCGGCATCGGGCTCTTTAACTACCGGCCATGGAGATACTCGTCCATCCTGTCGTTCCTTAATCCATTCATCGATGCCCGGGCAGCCGGCACCAACGGCTGGGCCCTGGACCCACAGCCCTCTCAGGTCCAGGTGGCCGAAATGGTCGGCTGCAGCACGACCACGGAGACGCGGAGCGACGACGACGAGAGCTACGGTTCGTACTGACACTTCCTTCTGATTGGCCAGCCTGCAGTACTTCCTCATCAGCTTTTCCATGTGCAGTCCGAGCACCCGGGTCTCTGATGGCTTTTGATTAATATTTTCTCGTGATTCGACATCGATTTAGTTCTGATTGTTTTGTCTGTTTTCAGGGTTCGCCGTAGCTGACGCGACCACGACGACATCCTCGTCCTCATCCTCAGAGTTCCCGCAGAGGAAGCGGCCACCCTCCGTCGGCTTGGACCCGTCCAGGCCCAAAGAAGCAAAGGTTGAGGTGAACTCAGGCGCCACAGACACTGACGACGGCCTGCAGACGCAGCAGCACGCCAACATGAAGGAGCTGTTTGAGATGATGATGCACTCGGTGACATCTCTTGCTACGACCTTAGCTTCGTCACGCTCTTCCTCGCAGACCCCTCTTCTGCAGCAGGATCCGCAGAGTCATCATCGCAGCCCGCCGCTGTCCTGGACCGTGGCACGGCTGAACCAGCTGAAGACAGAGGAGCCGGAAGGCGACGTGGACGAGCTGCTCGTCCAAACGGACGATGAGGAGGAGGTGGAGGAAGAGCGCCGCCCCGCTTCTCCCAGGCCGCTCCGGCCAAAGAGGAAGAGCGTCGACGGCCTGCTGGAGGAATTCCTGACGAAGACAGAAGCCAGGGATGCGCAGAGGGAGCGTGACATGGAGCAGAGGGATGACGTGACGCTGTTCCTGCTGAGCCTGGCTCCGGCTATGAGGAGACTGACAGCAGAGAAACAGTCATGGGTCCGAACCAAGATGCAGCAGTTTCTGCACGAGGCCGAGTTTGGCGCCACAAAGTTCCAGTGAGCCCACGAACGTTTTGATGGAAGCTCATTCAAAGGGGAAGGACTGAATCCTCCCTGCAGACTCCACACGTGCCGACTCTTCTTACAGGTGATTCAGGTAGCTCCAGATTTGATGGTCTGTCTCTGACCGATGACTCCAGATCCTGGGTTTCTGTTTTCATCGATGACTAAACGGATGTCTGCACAAAGCAGGACTTCGGGCACATCGGGGTCACTGCAGGGTTAGCGCCACGCTTCAGTGTTGATGTCTAATTACTTAATGGGAACTTAAACTTCTGCACAGAGGACTCTGTGCACGTCCACATCCGTGTTCAGCAGCAGGAGACTTTCTAAAGTTTAGATTTCTCACAAGAGTCTGTCCAGAAACAGTTTTTCACGACCGACTTTATTCCTGCAAGAAGGCCGTCTGCAGATGTAAAACAGCTTCATCGGCTTGTAACTGTCAAAGTGGTGATTTGATACTAAAGTGTCTAAAATTTGAACCTTTGTAGATGAAGCCTACATCTGAATACAGAGTATTTATTCTGTCGTCTTACTCAGACGGTCAAACAGCGCAGCCGAGGACAGTAAGCAGACGCCTGTTCTCTGACTGTCTGCGTTTGTCCAGCTGTCAGTTGATCACAGAGCTAAGATGAGTCTGTGATCGAGCACCGTCAGCGTTCATACTCACTAAAGCATTCAGAGCACACACTTTAATACTTCACTACTGTACAGCACGCTGTTACACACACACACAGACAGACATGACCGGGTGCAGCTTGTATCATGTGTTTAATAAGCTGCAGGCTCCGCCTCCTTCATGTATCCATGTAGCCTGAATCCTGATGCAAGCAGGTAAAGTGATAAAGATCTGCTGTTAAGATCTTTGTAGCAAATTAATTACTGTTGTTAAGTTTGTGGTCCAAAAGTGTCACACGCTACGTCAGGGCGGGTGGTGCACTCCAGCACTGCAGACACACTTTTCCTCCTCTTCTCTGTCCCCGACCAAAATACTTCTTTATCTGACGTGAACAAGGATCTTTTATGACTTTTGAATGACGCGAAGCTCAAACAGAGACGTGTTGGTTCGTGTTCCTCTGAGATGAGACTGTTAACACCACTCAATGTATTTTATGTACTTTTATTTTGAAAGGCCGGTCACACTGAGACCAAAGTGTGATCTTTGCTTTCTCCTCTGAATCAGGAATTCAGTGATGATCAATGAAATTGTAAATAATATTTGTACCTGTTACCGGTTGCAGCTTTCTCCTGGTTTCCATGGCGACGCAGTATTTATGGAGCTGTGGTTGCAATCAAGGTTTCCTCCTGGCTGTGAGAGTGTGAGGCCACAGCGTCTTTGGTTATGTGTTCTGAGTGCAATGCTCCATGTGTGATGCAGAAAAGCACATTTTGTATTACAGAAAAGTTTCTGTCTGTATTTCTAAACAATCATAAGAGCGATTTTTCCCAGATAGCATTGAACGCTTCAGCAAAGGATTCCTTTCACTCTGGTTTGTGTTCACTACTCTCCCATGTTATTCAGTCCTGAGTTGGAACATTTTTTATGTTTCAGAATCCTGCAGCTGATTTTATTTTCTTTGTTTGTCCTGTTTTTGTTTTTTGTTTAAAAAACAAACAAACTCTTCTTGCAGTCATTTGTGTTTTTATTTTAAAGTGAATGCTCACAGCTGAGTCATGCTTAGAGTGAACTTCATATGCAAACATCTGAGCAGACTGCTGCAAATATTATTGCACCACTCATAAAGTGAGCTTCAGGAGGAGCCGATTAAAACCTGATTACTGACTGAAAAGAGCTCTTAGTGTGCTGCTGTGAATATTTCACCTTAATTTGAAGTTTTCATCCTTGTGCTGTAACACCGATTCAGCAGGAAACTGACGCTGCAAGGATGTTTTCTTACATATACAAACTATCATTTTCTGTTCTCTGGAATAACATGTGGATTACTGAACGCGCACAGACTCTGAACACAGTTTGAAGTCAGTTTCCAGAAAATTGCTGTTTTAAAAATAAAACTAATCTTTGGTCATTTCTGAGGAAATGAAAACTAATATTTTAACTGCACGAAGCACAAAAGCACTGTGACCATTACTCCTTCCGTGAACGTGCAGATGCTCCATCTCGTAAGAAAAGATGTCATTTAATAGAAAATTATAATTAATAAAATATGAAGTTTTCCAGTTATTTAAAGCTTTTCTTAAATTAAAAAATGAAAATAAATTTTTACAAATGTAAGTAACATTACCTGTCTAGCTTCATTTACCTGAATGTCGTGTTTTTAAAGAATTATAATTTCTAATAAGCGCACTTGTTGGTTTTAAGGTAAAGAAATGTCTCCACCTGGCGGCAAACTGTACAACTACAAGTATAAGCACGTTCAATCCGGAGTCAGCTGATCAAAACACGGAAGTGGAGAAGCAGTGAGTGGAGTGAGAAGAGCAGCAGGAGCAGCGGGAACTTCTGTGGGTCTCTGAAGTTTTGAAGCTTTTTTTCTCTCGATCCCACGAGACGACCTGGTTTCTGTGAGTCACGTGACAGCCATTTTCAATTTAAATGTGATCAGGGTCCGTGAAGTCACTCTGTCACCTGCAGACCACACGAGAGCAGGTGCTGATCGGACACGGTCTGAGTCATAAAACGTTACTTTAGTCCCGCGTACTTCTTACGTGTGAACAGATTAACAGACTCAGAGCTTCACATCTCTGAACCCCACGGATTATTTGTAAAAACACAACAGGGCGGGTTCAGAGCGCAAACGTGGACCGCGTTAACCGGAATCCCCGAGTATTAAGTTTTAATTAAGACCCTATCGCACCTGCTGGAGGACGAACGAGAGAAAGATTAATACGTGTGTGAAAAACGTGGTTAGAAAACCGCCCCACTGTGAATGTAAATACACTGAATGTTTGTTAGGAAATTTGGCGTCTTACAAGTTTTGTGCACATTAATTGTCATATTTTCTAAAATATTTCGCCTGAGGGTCATAAAAAAGCTTCAAAGTAACAGTACATGCTGTGGGAAATAGTCGATGTCGTCTTTGCAGACTTTTAAAACCTTTCTGTCCATCAGGGTTTCTTTGTATGTGACGATGATGACGGTGAAGGTGTTTCGCAGTCCGGCCCGTCACGGTTACGCAGTGGAAGTGTCTCCGTATATCCCCAGCAGAGTGGCCTGTGCTGCCTCACAGTACTACGGGATAGCAGGTCAGTAGAGTTCAGTGGTCACAGTTTGGAGAACACACCTGGATGTGATAAAGAATGAATGCTCACTGCTGGAGCCCCGTGCGGACGTTAGAGGAACTCCAGTTTGTGGCTCTTCATCACTTCTGTTTCCTGACTTTTGATCCGTATAAATATTCTGAAATAAAATAAGACGTGCTGTTTGTTTCTGAACGTCGACCTCAGCGAGCTGAACAGACCCCGATGACGACGATGATCACGTGGTTTTCACACCGAAACACAGATCTGTGCGTTCCAGCTGTTTTTAAACAGTCAGCTTTCTCATTCCCATCCACTCTGTCTGTGTGTGTACAGGCTGCGGCACACTGCTGGTCCTGGATCAGACCGAGACCGGGCTCACCTTAGTGAGAAGGTAACATCTGTTTCCTCATCTCTCTCTCTCTAACATCTGTTTTTGTCCTTTATGCTTACAGATGATGATTATAAGAAGTTGCAGGAGGTTTAGGGCTCGGTTTCATCTAATTTCAGCACAGATCAGATTATTATCAGACTGCGAGGAAACCAGATAGAAACCCCTGGTTTTATGTGGCTGCCACTGACTTCCAGGACTTCCACTGAGAGAGTGACATGGTCTAAAAACTCAGAAAATAATAAAAATGCAGATGATATATACAAATCAGTAGGAGTCACATTCCTCCTCATCTGCATTCTGAATGATGACGCATGTGTGATTATTCAGTAGATATGAAATCTTTGTGTGAAGTGTGCCATTTCTGAGGTTGTTGACTCCACATCTGGGGAAGACTGAAACACAGAGACTTGTCGGAAGCTGCATAGCTCCGCGCTGGAGGCGACTGCTTCACAACACCATTAAAACCCCCCAGAAATAATCCTTTAAAGTCGAATAAAGGAAACAAGAATTCAGTCAAGGGTCAAAGAGTAAGTTTTTATGTCATCCTCGTGTGTGTGTCTCAGCTGGGAGTGGAGTGACGGCCTGTTCGACGTGGCATGGAGTGAAGCTAATGAGCACATTTTGGTGGCAGGCGGCGGCGATGGCAGCCTCCAGCTGTGGGATACAGCCAATCACAGTGCTCCACTGAGGGTGGCCAAAGAACACACACAGGAGGTAACGCACACATGCTCACACACACACACAGACGCACATACAGGTGTTCTGACTGTGACGTGTGTGCAGGTGTACACTGTGGACTGGAGTCAGACTCGAGGAGAAAGCCTGATAGTTTCTGGATCGTGGGATCAAACGGTGAAAGTGGTAAGATGAAAGTTTCTCCTTTCTTCCCCTCTCCGTCTGCGTTCTGTCTTCTTCATGTTAGTTTTATCTCCGTCAGTGGGACCCTGCTCTCAGTCCATCGCTGACCACCCTCAGAGGTCATGAAGGGGTCATCTACAGCACCATTTGGTCGCCTCACATCCCAGGATGCTTTGCGTCTGCCTCAGGTGAGTCGGCTGGCCTGTCAGAGGGGTTTAAAGTGGCTGCTTTCACCATTAGATGGCGTTGTTGTGATGGTTTTTGGAAACAGGCCTGAACGTTTTTTGAACTTTGCTTCAGACCGCTCAGATTCAGCTTCACTTTGGATTTAAAGCTACAAAGGAGGAAATGTTTGATGTCATGAAGCTTTTTCTCGGTGTCTGTCTGCGAGCACGAGTGCACCTGAGCTCTGGAGGTTTTCGTGGTATTCACTCGTGTTGTTTGTTGGAGGTTTTCCTCATCGTGTGCAGTGTAGGAAGTGAGGTGAGTCTGCATGATGCTATTAGTCTTAGTAGAAATCCATAGTTACGAACGTAAATCTGTAATTTAAACACGACGTGGAAAGAACTGTGCTTTAATAATGTAATTCTTAAAGCACAGTATATTCAATATTCTTGATATTTATAGCTGAGTGATTTGCATATTAGTGCTATTTCTTAAATTTGCAAATTCTGTAACATATTGTATTAGTTAATTAGTTTAGTCTGTTATTGTTGCTGCCTTGGAGCAACTGTAACCCACATAATTTCCTTAGAGTTAGTTAGTTCTGATTCTGATTTAAACCTGCTTTGGTGCTGATGCAGACACAGGGGTGTAGTTTGTAGCAGGAGGCGTGTCTCTGTCACTGTGATGTCATCGCTGGGTGCACGAGTCTGCCGTCCAAGATTGAGCTTGCAGGTGTTTTTAGATTTTCTGCATGATGCACTTCCTGTTTCCTGTGGCACTTCTGTGGCTAATCAAGCAGTGAAGCATTTTTGGGGTTTTCTTCCATTATGAAGGAGACTTTGGTAATAGGTTGACTGCTTTGGGGATCTCCTCCAAAGCTCTGTCACAGTGATTTTTCTCTGTCGTTGTGCTTGATTGTTGAGTGGTGGGATCTTTAAAGCAGTCTGCCTGGCTCTGTTTGCTGCTTCTGCTGTAGCAGTGCGCTCCACAGTGACGTCAGACTGCTCCATGTCTCATTGGGTCATGCTGGAGACATCGCCATCCGCTGTCAGAGCAGGACTTGACAGATTCTCAGAGACTCTGCAACAGCTTGAAACTTAACTTCCTGCTCTCAGACCTACAGATGTTTGGGGTCAGCGACAGTAGACAGTAGCCTGAAGTCTATAAAACTTGTCCCACACGAGCATAAATCAAAGGCATCATCTTTGAAGGATAAGTCGAAGGTGCTGCGGTGCAGGGCTTAAAGAGTTAGTTCCTGGTTGGGTGGAGACTGTGTGGAGCTTTCATGTGTCCTCCAGCAGATGTGCACTTTAGGTTAACTGGCCTCAAGTCTGGATGAAGAGTGGTCAGTAAGACCAGAGAAGCATGCTTTCTTGTGTGTCTGTCGAGAAAGTTTTCATCCACACAGCGATGTGAGTGAGTTTGTAGCCGGAGGGAGCATTTGGATGATCTTCTGGGAGCGTGTGTAAACTTCATACAGGGGCAGCAATGCATCATCCAATCTGCACCAGCCGCCTTCAGCTCGAGCTCTGTTTGGGAGGTGCTGTCTGTCACGTGACTCGGCCGATGAGTTTGGGTTAATTGGTTTGTGAGCGAGCGGAGGTCTCTGATGAGATTCTCAAAGCAGGAAGATGTTAACCCCCCACTGCTCACGGGGTAGTCCAGGTCCAACCATTCGACCTTAAATGAGTCTTTATTTTTGATTGAGTGTATACAGAACACACAGCTGGGACAATCCGTGAGGGTCCTAACTGTTGAATCCTGTGTTTGTGTGCTATAAAAGGTCTGTTCAGGTTGGGTTCAGTTATTAGAAGTGTGCTGCAGTGGGACTCATGCATGCACCAGCAGTCCTCAGATGTGATTTTTAAGGAAGTTCTGGATGTTTTTCATTTGATTTTTGAACAAATTTCTGAGAATTTATTTTTCATGATGGCTGTGCTGAATGAAAACAAGTAAAATATGGTGTTTGTGTTCAGATCTGAGTTCTGAGTATGTGTCAGTGATCCCTGTGACAGATGTGTGATTAATGGCTCCTTGTTGTTGGCACCATATGATGACCGGTGCCACAGATGAACTTGGAGGCTGTAATTCTGGGGTTTGTTGTTGTGGTTGATGCTTCATATTTGTTTTCATTTGATTTGATTTTTGATCTCTCCGCTTTTTTTTTTTTTATTGACCTGTTTCTCAACTCGGGGAACTCATAATATTTTCTGGTCTGTAAAATATCAGGTTACGGCTTCAAACTACTCAGGACAGTGTCTCGCAGTCCTGACTTACACTAACCGGCTTTAATAACAGCTCTGCAGCTAAATGCTTTACTGAGAGCACGTCTCCATAATGAGACCTTCAGAGTGTCCGTGTCCGCCGCTTACAGCGGTTCAACTCCATGTTGGTCTCGTACATCAGCTCAACCGAACACACTGCATTTGATATTCTGCCAGTCAACTCGCCGCACGCTCACAATTACTAAAAACGCACAGTGTTTCTGTGGTCCTAAAACACATAAAAGCCTCGGCTTTTACCTACAAGACGTCCATTAGACAACAGATGGTTTGCATGTGTGACAGATTTTCCGTTATTGGTGTCGATATGTGAGAGAGCAGCTTTATTCTGCTCTCACTTCTAATAGGTTCCTGTTATTAAGATCTCCGTGAGGTTCAGCAGTGCAGCAGCTCTGCTCTCTAAAGACCAACACACAGAGCTGTAACATGACAGCAAACAAAACACTAATGATGCCCCTTGTCAGGATGATCTCCTCCTCACAGTTTTCTTTCATATCGTCTGATTCCTCAAAAGTTCCCTCACAGTTTTGGTAGATTTTTATCCTTAAGTAACTCTTTAAGGAGTGATGCCATGAAGTTGGAGGGTTTCCATTTTTCAGGATTTTTCCGTAGTCCAAACACTCGGCTGTGGTTTTTCCGAACATTCTCTTTATACGTCTTTGACTTTTGGAGTAACTCTTCTGGTTTCTGAAGCATGTTTAGCTGACCCTCACAGCCAAAAACTAATCTTTAAAGAACCGTTTGAATCCTTATAGATACAAACGGTTATTCAAAAACAGCAAAGAACCAGCCATCACTGACTCCTACAGGGGGTCATAACATAGCTCCCTAAAACGTTCCAGCTCCTGCTTTAGGAAACAGTTTGTAATCCCTGCAGCAGCACTGTGGATTCAAGCTGCTGGAGCTGGAAGAGGAAACACTTTCTACGGCACAGGGATGAGGATGTAAAGCGCTTGTCTTATCGGTCCTCCTCTGCGGTGCTGAGTGGTGTCCTCTCACCAAGAGTTAAGCTCAGAGATTTGAATGAGGACGCTCAGGCTCTTTGAAAATGTGTCTTGATCCGAGCACATCGGCGCCAGGACCTCTCAGCCGCGCGTCTGCCGCTAAAAAGACAAAGCCGACGATACCGGCTCAACCACAGAGCCGAACCTGAGGAGACTCGTTCACGTGCAGCTGTACCCCCTATGGTAGAAACAGCTGTGAAGGCGCCACTGTGCTTCCTTGGTGGGCGATGCCTTTTGTCTTTACCTTTGAGCCGGAGGTCACCTGCTGATGTCAGGACTCTGAGCAAGGTGCATGGACTCCATTCGCATTGAGACTTGCCTGTGAAACCCACGCTGAAAATCTGCAGCATTACTGAGCTGTGCTATCAGCACACAGCAGGCTACAGTAAAGGAGCCAGTGCAGTATTTATTTTGGCCTCAGGGTCTCATGAAGCTCTAAATGCTAAACACCTTGTCTGTACTTTTGTGTGCAGCTCTGCCTCCCAGAACCGAAGCAAGTATTTTAATGAAACATGTTGAACTTTATTGCTTTTTTAAGCTTTTTAAAGCTAATTGTGTTGGATGTGTTACACGCAGGCACAAAAACTGGCAGAGAAATGTGAAGCCAAACCTAAAAGTGGTCTGAAAGCGAGAGGAGAGTAGCTTGTGTTAAAGCTTTATTTAATGCGTCCAGTTGCCAGTTTGTTTACGGCAGCAGCCGGAGGCGAAGCTCTGCTGTGCACCGCTTTCTGACCTGCAGCAGGAGTGATAAAACTCTGCATCAAATTAGCCTCTGCGTTTATCTCTGTGTGCTCCTGCACCTGCTTCCAGCAGGCGCACTCACGCTCGATCCAGGTTTCTCGGCGTTCTGCTCGTCCTTTTTTCTTTTCTTTAACTTATAGACTTGGTCACAGCTTGCTTCTGCGATCAGGATGTGAGGTGGGCGGTCAGTTGTGGGTTTAATGAGGAAATAATGAGCAGAGCTTTGCTGCAGTTATAAGCTTGGTTATGTAGTTATGTAAAATTTGAGTGATGAGCCGACATTCTGAATATTCATTTAAATTAGAAATGTCAAAGTTTAGGTTGCTGTCAAGGGCTTCTGGAGGATGGTGGTCCACAGGAGACGGGCGATGATTGATGCTGGATGGGTGCGGTCTATACAACCTTTATTTCCCCCAAATAGTGTTGGCATCACCGTGAGCCTGGCGGGTCCCTGTGGGGGCTCTTGAGACATCTGACATGCACAGGCATCAAAGACCAAAAACAAGGCAAGGCTGTTAAGACTCATGGGCCCTCCTGGGCCATGGCAGCATGTTACCTGAACAGTGTGACTCCTTAAAGGTAAGACTGTGTATGATGTGAACCCTCAGAGGGGAGTTTTCGTCATGCATCCATGTTGCCCACTTCCTAAAAGTTAAAGTCCAGCTGAGGGATCATCGTGTTTACACACTGGAGGAGATCCAGCATCCTTTGTAGAGGCACATGTCCAGCTGTCCAGAGGTGCCCGAAAAGATGATCGTGAAGTGGAAATCATCATTTTTTTGTGGGGGACGTCTTCTCAGAAGGTTCTGATCACGCCTGTACTCTCAGCACACTCTTAGCAGAGGTTGGAGTCAGAATGGAAGCTCCTAATAAAACCTGCAAGCTCACCGCAGTTTAGGAATCAAATATCAAATCTGACATCACATTTTGAATTCTGTCACATCCCTTCAATGTTGGAATAAAGGTTATTCAAAGCGGCGGGTGAGAGGTGAAGGTGTTTAAACTCCAGGCCTCAAGGGCCAGTGTCCTGTAGGTTTTATTATAAATCACCTCCTCAACATATCTTGAAGTTCTCCAGAGGCCTGGTAATGAAATGATCATTTGATTCATGTGTTTTGACCCAGGGTGAGATTGAAAACCTGCAGGACACTGGTCCTTGAGGCCTGGAGTTCCCCACCCCTGCTTTAAAGCGTTAAAGCTGCTTCTGCTTCAAATAAATCTTGACACACATTATTTTTATCCACATTTTCATTTCTGCCTCACAATAACAGATTTATGAGAGTTTATGGTCAATTTCAGTGAGATTCATTTGTAATCACTGATGTGCTGCTGAGCCTCGGTGTTCTCCATCGCTCCTCACAGCCTCACCGCCGTGCTCTCGTGTTTTGTTCTCCAGCCAAATGATGTTTGATGCAGGACACTGAAACACACACACACACACACGGTTTCATACCGCTCAGTGTATGTGTGTGTTGGACTTTGTGAGCAGGTAGTGTCTGTTTAAATAACTGATAGCAGGTGTCCACCAGATACAGCAGGCTCTCTGTCTCTGCTGCACACACACACACACACACACACACGTACGTGCGCGCTGAGCGGTGTTTGGTAGGTCCTGGCCTCAGGGAAACTTTGGCCACACTCGTTCTCTGTATCTGCAAACCTACATTAGGTCATGAGCTGTGATAACAGACACACACACAGACAGAGAGACACATACACACACCGGCTGGTGTCGATGGAGGCGCCGCGTCTTGCTTCAGAGAGCGCTGCTGCAGGCCTGGTCACAGCTGTAATGAGACGATGGCAGCGATCAATGGTGAGAGAGGAGCGCTTGTTGTGATAACAGCATCGTTTTTTTTCTGAGTCAGTAAGCTGTGAAGAGTTCCTGTCGCACATGCTCAGTGTGTCCTCTCTCTATTTGGGTTTACTCAGGTGAGAAAAGAGACGAGGCGTTATCGAGGTTGGAAACCCAGAGGTCTGCTCACGGTCATATTTATGATGAGAGCAGAGGACAGATTATTCATTTTTTCATGTTTGTAACTGAACAGTGTTTGTCTGAGAGTTTCAGGCATCTCAGAAACATCTGAAGAGAAAAGGTTTGAATCATTTTGAAAAATGTGATGCCACTCTGGATTTTGGAGCTCAACACAATTTAATGACGGTGTGTGATGGTGTAATTGTCAGGCTGGTGGAGAACGGCTGAAGTGGGTCCCAGTGGTGTTTCTCAGTGGGTGATCTGACCTTTTACTAGTGTACCTGTGTTCCTGTGACGTCAGCTGTCTCAGTGGAGCTGGAGGGTGAGCGGCAGTTTGGAGTTTTTTGTTTTTTGCTGAAGTCAAAAAAATACTGTAGTTTTTATCATTATTTGAGACTTTACAGTGTTGAAGATCGGTGTTGGCGAAATATTTTAATGGTGCTCATGTTGAAGCCAGAGAAGACTCTGCTCGTGCTCCAGAGTGTTTAAACAGACTGGTGGATGTCAGCACCGTGCCTTCATGGTGAATCACTGGTGGAGCGCTGGATGCTCATAGATCAGTGACCTGTCAGTCAGAAGCTCTGCTGTTGTTGTTTTTTTTGTTTTTTTTAAATGACTTTAAACTCAGCATTGAGACCATCCAACCTGCTGTTTGCAGGGATAACCAATCAGAAGACGGCTGCCTTAAAGGGGGGAGGAGCTAATATCACTTATTTGAGACAGAGGATGAACTGAGGAAAGGCAATATGAGATCCATATGGATTATTTTGACCTGTGAATCATGCAAAGCTACCCTACAACAGGTCGCCTTGGATCATGCTCTCTGTGCATTATTATTATTATTATTATTATTATTATTATTACTTGTTATTATTATTACTTGTTATTATTATTACTTGTTATTAGGGGTTTAAATCAAAATTCATATTTTTGTATTTTCTGTTATAACTTATGAGTCGGATAATAACTGAGAGGGATGGCTGGATGGATGAGTTTTCAAGCACAGCTACCTATGATTAGTGTATGGTGGAGCTTTGCCACCTTATCTCTATCTTACGGCTTCCCCTCTGGTGGCACTTAGTGTTAGCTTGAGAGGCTACAGCCACTCATGACTTTGAAGAGAAAGGAAGCGACAAACCGGGAGAAGCAGAGATACGGTGAAGGCGTGGTGCAGATGGCGTCTCATTCCGATAAGCTTATCTGGGTTTCCATGCTCCTCACTGCTTCTCTCCCTTGCCTCCTCTTTTGTTCCTTGCCTCCTCCTCAGTCCTCTCATTTCTCTTTCCGCTTAGCTCGATTCGGTGGCAGACAAAGATCCCCACCTCCAGCCTGAGAATCAGATGAGGGTCTGTGTCTGTTTGTTAGGCTTCGATCTGCCCTCCAGGTCTCCTCTGGAGTCTGCAGTGCTGGTTAGTCGCTCTGAGCTCTCAGTGAATCAAAGCTTCAGTAATCATCAGTTAAACTCTGACCTTTCAATGAACTGTGTTTAACTCAGACTCCACCTACACATGTCATTCCTGTTTCCTGTATTTAAAAAAAGGCCCAGAACGACTGAGGTTAAATAAACGATGGTCACTCACGTTCTGTCCATCATATTGACAGGAAGCCTGTAAAATTACAGGTGCGATCAAAAAGTTCAGCCCATGAAAATAGAAACTGGATTTAAACTTTGTCTGATCGCTCCTGCTGGTGCACGCTGGATCTACTCCAGTGTATCGAAACAATGATCCTAGAATATGAACAATAAAGGTTGTTTTTTTGGGGGTTTGTTTTTTTTTAAATGAATGAAATTGCAAATCAGTGTGCAAATGGATAATTATCTCACAGACAAAGTAACCAATGGTTGATAACAACTTACCAATCAAGGCAATTCTTCCTTCAGTTTATTTCCTGGTCATTGCATTAAAGTTTTAAAGGTTCATCTCAGCACTGAGTGCTCATGCTCACATCTCTGCCACTTTTAAACTGGATGTGCATCCAGGGAGCAGCTACATGGACCCATCGTTACCAGAAAGGAGAGAAAATCCCGTTTTCAGTGCACGCTCTGGGTCATGTCCTTCAGATGCTTCAGGATGTTAAAGCAGACTCTGTGCTAACAGTCTGACCCAGGGAAGGAAGTCATGGTGCACAACCCTGCGAGTGTTCCTCACCCGATGATCCACCTTCAGGCAGCTGGCTGGATGTTTGATCTCTGCAAGTGTGAAGTCTATGCTGAAATCCCAAAATGGATGAGTAATGGGCCAAATTAAAAGCAGGTATGGTAGATTTTATGGACTCATTCCACAAACTTGTTGAACTCTGTGCAGCATCCTTCATTTTAATGAGCTGATTGCATTTTGTGGTTTTACTGGAGACAAAGCTGCTGAGATGCTTGGATTTGTGAGTCAGCGAAACCCACATTTATTTGTGTATGTTGAAGGCTTTACATTCATCTACCAGCCACCTCTCTTCATTGTCTCCTGCACACGAGCACAGCTGTGACGGAAAGTAATCTCAGAATATAAAGAAGCTGTTCGTCTGCGTGTAATTCCTCTGCTTGATTGCTGCTGTGCCAGCTCGCTCTGATCAAAGATGCGATGAAACTGCACACGTGCTCGTTTGAACCAGTGGTCGTGGTGCTTCAGATAAGCTCTGGAGGTGGTTGATCTCCGTCTGCTACTGAAAACAATCATGTAAATCTTTGTGTTTGCAGCTCCTCCTGCAGCTTCTTATTTGCACCCTCTTTGCTACAGTCTCCCACACACTCGCTGTGATCACATTAAGCCTGGACTCTGGAAATTCAAGTGAAACGAGAAAAAAGGTTTTAAAATGCAAATAGTAAGGCGTGAAGAGAGAGCAGTGCTCCCCCGTCCAGAGGAGGTTTGGAGCCAGCAGAGATGCCATCAGCAGCTGGAACCAGTTTGGAATCAGACGGCTCTTTTTGACCACCAAATTCTCCAGAGACCTTTTTTAAGCGAGGTTTTTATTTAAGCATTTTAACCACCTACATACATTATGTGTATAATAATGCTTATATTAGTGTTGACAGGGGTGTATTCAGAAAACGGTACATGATGACTTTGTGTGTGTGGACCAGAATGATGTACCCACACTGTGGTCCACACACACACACAGACGTTCTACACACACAGTTCAACACACACACAAAAAGAAACTCTGGTGTTGAAACAAAGACTTTCCTGATGAACTGTAAAGTCTTTAAGTGAGATGAGTAGAGGAAATCACCCCCGCTTTGCTGAGTGTGGATGGACCAAACTCTTCAAGCTTTTATCAGCTGTTAGGCGTCTTGACTCCTCGTTTCTGATCTGCAGCCACAGCAGCTCTCTCTCTCTTGCTCGCTCGCTCGCTCTCTCTCACAGTTGAAGAGCTTGAATTTCATCCTTAAGTGAAGGTTTGCTGTGGTTGGAATCAAACACAGAAATCTGTTTCTCATTTATTTATTTGTGTAAATGATCCTCTGTGGCTGTGCTTACAGCTAGTGTCCTTGTTTATTTGTGTGCTACGATCACTTTTGTTACATAATACGAGCTTAAAGCGCAGACTCTCTGCATTTGTGTCCAAACTGGAGGAAGGGTTTGGATTTGTGACTCTTATATAATTATACATGTCCCCCTCTTTACAAAGAGCAAGCGTAATTGGACAGTTGACTCAAAAAAAAAAA
>NW_005187449.1:2340145-2349069 GCF_000239375.1 Pundamilia nyererei
TGTTTGGACGCTCCTCACAAACGGGTGGATGGCCATCATGACCAGGTTAAGGACGCCCACCCTCCTTGACATCACTCAGAGCCAACCCATATTGAAAAGATATATAAATCTTGTAAAGTTTGTATCTGTCTTGTGTGAAACTTGTATGAAAAGCATACAAGAGTGAAAACAGATATAAGATCCCTTGAAAAATTATATAAATGAAACTTGCATGTTTTGGATACTTCTTAAAACAATACATGAAAGTAATGAGAAAGTGGCCACTTTCATGAGTAAATCATATAAGCCTTATATGATTCACTATATGATGCAAGTCTTTTAGAAGATTTCTTTTCCATATGGGAACAGTGGAACACACGGTGTGCAAACTGACTGAAACAGTAGATGTACTGTGCATGACAGAAATAAGGACACAAGCTTTGGGACTTGAGTCACAGACTGTCAGCACAGGGAACCAGGATGTAGTCATAGAAGTAAAACTGGTATTTCAAGGGTGAAGCTTTCTGAATGGGAGTCGGTTGGAGGTTTTAACTCCGTCAGTTTTATTTGGAGGTTTTTCTGCTGTGGCTTCAGCCTTAGTCTGTGACAGTCACGTTTTTTTAAGACGGAAGTAAAAAAAACTGCTGCCAGGTCGACCTGAAGCACACAGAGGTCTTCACTGCAGTTTGAATAAACCTCTGAATGAAGAGGAGGAGGAAGAATAGGAGGAGGAGGGGTGTAAAAGTTCTGCTTGATGATTGTCGCAGTGTGTTGGCAAACCCTCAACCTCTGCCCAGAAACTCACTTACACACGCTTTTCTGTGTGTGTGTGAGTTGACCAGTAGGAACATTCTGGTCAGTCTGAGTTTATCACGTTGCGAAAGAGGTTCAGATTTAAAATCAGCTTTTAATTTGGAATTCGCATTTCGTGGAATTTTGTCAGACACACACACACACACACACACACACACAGATCTGTGTGGATGCCATAATGAGTGGTCCCTGAAATGAGTCCCATAACTCATGAGAGACGATGAAATGAAGGAGCTCATGCGCTAAAATAAAAGCTGACGTCAGCAGGAACTCGAAACACTGACAGCAGTGTTCCCCTCAATTAACCTCCTTTTACTTTCAGTCTCCACCTCACTTCTTTTAGATTTCTCTTCACATTCTTCTCTTAAATTCTTCACCTCAGAAGTTTATTTCACTTCATGGCTGATGGCGAGTGAGTTGGGATCAGCACATTGATAATGGGACAAATGTAAATCCAGTAGAAGGTCATATTATAAGCCCTCCATTTCCATAGTTTGTCTTCATCATTGAGCGTTTTTCAGTGGTATGTGAAGTTTCTGCCCAAATCTCAGCTGTCTGGACGCCTTTTCTTTCTTTTTCTGCAGGAAATGTGTTTTCAGTCATTTTCAGGTGTCCTGAATTGATTTTTTTCCCCCCATGTCAGCAGATATGATAAGAGAAGCTCTCAGAAACTCCTGCAGGTTGAGCTGCTCCAACCAAACACTTTTATTGCTAACTCTCAAACAAATAAAGATATATTGGATTGACTGTGTGTGAAATAAAATAGAACAAATACTGAGCGAGGTAAGGCGATAAAACTGAGGAAACACAGAAAAACAAGGCATATTTACACAAAAACACCTGGATATATTATATAAACTCGAATACTCTTCTCTTTCTATTTGTACTCTCAGGTGACGGGACGCTCAGAATTTGGGATGTGAAGGGTGCGGCGTGCAGATTGGCCATCCCAGCGCACAAGGCAGAGATCCTCAGCTGTGACTGGTGCAAATATGACCAGGTACAGGCCCTCCAGTTGGTTAAAAGGTTCCATATATTAAATGGCATATTTGGTTTAAAAGATACTTAAAAACAAACAAACAATACAATTAAAAACCTCTATGCCAGCCTTCATTTATACAGAGAAGTGTGTTTGTTTAAATGCATTTTACTGTCTGCATCAAACACTAAAATTACATCTGATTTTGTGACCTTTAACCCGGTTAGCTTTGTAAAGATTAGCTGGTGTCTGTCTGCAGAATGTTGTGGCCACAGGTTCAGTGGATTGTACTGTGTGTGTGTGGGACCTGAGGAACATCCGGCAGCCTGTCAATCAACTGCTGGGACACACGTACGCCATCCGCAGACTCAAGGTACACACACACACACACACACACACACACACAGACACGTGTTGGGTTTTTATATCTTGTGGGGACATCTAATTGACATAAAGCTTTCCCTAGCCCCTTACCCCCAACCCTAACCATGAAAAATGTTTTCGTGTCACACACAGACTGCATAAACGGAGACTTTCGGAAACATTGACACATTTTAGTCATATGATGCAGTCATGTGACCAATGAAACTAAGATAGCAGAGGGCATTATAGGGCAGATGTTTTGTTTGCTGTCAATTTTGACGACCCTATTAAAGATTAATATCAGTTTGTACTGATAGCTTTTCTTTAAGTTCTTTAATTCTCAAATAACAGAGGTTGAATCGTCTTTAGTTTCATGAATGCGCAATGCAGGAATGTAAGCGTTTCAGCCGTTTCAGTGTGGATGAACAAATGTTCTGAAACGACTGAAAATGATGGTGTGGACGCGGAGCATTTTTAGATGAAAACACCGTTTTCAAATTTATCCGGATTAGTGTAGACGTAGCCTAAGTGTGTGCCGCTGAAGCATATTCACTGCATCAGTGTAATGTCCTCCGTGTGTGTGTGTGTGTGTGTGTGTGTGTGTGTGTGTGTGTGTGTGTGTGTGTGAACAGCGCACACATCACTGCACACACACACGCACACACAGTCTAGCACGAGAGTGAGGTCTTATTACCACCATTTGGTTGGGTGTTTTGACGCTGTCAGACTTCACACTACATCTCGACCAACACACACACACACACACACACACACACACACACACACACACACACACACACACACACACACACACGGAGGACATTACACTGATGCAGATTTCGTGCAGACTTATTGTGGCATCGTCGCTACGTCGTAACCACAGACCTCTCTAAAACACTGCACCGTACCCTGACGTGCACGTCCCTGAAACATAACCACATGTCGTGCCTCTTCACTACTGTCGATTCTGCCACCTTTTCTCTGTGGTTTTTACATTTATCAGTGAGAGAACAACAGGAAAAATAATTATAGCATCAAAATGAGGACTGACCGATGTCATCAGATTGGGTGGAATGGGCATGAGGGAATGTACGAAGAAGTGGGAAAACTAGACGGACATATGGAGAGCCATTCTCCATAATAAAGCATTCATAACACACACTGGGTCACCAGAACGGGATAAAAAGGAACATGCTGAGATAAAGTCTGAGAATTTCATATCTAACGAAGCACACAGAAGCTCTCCAGGTTACAGGTTAGCATGTTCACAGCATAATAACCATAAACATTCTGCAGTCTGCTTAGACTCATTCATTCCCAGTAACTGTGATCCTCATTAGGGATACACTAATATATTGGCCGAACATGGATATCGGCTGATATCATTCCTGTTGACTCTTGGCAGATTCACTGACATTTAAATGTTCAAGAGTCAAGAAAAAAAACTCAATGACCTGTTCAGATCAACCAGGCTGTTATTTTAAAGGTTCAGCCCGTCGAGCTGCTGCTGTGGGCTTTTTCAGCACAGCTGTACCCCATCGATCGAGGAGACTTGCTCTGAAACTGCTTGTCACCATTTGCAAATCTGTCAGCTTGTATCGATTCTCTGCAGGGAGCACAAACAAGGTGATCGGCAGCAGGAACGTAACGAGATAAAAATAAAGCAATGAACAGAGGCGGACCGCGGCGCTTCTGTTCGGCTGTCACATCAAAAATTCACGGTGAGCGAGCGAGTTTCTTACAGACGAGTGATCAGCACGTAATGAACCTCTGACAAAAGAGGAATCCCTGTCTCTAAGTCAGAGCGTGCTCAGTCCGTTTTGCGTACTGCTCTGGCTTTACAGGTGGAAGGCTCCTCACTCAAACTCCAGCCAAACCAAACCTGGGGTAAACTATCAATGGATATTTCACTGTGACCTCACTCACTGGTTTGTTGAGTCCTCATTCAAAGCCTTGATTTTTTTTTTTATCGTTTTTCACTACATTGTCCCGGTTGGGCACATAAAGTGTAGTCTGAATGAGATAATGAGGGAATATAAACCCCACAGACACACACATCTGCTAACTGCTGCTAAATAACAGATCAGATGGTAGAATGTCACCAGACTTGTGGACAGTCTGTAAGCTACACCCACCTGTGTCGACTTCTACCTGTCAGGTAAAGCGGCCCCGCCTCGATCTTTAAGCTATGCTATGAGGACCGACTCACTGCTGCCGGCAGCCTTAAGTGGACGTCATAGGAAGTGCGGTTTTTGGTGCTTCTGTGATGCCTTTACTTTCCAGCCCTGCCAGCTGCTGCTTGGTTAGCAGTTTCTGAGCAGCTTACCTGCAAACCAAACATTTCTGCTGCATCGTCACAGCTGCCTGGGTTTTACTTTGGTAATAAATGTGTTTGCAAGTAAAGCAGCGTTAAATGAACGTGAAGTGCAGTAAAGAGAAGGATGTTAAACGAGGCCAGGACTCGATATGAAAGGTGAAACTGTCAGACGCAGAGAGGGGAACAAATGAGCGAATAAATTAATTTGGGAGTGCTTCGTCTGTGAAATCGCTCTCTGTGGACTCCTCGCAGGCTCTCCGTGTCTCTGCACAAACTGCTGAGCAGAGAAATGCTGCAAACTCTGCTCAGCCTGCCGGAAGCTGTTTTTCTTTCATGATGGAGACAAATGTAGTTTTTTTTTGTTTGTTTTTTTTGATGATGGGGACAAACTGGAGCTCAGCATCAGAAACAGTGGCATGTGCATGAAGCACAAACTGAGCAGCGTCTTCTGTTGTTCTGCATATTGTGAAAGGAAAACTGCAGTTATTACTGGCGTTTTTGTAAAACACACACAGTAATTTTTACTTTAAAAGCCTAAAACATTTCAGCACTTTTTCACGTTGTGGTTATTATCTTGTGTGTGCACAGCGGAGCTCGAAGTTCCAACGACACGTTGTAAAATGTGTCATTTTTTTCATTTAAACCTTCAAACTGTCAAACATGCCCTACCTCCTTCACCTCCACGCTGATTTAAGGTTAAAAGGTCTGCAGCATGTCCCTCTGGAGGGTTTTTGACTGCCCTTCACATTATTACATATTATTGTTTCTTTGTAATCAGATTATGAATATTTGAGGAAAGCAGCAGGTGTTCGTGATGGAGATTAAAGCTGATAACTTGATATTCTTCCTTTCTTCCTTTGGAAACATGATCTCAATAAACCGTTTTCCACTTTGTT
Source organism: Pundamilia nyererei (assembly GCF_000239375.1). Lineage (NCBI taxonomy): Eukaryota > Metazoa > Chordata > Actinopteri > Cichliformes > Cichlidae > Pundamilia > Pundamilia nyererei. The sequence goes on from NW_005187449.1 coordinate 2,345,493, forward strand.
CCTTTTCCTGCAGTTTTCTCCCTTTGATAAGACTGTGCTGGCGTCCTGCTCGTATGACTTCACTGTCAGGTAAGATCACCTGTGGCGTTTCTCTCTTTTCGACCTGTTCACAAAGCGGCAACTGAGCTTTGTTTATTTAAGGACCTTTAAACAAGGTTCTCTGCAGCTCAGTGCTGGTAGAACGTTAGGAGCGCTAACAGGCGAGCAAGCATGTGGAACTCATTTTGTTCCACATCATTTTGTGAAAGCTGCTCTACAAGTTTAATGTGTTTGCACAGAGAAATGGAGAGAAAACATTAGAGAGCAAAGCAAAGCATGAACCCCACTGAGCTCATTTACACATTAAACAAAGAAAATAAAGATGCGAACAAATAGTTCAAGATGTTTAAAAATGATGGGCCTGACGTCGCTTTGCTCTTTAGTTATTCAGCTCCGGAGGTTAATGCAGAACATTATTCACAACAGGCGTATTTAGAAATGATTGACGTTGTGAGCTGCAGTGGATGCCAGAAATCAAAAGTTTAATCTGAAATTTGAAACATCTCAAATAAATCAGACTTAAATAAATGAGGAGATCACCTGAGTTCGACGTTTCCTGAAGCTTCGACTTCACTTGAGACAAAATGGACAAAAACACGAGCAAACTCCAACCATCTTCACAGCTCCTTGTGGTTTCCGCTCGTTTTTACCCCCCAGCTGAAAGCCCTGGGTACCAAAGGATGAGTGTGAACTTGCTGGATTGGTGTCTCCACACTAGCACAAATATTTTTGATTTCACATTTTCACAGAAAAAGTCCAAATTCCCAGTGAGCCAGTACATCATGTGGAAGAACGAGCATCTACTCTGGACAAATAAACTCAGAGGTCGGCTTTAAGTTACAAAGAGGAATCCAGGTGCCAGCGGTTATTTCAGGGCTGGGGCGTGCAGCATGTGCACGGTGTGGATGACCTACACCTGCAGAGTAATGTTAACATTTCTGCAGAAATGAGTCTCCTCTCTGGGTCTTTAAGATAACCTGTAAAGTTTTTGTCATGCAAATTTGATTCTTTGAAAGGAACTTTCTTTCGAGGTTAAAGGAGCGGCGATGTGATGTGGCCTGCACAGTATTTCTGCTCCTTTCCTTTCAGTTACTGCCAAAGGGAATGGATGGTGTCATCATGGCAGAAGCAACGAGTCAGGACACTGAGGGATAATTTGCGGTAAAGTTAACCAGTGTGTGAGATGGAGGGACGGACACAGAGGAAGGATGAGCTGCTCCTTTATTGGGTCACAGAGGATGAGTTAATAAAATGTGTAATTTCAAGGGAGACTGCCTCTGTGCTTCTCATGAGAATATATCTGATCCGTCCTCTCTGTCCGCTCGGGTCTTCAAAACCACAGAGGAATCGATGTTGTTCTGCGCCTCTGTCAGGCTGTGCGGGCAGGTGATGGATAAACAGATGCAGTTAGATGGATGAAAGGTGAGGTTGCCCTGTTGTCCGGCCTGGAGCAAGACGTTGTTTAACAGTGATTAATCAGTGAAAGGAAAACGAATGAGGAAGCAGTCTGGCAGTCGATGAGTCATTTAAGCCACTCAGTAGTTAAAAATGTGATCATTTTGGGCTTTTTTCTTCTCTAATGTGAGGAATGTGTTTGTTTTGGGGACTGTTGCTCCGACAAAATAACTCATTTGAAGATGTTGCTTCAAGTTCTGAGAAATTCTCAGAGGGGTTCCCAGAGCTGGCCGCAATGTCTTTCGAACCAGGCGGATCACTCTGCCCCGAGATGACCACTTTAGGGTTACGCCCTCTCTGTGACATCATACAGCTTAACGGGACAGAAACAACTGGTTGACTTGAGTGTTTGGAGCAACCGGAAAGCTGAGGGAGTGTTTAGTTTGCAGGGATGATGTTTTAAGAAGATCCAACGTCGTAACAGTGGATGTACGATGGAAAATGAGTGACAGCGGGTCTCTGCTCATGTTGCTCGATGCATCTCTGTGCTGCACACGCTTAAGAAACGAACAAAAAGCATTCAAACTCTAAGTTTATCTTTAATAAAGACAGGATGTGAAGCTTGTATGCTAATTATGCAGAGCTGCCGGATGGAAGATGATCTAAAATAATTGATTTTTTTTAAGAGACGCAAGCTTCTTTCAGATGCTTTGCTAACAGTGTTAGCATTACATAATGACAGCCAGTGGAGAAGGTGCTGACGTGAGATCCGGTATCTCCAACCGTCCCTGCAGAAGCGATGCTGCTGTGTGGCCTCCACTTATTTTCTCTTCCCTCTGTAGTTTGTGGACAACCTCAGATACGATTATAATAAATACAATGATGATGTTGAGAGGCACAGATGGGAAAGACTCTCATGCTAACATGATATGAAGACAGTTGAATGATTACAAGTATTAAAGGTTGAAATGGGAACTAATTTTAATGCTTCGTTCATTAAATTTATTCTTTATTATACAGAAGATCAGTTTTGGTTGATATGAAGTGTCCTTGATTACAATTATCATGATGAGTGAAGTCTCAAGTTATAAATAAAACTTGGACATAATGACATCTGCCTTTAAAAGTCTAAACGATGTTTCAGATAACACATCTGTAACAAGGTTCATTATGTGGTAATAAGCAGCTGGAGGTAACTAAGAAACCACTATCTGTACCTACAGCGTTTTCATATGAAAAATAAATACCAGAATCCGTTCGGACCAAGTTTAGATCGCTTTCAGTCTGGTTTGGTGCTTAATTTTGTCCTTGGCACAAACTTTTCCTTCATGTAGTCTCTCTCTGGTTCCTCTGCCTCTTCAGTTCTTTTAATTTTTTTCTAGTCAGAATCAGCTTTGACCAGAATAAATAAATGATGGATACGCGACCAAGGGAGTTTTTCCTTCTCACTCTTTCTCTGTATTATCATCTTTACAATATAAAGTACTGATGGAGAAACAACGGAGGCAACAGTAGTTGTGATTCGGTGGTATATAAATAAAACTTGTAAACACATTATTTTGGATTCTTCTGTTTCTTCGTGTGATCCCAGTCCGAGTCCATTATGATTATCCAGTTGTAGAATTGGTTTTGTGCTCTTGGTCTTGTTTTAGATTGACTTTGTTCTTCTTGTGCTTCGCGTCGCCGCGATCAGGGCTCTGTTTGGGTCAGATCGTTGTTCTCGAGAATTTCTTTACGTCTCTGTCTGATTTTGAGTCTGACTGTCTGCGTAATAGATAAAACATGAAAGTATTTAAAGTGCTTGTATTGCACGGTATAATTTGAGTGTTGAAGTGCTGCTGCCTGTTTGTATTCAGCAAACCTTCCTTGCATATACAAAGTGTTTTTCAGAATTTATTGTCCTAAATCATTTGTAATCGTCACTTTTATGCCAGAAATCTTTCTCTGCAGCCTCGGGGCTTCATTGTAAAGGACGGCAACAGTAAAAACCTTTGTTTGGTGCTTTCTTAGTGTTTCTGTGGATTATTACTGCAGATGCTGACGAGATCACAGCCGCAAGCAAAAATCTGCTGGAATCTGGCAGGTGTGTGTGTGTGTGTGTGTGTGTGTGTGTGTGTGTGTGTGTGTGTGTGTGTGTGTGTGT
>NW_005187449.1:2349132-2356185 GCF_000239375.1 Pundamilia nyererei
GTGTGTGTCAGGGCAGCCCAGCAGTCTACAGAGAGTATCTGAGCCAATTAAAGCTCGGATCAATAAAACACGGGGTCTGACACAGACCCAGCTAACGGCACGTCCCGCTTTGAGCTGTCCGTCTTCCCTTTGGCGTTTTAGCTGTTTTTCCCTCAGTTATGTTTGGCATCTTAAATGTCTGCTGTTTATTTCCGCGGGCTCCCTCTTTCAGCTCGCCACCAATCTTTCCTTTCATCCTTTGTTTGGTGTCTTGTCAGCTGCAGGAGGAATTGAGTCATGCAGAGAAACGTAATTCACCAAATCACGCAGAGCTTAAGATGAAAACACGGCGAAACCAGCAGAGCGGGTCCACTTTGAAACTGTCTTAATACCTGCATATAATAGGAAAGCAGCTGTTTGTAATCATAAACCCACAAAGAGTGATGAACGGCTCAGCAACATAGAGCTTAAAAGCTCTATGTTGCTCCTAGTTTTGGTATCAAGTCGTTTTTGTAACAGCAGCAGGAAGTAACTGATTGATATCATCCTAGAGGTGATTGATTGACCAAACAGGTGTGTGTGTCTGTGTATGTGTGTGAGCGTGCATTCACATCTTTGTGGGGACCAAAAATTGGAAGTTTACTATGCAAAATCCTGGTCCCCACAAGTTTGAAGACAACTTTGAGACTCAAAATGTGGTTTACATTTTGGGTTATGGTTAGGTTTAGGCTGAGGGTTAGGCATTCATGTTTCATGGTTAGGGTTAGGAGAAGGGGCTCGGGAAAACATTATGTTAATTAGATGTCCCCACAAGATATGAATACCCGATGTGTGCATGTTTGTGTGTGTGGGTTTGCTTCTTCAATAGCAACGTGATGCATGTTTGTTTTGTGTTGAATAATCCAAACACAGGATATGAAGATAATTATCACCCATTGTCAGCTGTGTGTGTGTGTGTGTGTGTGTGTGTGTGTGTGTGTGTGTGTGTGTGTGTGTGTGTGTGTGTGTGTGTGTGTAAGCATCCCTCAGGTGTGACAGTTGTGGGCTCTAATAACCCCAAAAGGAGGAAACGCCCCTCTTCACATTCAGGTCCACAAGCTCTCACACACACAGCAGTGAGTGATTTTCCTCACTTGTTGGTATTTGGGGTCACAGTAGAACATCTGTTAGCATTGTTGCTAATGCTCGCTGCGAGCGCTCAGACTGCCTCCATGTCCAAACATTCTGAGTTCTGTGCAGGTGTAAATCTGAGCATGAGTTATTGTCTGTCTTTCTGCTGGCCCTCTGTCTCTGGGCAAGCCCTGCAAACTTAGATCAAATAAGCAGTTAAGGATGGATTATGGATGTATACATTATTTATGTTTTGGGCACTCATTGTGAAATTTGAATTATTAAAATGTTTCATTAATGTCGTAGTCACGGGGGGGAAACAATGGTATAGGGACTGCAGCATGGTCAAAGTCATTGTCTGAAGCAGTTGCTTTGTAGACGGGGAGCAGGTCTGCTGCTGTCTGCAAAACAAATTTGTCAAGGCAATAAAATGCCAATAAGATGGATTCAGTTTCTCAGTTTGTGACTGAATGGGGTCAACTGAGTGGGTGAACTGGTTATTACATGCAGTCTGTTTGTGGTGATAAACTGGTGAAAATCGTAAATCTTCATGCACAGATATTCATGTTAATGCCTTTCATTCAGAGTCCAGAGAGAACCTCACAGATCTGAAAGAGAAATTCGAAAAGTCACCGAACTGTCTGAGTCGGACTGCAGTCACTCCGAGTCAGACTGGGATTGTTGGGAGACAGATAGCCTCCCGCCAGGCGACCTGTGGTTGACAGTGGGCGCAGAGCAACACGTTCTCAGTGATTAATGATTTCCAAATCATTTGGGAAAACACTATCTAATACGATTAAGATTGTGGTTAAGGTTAGGGTTAGGATAAAGGTTAGAGTTGGACACGGCTGGAATGCATGTTACCGCCGGGAGTGTCGTTCCATTGTATGCCATCCACAATCCGGCGCGTATCATAGGGACGCGGAAGGTCACCTTTCGCGTCCCTATGGGATGCCTCGAGACATGACAAATCATCGGTATGTTACGTGTTGGGAATGAGAACGGTCTGCGCAAAGAGAGATTAAAGGTGAGGCATGTTCAAACTCAGTTTGTTACCGCAGCTACTTGTAATCGTTTTTTTTCTAGTCATGGGGCGGTTGCCGTCCTGTCCTGAGCGAGCCATCAAACACAAAATATTCACTGATTTGAACCAAAACCATTTTGTTTTCCTAAAGTTAATCAGGTGAATAACTGAAAGCGTTTAAATGCTTGTGAATATTACCCTAAACACACCACCACCACTGCTGCAGCTAAAGTGAACTTTAGGCAGTTTCAGTGGTCAGTACTAAAAAAGGTGCTACGTTAGGTTTGAACTCTGACTCAGTAAACATCCCTGCTTCTGTGGCCTTCCCTTTGTGTTGAGACACGTGTGGAAGCAAACACTCACCTAATCCACCTGTACACTCACGGATATACATGCAAATATACCAACACACACACACACACACACACACACACACACACACACACACACACAGTTGTTTTAATCACTTTCTGTCCTGTGCTTGAAGTTTGATTTAGGCTTCTGCGGGAAATCTACGTCCTAACTACGATGTCACCAGAAAATCCTTTTAACCCTATGCTCCAACCTTCCACGCCATTCAGGTGTAATTACATTTCATGGGAGGTGCACATCAGGTCACGTGGAAGGTTACGGCGTAGATTTCAGGGATTTTTCTCATCATGAATGTATTAATGTAGTTTAAAATGCTCTGCACAAACACTTTTAGACTCTTTTAGGCCACAGTAAAGTGATGCCAGCCAGAAAACAAGTGTTCCAGTATGTGTTTTTTGTGTTTTCGTGGTGTTTTTTTTCTCTTCTTTGGTTCTTCAGTTGTATTTTAAAGATTCAGGGACAGGGGCAGGTTAGCTGAGAGTAAATGCTGTGCTACATTCATATCGCCCTACACATTAATGTCAAATAAATTAGATTAAGATTTGCAAGCTTAGCAAAATTAAGGCTATAAAAGATCCATAATGCAGCTCTGCATTTCAATCCTGTCAGAGAACAATCGCGGTACATTTAATACATGTAATTAATCGTCTTTTCCTTTCTTTTTTTAGGCTTGCTTTATATATTATACTTCATATTAAAGATTGACTTCAGCACCACAATCCAAAATATATGACTTTTAATTAAGCCTTTCTTCTCTGCGGGCTCTTTTGAAACACACAGAGTTGGTGTTTAGTTTGAAACGGAGAGTCTGAGATCATGTTTTCCTTTTATAACGTCTCGTGTTTGCTTTAGATAACACAATCTGCCGCGTGCGTGTGTTTGTGTGTGTGTGTGAGACCCTTAACATTAATTTCCTGTTTAAATTAAACTGATCAGAGTCATGAGCTTAATGGGCACGTTCTCTTTACATTTCTGTCTCGTTGTCATCTTATCTTTAATGTTGTTGTGTACACGTTCTGTTATTTTTACAGTCTTTGCCCTTTATTTTCGCCCTGGTGACCCCCCTCCCCCCATGCTGTGAGTTAATGAGTTTTATAGTAATGCACAAAGCTGGCAGGTGAATGGATAGTTCTATAGAATAAAACACAAAAGCGGCTAAATAATCACCTACCATGGAAAATGCAGACAAAAGACGGCCAAGCTTCATTTCTCCAAATAACATGTTGTGTTTGTCTAAGTGAGACAGTCACTGGGTGTCACGTACGTTCACACAAACACACAAACTTCCTCTTCCTCACATTTAACCTGATGACTGCCGGTGTCTCGTTTTTGTTGCAGTGATGATCGATTGATTAGTAAGAATGTGCAACTTTATGATTGGATCCCAAAAAACTAGTCATCACACACAGTACTGTGTAAAAGTCTTGAGCCACCCATTATTCTTTATGTTTTGGCAGGTGGATGATTTATTGAAACATACATGGATATACATATACAGCATATACAGTAAAAACAGAGCTTGTACTATTCTAACGAGCTTCAGAGTGAATATTAAGTATGAGTGCCTTTATTCTTCAGCTCTATGTCAGCTCTGTGAGGATCTTCAGGATCAGTTCTCCAGGGTTCATGAAGGATGTTCAAAGCTCTTCTTTGGATGTTTCTGCCTTTTGTTCTGTTCTCTGTCAGGATGCTCACAGAGATCTGGCTCTGGGGAGGCCCATCCATGACTGATAGTGTTCCCCTATATGTTCTTCTATCCAGGTATGATTTAATTATTAGCAGATGCGTTCCAGATGGTGGATCAAACTGATTGTATTTTTCTTCCCTCATAATTCATCTGTTTATCAAAGATCTCCAACATCACAGACTGACCTGCAGCTGAGACCATGACAGAGCAATCTGTCTGAGAGACTGCAGTCAGTCCAAATTGGGCTGCAACTATTTGGAGACGGGTTGCCTCCCACCAGACAATCTGTGCAGTTACTCTGCAGTCAAAAGACGCTGAGGGTGTTACACGATCAACATCTGGGCCTTTAGTTGGTTGCTGGAATTACTTGCAGTTCGTCATCAAACAAAGAAGAAAATTCAGTGTAATCACGGGACAACCACAGATTTATCTTTCCCTCGTCACAAGGAGTTTGTCATCCTATTTTTACTCTAATCCAGGGGTGGGGGACTCTAAATTGCGTCCTCAACATGTCTTGAAGTTCTCCAGAGGCCTGGTAATGAACTGATCATTTGATTCCGGTGTGTTGACCCAGGGTGAGATCTAAAACCTGCAGGAGACGGGGCCTTGAGGCTGGAGCTCCCCACCCCTGCTCTACTCCAATATGATAAAAGCTATCTTGGCTCGTACTAACTGCTAATGGAAGGAATCCGGTCTTTGGGTGATGACGTGATGAATCCTGCTTCCAGGCCCAAACTACTCTGTGTTGAATAAGGCTTTTGTGTTTTTTACATGTTGTAATGCTTTGTGTCTTGTTCTATTTAATCTCAACAAGCCCTAAAAACAGTCAGTGATCACTGTCGGCCTCTCTCGGGTTTTATTACCACTAATCATTTTAAAGCTCAGTTTTCAAAACCTTATGATGTAACTGCAGCCCAGCCCATGCAGCAGTATATTAATAACTAACCTCGTATTGTGGATGGATTATCTCACCTGTTCTCCCAACTGAAGTTCGGTCCGTTTACCGCATCCTTCCATGCGATTGCATTTGTCCTGAACCTTCGGGAACACTCACGTTAACTTTGAGTGGAAAAAAGTTAGCGTTCATCGTCTAGCTTCACTGTTTATATTATGCTAACATAGCTGTGTCGCTAGCGATCAAGTAGCACATCATTATATACCAGCTAACCCAATTTCAGTAACCCTTTCAAACGTCACTGCTATTTTGTTTTCTGTCTTTATTTATGTTGGAAGTGATAGCAGAGCTGTACGTTTTAATTTGTTTTGTAAATCTCTCAGTCACAACATGGTATATTTTATATTTAGATGGAAACTAGCGAGCTAACTCCCTGCTAACTTCTAACTCCGTTACATTTCATAAATTTGGTTTTCATGGATGCCTGGATGTTAAACTTAATTGTTACACCTGGTAGAGCAACAACACTGATCATTTTATTACAGATGAAAGGAGTTGGACAGTTTTAACTCTCAGTGACGCCGCAGTGATTGTGTGACTTAGGGACCTGCAGCAAGTTTAGGCCCAGGCACGACTAATGACGTAAGACTTAAAGATCGGATTGGTTGTGGTTCTTGTAAACACAAACCCCAAACATCTGGCATCAAAGCAACACAAATGTGTGACTCCTCCCTGACAGAGGTAACTCTGGGTAGTGTTCAACTTCCCCAAGACAGAGAAGAGCAAAGTTGTCTCTGATGTTCATTCATGCAACATTGTGTTTTCATGCTGTTTACCATTCAAAAATGAAGGATAAACAGTTATATTAATAGTTCGTGATAAAGTGAATGAAACATCAGTTAACTAATATCTGTATGTTTTCATTCATTTTTCATAACCGCAGTGAAGCTTGAGCTTTCTGTGCTCAAACAGATTTATTCCCCCACAGTGCTTCACAGGACAGTTCTGTCACAGAGGTCCCATTCAGTGCATTAAGAGGCAGAATAATTATCTAGCAGCCATGAGCTGACTGCAGTGGCTCATGCTTTTAGATATCGATACTGTGGAAAATGTAGAAATCGAGCTGATTTTGTTTTTATCCCAATATTTGAGCATTAAATCATTAGATGATAATAAGAAAAATCTCATTAAACTGAGACTTTTTATTTCAGAAAGTCTCAATTTTCCAAGAGGTCACACAATGTTTTTAAAAGACAACTGGCTCAGCACCAGTGTCCAGATGTTTCTGTTTTCAGGGTCCTGATGATGGATGAATGTTGGGATGTTGGTTTTTCTTTGGAAACAGGGTTAATAGGTTGAAGCAGCAGCAGTCCTCCTCTGCTTCATGCAGGAGTCTCTGGAAGAGATCGTGGATCCTTTATTTGAAATATAAAGGCACTGGGCCCGGTTCACTGATATATTTGTAGAAATTGTTTTTACTTTCTGTACGAAATAATCAAGATCTCAAAATCTCGGGTGCCGGTTTAGCTCAGCGTGTTGAGCGGGCGCCCGCATGCCATATGGCAGAACAGCCAGCCCAGGTTCAAGTACGACCTGCGGCCCTTTGCCGCATGTCTTCCCCCTTCTCTCTCTGCCCCTGCTTTTCTGTCGTTTCTTCACTGATCTGTCTAATAAAGCTGAAAAAGGCCAATAAAATAAAATAAAATCTCAAAATCTCTTGACTCATCACAAGTGTTGTAAATTTAAAAGCTTGTTTTGAAAGTGCTGTTGTGTTGTTTATTTCAGGTCCTCAGAATTTTTATCTTCATGAGTTTGAATTATGAAAAAAACTCTTGTTAAGCTCGTTAAGTAAATTAGTGTGTATAAGAGCAAACACACACACACAGAAACATGTACAAGTGCAAGAAATTGAGCATGAACAGTGATTTACACCAACACACTCAGCACATAATATCACTAAATGCTCGACTGGCCCCAGACACCTGT
>NW_005187449.1:2356269-2376244 GCF_000239375.1 Pundamilia nyererei
GGGGGGGGCCTCAGTATTAATATGGGCCTAATGGAGCCCAGTGAGAGCTGCAGTGTTCCCTCTGAAAATGATTTAATTACATTTGCAAAGTGGATGAGTCTGGAGGGAGTGTTTGCTGCGTCAGGGCTTAAACACACACACACACACACACACTTACAACCAGAAAGAGAAGTAGTCTTTCAATTAGAGTGATTGGCTGCCGTGCTGGGGTCTGGATACTGTGTTTTATTTGCACTTACCTCGCTCGCTCTGTCACGTCTTTATTTTTCATAACCTCATTTTGGAGATTGCTCTCTCACTCACATCTCCTCCTCTTTAAGCCTTTAAAGCATCGACTCTGGTTCTTCCTTTTCTTTTGCTCGTAGTATAATAGGTGCACAATAATGATGAAGTGAACTTTGAGTTGGTTTCTGGCATTCTGTCTCCACAGCACATGCTGTCGGGATGCTTCTTGATCTGAGACCTGGCATTGCAAAAAAGCTTGAAGGATCCTCTGTGGTCATTAAGCACCTTTTTTTATGCAATATGCATCTTACTGTTTTGTTTTGTTATGGATGTTATGGAAGGGAGGGTGGCCTCATAAATAAGAATTATTTTGAACTGTGAATCATGCAAAGTCTCTCTAGTCGCACCTGAATAATAAGCATAGGTGTGTAGTCTATGGCAGAAACATGAATGAATGAATGAATGGTGATGAAATAATGATGCACCATATCTTTAGCTATAAACAGCACAGAGAACACTTGGGGTCGTCGCTTTGGTCCCACTCTGTTACCTAAACTTCTAACATCTGTTTCTCTTCGTCCCTCTCCTCCTCCTCCTCAGCAGTTTTTCATTGCATTGAATGGAAAAACACTGAGCTCTTCGTTTGTCTTTGACATGCTGCAGCTTGAAAATGATCAAATATTTGTGTGTGTGTGTTTGTAGGTTTTGGGATTATAGCCGACAACAGCCTCTCCTGGATACCGTAGAGCATCATTCAGAGTTTGTCTGTGGATTAGACTTCAACCTGCACATCCCCAACCAGGTAACATCACCCACCTGTGCTGTTTGTAATGAGCCAGCTGACTTACTGAGGTAACACTCAAAGGATGAAAGAACCAATGTTTTGTGTGTATGGGTGTATGTGGGTGTTCCTGTGTTAGCATCTGCTGAACAGGTTTTAGTTCTCAGACCAAAACACGCTCCCAGACTCATATTTATCCACATTCATAAATAAATGTGTACACTCAGCTGGTTTTTAAAGGTCTCCATTTTAGAAGTTTTCATGCAAATTTCCCAAACGTTGAGTAATCCAGCTAAAGACAAACCAAATGAGTAATATAACCTTCCTGAGTGTACGTCAGCCTTCTCACCACCATATAAACATAACAGTACTCCAAAATGTCTTTTAGCAGAGGTTCTGGGGATGATCCCTGTCCCCAGAACTTAGTTTAACATTGTGACACTCACTCAGGTTTAAACATTACCAGCGATGCTTGCTGAGAGTAATTAGATGCACAGAGCGTAAAACCGAGTCAGGTTGGCCTTTAGACTTCTGCCATGAAACTGTGAAAAATGAATTAACTGGATTTAACTTGATTAAAATGGCAAAGAGTGAAATTTACTAACGTTTTATTAATCAAGTTTTTGATTTCCATTATTCTATGAATTTGGTATTTTTAATAGACGGAAATGTACCATTTAAAAAATCTGGATCATTCCTTATTCAGGTATTCCTGCTGACTTCCATATTCAGGCATATTCCTTCTTCTGTTCTCGCCTCATTGTGCCCACTCCGTGTTTCTAGTAGTTTTGAATTGGGGCCATAAATCAATCTGTCCACACAAGGCTAAGTTTTACCCACACACCGAAACGCTCAGCCCCGGTCGCCCGTCACTGTGTGGGGTGCTCTGATGTGTCAGGGTAAGAAAGCAGTGAATTGAAAAGGCCACCGGTGTCCAGTCCTGTTTTTGGACTAATTTTGACAGGAGCTGCACCGCGTGGCTCTCAAACTGAAGAAAACATGTGACATCCAGCAGACTCCAGCATAATGCTGCCGGATGAGTGTGTGGGGTATCCTGACTAAAGCTATATTGGGATTCTCATCAGCTGGGAAATTTGTGATGAAATCAGCTGCAGCTGCTTTAGGAAAGCGTGAGCTGAGGTTATCACTCCTACATCACTGCGCCATGTTGAAAGTCTTCTAAAAAAAAGAAAAAGGTTTAGCTTAGTTAGCCAAAGTTCACCATAACCCTTAAAAACACCTTCAGCCAGTTTCCCGTCTACTATTTGATGCAGCGATGCACCTTAACCAAGCAAGCTCTGCTTTACAGGATTCAGCCCGTTAACTTTAAATGATGCAGAAATCCCAGCTGAGCTTTTAACGAACCGCACCAGAAGTCCTGAGATTGATTCCTTACCCTCTGGGTGGCCATCGGATTCACTTCATTTAGGCAGCTGTTGGTTCCTTCCTGTGTCTTATGGTGGATATTTCATGGAAATGCAGCATTTGTCTTTGAGTTTTTTAATAAAACACAATTTTTCATGGAGCTATTTTGACTCTAGATTGACTTAACTTCAAGTCACGACTTGGATCAGCTGCTGCAGACTGAAGCAGAGAAGAAGCAGTTGAAAACTAGCCTGATAACTTTAGGTCAAAAATGCTTGTTTAGCCACTGTTTTTAACAAGGAAGATAAAAAGTTAAATAGTTTTAGCCGATTTGATTGGATTTTATTCTTTGCCTGCACAACCATGACCAATCGAGAAGACTACCAACAAAAACCTAAAAAATTTCAGCTCCAAAAATCGGATCCCTTCTGATTCTGATATGTACATATCTGTAAAAGTGAGCGGAGAAGGGATTTCTGTCGCACTCTTACCTATTTCCCCCAGGGTTACCACAGCAAATGGATCCACGTGTTTGATTTAGCACCGATTTTTCCAGGACAGGAGCAGACTGGCTTGTGAGCCCAGAGGCAGATGTGTTATAACCACTACACTACAAGAAAGTACGAAACTCAGAAACAGACCCACATTTTTTTTTTTGGTTGTTTGTTTTGTGGAGGTTTGTGAAGGATGGAAATAATTCACCTCTCCGCCTTGAGAGCATACAAATTCATTTTGTCGGCGTGCACCATCGTCAGAGTTTTCACTTGAAGCCAGAAATAGCTCAAGTGGAAAATCAGATTGAGCAGGATACAAACGGTGACGAGGTGGAAGTGCGTACGTGATAACGGCCTCACGATCCACGGCGTAACCCCACAACGTGATGGTAAACAGTCAGTTACCCACAGCAACCAATCACAGAGGGCAGGCTGTCCCGAACGCCAGAGTTCACTGTGACAGTCAGCGAGCTGTGTGTATGTGTGTGTGAGAGAGAGGTGCAGTAATGAACTGCAGAGTGTGTGTGTGTGTGGGTGGAAGCACCAACAGTAATGAGTTGTATTGTTAGCCGCGCTGTTATCAGTCGTGTCATTGTGGAGAAGCAGGCTGTGAAAATGCGAGCCACACTCAGTGACAGTGTGGAGGACACTTGCACTGACGTCATGGATCAGATCGCCGCTCTTATTTTCCGTCTTCCTCTGGGGTCGAGTTTCTCTCCTTGGGACGTCTCTCTGCTCGAATCACATCAGATACTCAGGGGAAAAAAACAAAAACTCTTTTCAGGGATAATTTAGAAGCATTTCTAAATAATTTGAATGAGGAACAAGAATCGACATTCATCTGTCCTGCTTTCAGAGGATGTTTCTGGCAAATAATCGATTAAGTAGAAAGATTAGACTCTAAAAAGTCAGAAAATCGTCTAATAGACGAGGTTAAACACTGCTGAGACAGATATTGCACATGCATTTAAAGGACATTTGAAATCACTAGTCAGTAATAAAGTCATATTTTACCTGCCAGTGAAACATTAGCTTGTTTACTGTGGCTAATTTTAGCAGAGCTAGCTAGCATTAGAAAATAAGACAGAAGAAGAATACGAATTTTTTTATTCACTTTGTATTTTCAAGTGTGAAAGTATTCAAATAAAGTGCTGACATCAGCAGAATTATAGAGCAATAGTAATGACGCTGAGTAACTTGGAGGTAAAAGAATACAATAACAGCTTCACCTTGTAAGTCTGCAAGAGCTGCACAACACCGTCACACAGAAAAACAACCACCTTTAGCTCTTCCGGTCATACAGACTGAGCGCTCCAGTGATTCTCACCAGCTGCTAGCATCCCCTCCTTTGTCGCCTTTGTTCTTTCTACATCGAACAGTCTTCTGTAATATTTTACAAAGAGCTGAGCTTCGTTGAAGTAGCTTCTGTTTACGTACTAAAATCATCATCGGAGGCTTACGTTCGCCTGGCTTGTCTCGTTGTTGTACTCATGATACAGCTCTGTCCTCCAGTTGATTTCCAAACCTGTTATTTGCCAGTTTCATATGTACTACTGCAACTGCGGTTCTCTTTTTGCACCTTCCCCTTTGACGTAAAGTCTTAGACCACAGTGTCAAACAAATGGTTTGCACCAAAGGGTCCAGTCTGGCATATTTTATGAACTGCTGTTCTCTGCACCAGGAAAATAGTTTTCAGATAGTTCGGAAGTGGTCATACCATTATGGTGGCTCCAACAGGCCTCGGGCACGTCCTTTGTAAGGACTACACATCTCTTTGATTTTTCAACAGTTACAGGTTCTTCTCAGTGGCGAGTGGATGTGGATTTACTCTAGAAATGTGTGAAAGCGGAAGCATCATGAAATCTTAAGCTTTTAATGGAAAGAAGGAAAAATAACTTTTGAAAAAGAATAAAAAGGACTTTAGTACAGGTTTCTATGTAATGGTTTTACTGGTCGAGCCAGTCGATACCATGTTGGATTTTATGACTCATAAACTAAACAGTCATAAAATTCACCGCCCCCATGTTTGACCCAGCAGCTGCTGCTGCAAATTGATAAAACATGAATAATTAATATAACCGGCTAATATTTCAGGTGAAGTTTGTCTGCAGTTCGCGCGAGACACTGACAGCTGTAACCGGCTGCTTCCTCCACATCACGTGATTGGCTCATTCAGATTCTTGTTCTCTGCATCTCTGTGGGTGGCCGTTGAACACGTGCCTTTCATTCTCAATAAGACACAAGTTGAATGTAAAAGCTATAGAAGACCTATTGCCGGGGTCAAAAGGGGAATTCTCCAGAGGAAAACTGCCCGTTACTCAAACGTGATTAAAAACCAGCTCTTTGGTGTTCAGGATTTTAAAAACTAGTGTGTGTGCAGAACTTATTTTCTGTTCTGTTGTTCGAGATGAACAAATTGACCAAATATTTACGTCAGTGGTCAGTCTCGCTGCTGTCGAGCGATAATGTCCACCTTTTGAGAGTTTGGAGGTATGGCAGTGGGGTAAATACCACAGAACAGTGTTTTGGTCTGTTTTCACTTGCTGATTAGTTTGACTCCCACCGAGGGCACGGTTATGTTTAGGCACTACAATCTGCTTGGTTAGGTTGAGAAAATGATGATGGTTTGGGTTAGAAATCCATCCGTCTGCTGCTGAAATGTGCTGCGTCACAGGACTGATACACTCTGTTTATCTGAGAGACTCCAGAGCTTTTAATGAAACAGCTAATAAATGTCTTCAAAGTCTCCTCGACCATCTTAGAGAAGCAGGGACTGACTGACCCAATCACTGACACGCAGGCTGGTTTGTCTCCACGTGTGAGGCTGTGGATAGTTTATGTGGTTGTTTTTTTGTTTGTTTTTTTACTGATTAAGTGTGGACAGTCGAGTGTTCGGTGTGGCTGGTCTTGGCTTTTTGTTCCAGCTCGTCTCTGGGAGGTGAACCATCATCTTCAGGGTTTTTATCAAAGCTGCAGATTCCTCTGATTATCTGTGGCACGGACATTTTATAAACCTGCCTCATAACTGGCAAAAGCACAGTTTTGTTTTTACCAGAGGCAGAAAGTGTGTCTGGCTCCATCCTTAAAGTATTTTCTTTCGATCATACTGCAGCTTCTGCAGTATACAGTATGGCTAAGCATTAGCATGAAATGGGATTCAACTGTCCTCAGAATGTGTGCGCATACAAAACATGTACAAAGGATCTCTAATCCAGGTAGGAAATGTTTGTGCTGTTAGATTTCTCCTTGCTTTCCCAGGTTTCTGTGTCTTCTATACTAATATCTGCTCTCTGTGACCAAACATGAAGACACGAGTAGAAACAAACTGTCATAAACTGGATGTTCAGAGCAGTCCTGCTGGAGGTTTCTTCCTTTTAAAAGGGAGTTTTTCCTTCCCACTGTCACCAAGTGCTTGCTAATAGGGGATTGTGTGATTGTTAGGATCTTTATTACAATTATCAATATCTATAACTAAAACTGAATTGAAGTGAATTACTTGTGCTTCCAGAAAATCTGAAGATAAAACGAAATCCTGAATATGTTTAATGTGAGTATGAACGCCACAGCAGGTCGTGTTTGATGGGGAATCTGTTGAAACAATCTAACATAAAGTCAGGAAACACAGTATTCTGAAGTACAGGTGCTTGTTGTGTGAAGTGGAGCACACATGCCGAGTCGTGTTCCACTGAGCGAACATGCAGACGGAGATTTGAGGGAAATGTTGTGCTGCATTCGATTTTAGTTGTAAGCACTCAAACTGAACTCGCACATCATTTCCATAAACAAGCTGCCCACTCCGTTAATCCTCGCACGGGCTAATCTACCGGAAACCCGATAAGGCTACACTATCTGTCCAACTGTCCAACGCCATTCATCATCCTGAAGTCTGCTCTTCACCACAGCTTCCATATTTTTCTGGTCTGTTCATGTTTAATATATTTCAGCTCTTGTGTTTTAATTTCTTCCTCTGATAAATGTGCTAACTCATGCTCATCACTTTTGTCTTAGTCACTTTCTCTTTTGCTTTGCTTTCTCCGTCCATCACACTGCCTTACCTCCCTCACTGGTGTGGTTTTATTCTGGCGTAGCCACGTGTGTCTGATGGATCACCCGCCTTTACCACGCACACACACAGGGACACACACTGCGCACTGTTTAAGTGGTTATCGTGTGTGTGTTAGAGACAGAGTAAGGCGATAGATCACACAGGACTGCAGGATGACATCTGTTCACTGGTCTGTGGATTGTTGTTTTTTTTTATTAAAACTCCTAATAACAGCTCAAAGTTTGTACAACTGACCACTGTTATTTTTGTTTCATTGGAAGAATTATTATTTTATTGTATATGTTGTTATATTATGTCTGTTATGTGCACCGTTAAAGCACACAGTCCAATAAAGAAGCACAGACCGCTAACGCGTAGTTAGGTTTGATCAAACAAAGAAAATTTGCAGTAAACCGAGCGAAATTAAATCTCCCACACATGCAAACAGTATATGCACATGATGGACCAGCTGGTCATAATGTTTTGCCTCATCAGTATTTAATATATCAGTAAATAAGTTTTGGTCTTAGTGTATGTTTGTCTTAATGCTATGCTGTCCTTTTGTGGTGTAATACAGACTGAAACTAACTGTGGGGTTATTTCTAACTCGGGATCATGCTTTATACTGAGGATCTAGATCAGGAGTTGGGGAGCTCCAGGCCTCAAGGACCGGTGTCCTGCAGGTTTTAGATGCGTCATTCATCCAACACAGTTGATTAAATGGCTAAATGACCTCAACATGTCTCGAAGTTCTCCAGAGGCCTGGTAATGAACTGATCATTTGATTCCGGTGTGTTGACCCAGGGTGAGATCTAAAACCTGCAGGACACCAACCCTTAAGGCCTGGAGCTCCCCACCCCTCATCTAGATGTTGGATATATTCACCATGCTTGTGGCTCAGGTCTGGGCTTACTTGTCCAAAGGAAAAAAGAAAAGGTAGCTCAGTAGCAAACAGTTCAACTCCTCCATTATGCATTTGCTTTATAGATTATAGGAAAACACAGTCTTGTCCAAATCTTTCAGAGAATTGCAGTTCAAAGTCATCGAAACCAAAATCCCAGATCCACATACTTAAATAAGGAAATGTTAAATATATTAGCATAAAAACATTAAAAAGCAAGAATTTTTTTTTTATAGCAAGAATTTTTTTTTTATTTCGAGTTGGATAACAAGACAAATGAGGTTAAGGTTGTGTTTTTTTTAAGTTTCTTAGTTACCAAAGCTGAAAGTAAAAAGTCTGTTAGCATTATTTTTACCCCTCATATCAGAAATGGACACATTTCTGTGGTTCTCGCTGTATTTACTCTTTGTCATCATAAAGGGGATGTCTTTGGTGGGGTGGACATTTGAGGACTTTGCTGCTTTGATATGTCACAGACAAAACAGTGAATGGATTTACTGAACAACTCTTTGTACATTCATAAAGAGTAAGTACCTTGAAGCACTGCTATTCAAAGATTAAATGTGTATATTCTGCTACATAAATGTTGCATGACTTTTGCCTGAGAGTGCCATTTTGCCACCAGCTTATTAGTCTTTTAATTACTCATTTCATTCATGTTTTTCTTATGTTAAATAAAAAATATTTGAGGAGACATGAAACGTTCTTCAGACTTTAAACTATTTCTTCCTGTGGCCTTTTTCTTCTCTTACCTCTCCTCATCACACATCTTTTATTATTCTTGCTTTCTTTGTACATTTTTCCCTCTTTGTGCTTTGCTGCAGTCTTGGCAGCCTTTGCCTTCTTTGCCTTACGACTGGCTGTTAAAGTTGATTAACCCCTTAGCAGTCCAATTAGTCCCCTAAACCATCCAATGTCCCGTGGGCGGTACGTCCGACTGCTAAGGGGTTAAAGAAGGGCATTCCTCATCTCAGTGGCTGAGTCACTGCATGGCCACTTTGCTTACTCATTCCCTGAAAGGCCATCCAAGCTTGTTAAGTCTGATTCAGATATTCAATGGAGCAGGAGGAAAGCCCGATGGACAAAAGGATGCTGATAGTGTGGTTACTGCGATCACAGTCGAACACAAAAACAGAGTCTCAGTCAGGTTTCAGAGCTCACTGCAGTACAGAAAAAACAGCTTTAGTGAAGGTTACAAATGATCTTCTTACAGCCTCTGACAGTGGACTAGAACATGCTGTAGGTATTACAGGTACTGCGCTGCAGTAGTTTGCATCATATCTATCTAATAGACCCCAATTTGTACATGTAAATGGAGAGTTCCACAGGGTTCAGTGCTAGGACCAATTCTGTTTACATTATACATGCTTCCCTTAGGCAGTATCATCAGAAGGCATAGCGTACATGACACCCAACTTTATCTATACATGAAGCCAGATAACACAAACCAATTAGTTAAGATACAGGAATGTCTTAAAGACATAAAGACCTGGATGACCTCTAATTTTCTGCTTCCAAATTCAGATAAATTTGACCTTATTGTACTCTGCTCTAGAAATCTGGATGAATGGATGGATGCCATTACCTTGGCCTCCAGTAACACTGTGAGGAATCTTGGAGTCATTTTTGACCAGGATATGTCCTTCAATGCACATATTAAACAAATATGTAGGACTGCGTTCTTCCATTTGTACAATATCTCTAAAATTAGAAATATCCTGTCTCAAAGTGATGCTGAGAAACTAGTTCATGCATTTATTACTTCTAAAAATTCCCTGAAAAGCATTTCAGACTTTTGCTGCTATGAAACTGTTTCACAAAAGCAATTTGCAGGTATTCAAGTTCAAGAGTGCATCTATGTTTTGTTTTTAAACCTGACCTCTTAAATCCAAATGCTGAACACCTCTTCAAGCCACTTTTTAACCAATCAGGAAAAAACCTCAGCTTAGTGTTATTGGCGTTGGGTTGTCAGATGAGTCAGAGATGGCAGGTGAGTGTAAAAATCAGCAGTAGCTGAAACACGCTAAATTGATTAAGTTAAACAATAATATAATCTGAACATGTGTTAACATTTCTTTTGACCATACCCAGCTCATGGCTAATGGTGTGTATGGATTTTTATAACTCTAGGAAGCAAACACGGCAGGTAAAAATAACCAGTTAGGGTGTTTAATTCGCCCTCCATCTCTGTGATGGATTATAACAAATCAAAGGATATGCAAGTTAAACCTGCAGCACATTTACAGAGCAGGATTTCTTCAATCAGTTCTGTTTTTACAACCTCAACAGCACCCAGCAGACTTCATCCCGCGTCTTCTTCACTGTTCAATCCAACACAAAGCTGCTTCTAACACATGCAACAGCACAAATCGTTAAGATTCACGAAAGTGAAGCAGAACCAAGGTTGTACTTTGAAAGCTGAAATCATGAGCCACTCTGCAGCTGGGACAGATGACAGTGAGCCGGTGTGTCATTCAGCTGATAGCCTCGTCCATGCTGAGGCATGTCATTCAGATGATAGCCATGTCCCGGCTGATTATAGAGTAAAGAGAGGGAGGTGGAGCTGCAGCTGTATTTTCTCCTTCACTGGACCGTCTGAAAGCTCTGTCTGTGGAAAAAGACTTCAGCCGAATATTTTCAGTCAGGATTTTTACCTCTTGAGTTTGTTTCAAACAAAATGTTGAATTTTTATTTCTTATTGATAAACTCACACTGAATATTTGTATGACATCGTGCAAATTAGGGATGGGTATCGTTTAGGTTTTATCCGATACCGGTGCCAAATCGGTACTTTTGAAACGGTGCCGGTGCTTAAACGGTGCTCGAACCGGTGCTTAAAGAATGGAGAACACAAACTTTGTCCAAAAACCTCTCATGTTCAGCTGTTTTTTTTTTTTTTGTTTTTTTTTTGTAAAAAGATAACAATGTTAGCCTTTTCTGCAGCTATAGGGGATTTATGGCATCACTCTTGGCTGGAAGCAGTGCTTATTCAATGGAAAAAACAAATTTTGTGCAAAAAACCTCATGTTTAGCTGTTTTCCACTTTTTCTTTGGTCATTTTAGCCTTTTTGGCCAGGGTGAAGGGAGTATCTGCCATCAAACAAGAAGACAGCCACGTAACTACGACGGTGTTTGCTAGTTCACCTTACATGCATTAATTTAATAACGTGGTTAGCCTACTCAACGTAAATTACACACGAACAACATTAAGCTACTGCTGCCATCATCATCCGTCATCATTTCTGCTACACTGGCAGGGCTAGGGGCCAGGACTCTAATCTTCGGGTTCTTGGGGGATGTTGCTCCAGGTCAGATAACAGGCAACCCACGTGCAGTAGATGTGCGGTCTGTGATGTGAGGTCTCGCAGCAAGCTATCAAATACGGTGCATTTCTCGGCTTTTAACAAATCAGATTCAAGGTGTTACCTCCTTTGCACAGTATCACCTTAAAGCACTTGTTGCAGGCTGCTGAGTTTGCATCTTTTGCTGTGAAGTACAGCCAGACTTTTGACCGCTTCGCTTTGGGCATTTTTAATCTGTAGCTATGCTCTAAAAGAACGTACATACCTGGGCCCGCCTACTATCCTCGGAAACGTAAAATGATTGGATGGAATCCAAAGTATATGACATCTCAAGGGGAAAAAAAAAAAGCACCGAAATAAAGCACTGAAATGTGCGCTGCTTTTCGGTCTGGTTACTACCGTTTATGTCAGAACCGGTACCCATCCCTAGTGCAAATGCTCCAAATGAAAAAGCCTGACCCCTGACATGTGGACTTACCAAAGAGTGTCAAAGAGTGCTAAAAGAGTGCTAAATAAATATAAATCTAATGTTCAAAAAGATGAATTTACGGTTTCTGTATACAGTGGCACTGTGGTGAAGAGGAAACATGATGGAAATGGCAGAGATTAGGGGAAACAGTATTCCTGCCTTATGGTGGGTAACTGTTTTTCCTTCTACTCTTGACGTATCAGGTGTCCTCAAATTGCTGTATTGTGTGACTTACAAACAATATCTGATTTTGTAAAAATGCACCAGCTAAACAACCAAAAAGTATAAAATGAAATTTAGGCTCCGAAATTTAAATGTGAAGGCTTTAAAATTACAAAATGTTTTATTAGTTAGCTTCATACAAACGGCAGTAAGAAAGAAATCAGATACAGATACCGTTTTTTTCAAAGTCCTCGGCAGGCAGGTCGTTTAAAATCATCCAGGAGGAATGGGGGAGGGGATGATGGCTCGGTCGTCTGCAGTGTTGGCACTTAGATGAATGAAGTGTGAATTTTTGGTCTCTGATGTCAGAGTTTCTATATCTTTCTTCTTGAATGTGGTTCCATCACTGAGAATAAGAAGTGGGCTAAAGGCTGAAACAAAGTTATCGATACCCACGTACATACGAACAAGACCTCATAGTCTGCGATGCTAAGATCAGGACTCTTGTGGATGGTGGTTGTTCTTTAAGACTTAGATGTCTCGTTGATGACGCTGTCTGAAAGACGAGAACAAGAAAAAGTTACATGAAAGTACAGGAAACATTTGGGTATGAAGAGTTTAACATGACTGACACTGACAAACTGTCCTGTTCTGCTTCGAGTCAGTCTGAGTAAATGTTCTGGTATCTGGATGGTTGAACTAAGAACTACCTCGACTCATCTGAGCCGGCCGGCTCCACCTTCTTAAAGCGCTGTGGTCACTTTTAACCCAATGAATGAATAAGCTGACAGTCCCAGAAAACTCTAAAACACAAAAATATGACTTTTATTTTTATTTTTATGATTTAGCTCTCAGCTGATGTCGTGACTGCTTTATGTGTTTGTGCTGTGAAAGTAAACCCAAATCAAATGTTATTTCTTAACAGACACTCTTTCCTCTTCATTCATACTGACGAGCTTCTGGGAAACACTCAGTATCTGTGGTTTGATGTAAAACCACCGCAGCTGAGATGAAACCTGGATGACGAAGAGAAAATACTGCAAATATAAAAGCATGTTTTTATTAATACACTCTCAGTCCTGCTCAACCTGCTGGTGAATCAGTGGAGACTGATGAAAGCAAGAGGATGAAGTGCAATAAATGGATTTATGTCGATGGACAGCTCTTAAACTAGCCTTCACAAACCTGAGAGGATGTTCTTTGGAGGCAAACCACAGGAAAGAAAAGAGTTTGTTGTGCAGACCTGGAGTCGGCGCGCTCTCTAAACTCCTTTGTGCCCGACCTGATAATGGAAGCTAATTCAGGTGGAACACTTTGATGTGTTTGTGAGAGGAGACAGAGACCACACTTAACCCGAACTCCTCTGTTGTCTCAGAGCTGCAGGTAATTTCAGCTGGAAGCTTGAGCGTGATTTAACTTTACCGCAGAGAACCAGCTGTTACCTGCCCAGTCACATCTTCTTTTTTTTGCTGCAGAAAAGAACATTCAGTTTATTCCAGATTTTCTCTGGATACGTGCTTCACTTTACATCAATCTTCACAAGCTCTATCTTCTGATTTCTAAAAGTATATAAATTGTGAGAGTTTTGGTTCAGACATGTTTCTGTCAGTGATGTCGATGCTTGCTTTATAGTCCTGGATTAAATCTGTGTTTAACCTCGTGTGGTGGAAATGAGCCTCATTTTTCCATCTTTCAGGGACTTCAGTTTTCATTAATATGAATATAAAAATCCAGAAATTTCTATATAATGTGATTTTCCCATCATTACGGAGTGAAAGCATCAGATTCTTCTCTCACTGTCAGTCATTCCTTACTTGAACCATCGAGGATTGTCAGTAAATGCCGACTCAGACTTGCAGAGCCTCAGGAATCATCTTGTTTGTTCAAGCACCAAAAAACATGATTTTACTGTGATTTTAAGCAGTAAATCCATTAGAAGCTGGAAACAGAATATGTGGCTTTGTGTTTAGTGTTTATTGTTTTTTTATGAGTGTCATTAAATAGAAATATTCCAGATGTTTCTTGCACCGTATTCTGTAAATCGTCAGCCTGACATGTTTAGTACGTCTGCAGACTGCAGGATGTTTTTTGTTCTATTGATTCGGTTCATTTGATGCTGCAGGTTCAAATCCCGATGTGAGTGTGAGGTGCTCTTGAACAGCATGTGTGTGGTTGTGTGTATGCAGGTGGTGGACTGTTCCTGGGACGAGACGGTGAAGGTGTACACACCTGCGTGCCTGTCGGTGGGAGCGCACAGTGCAGCTCCTTAAAATGCCCACAGACCTCTGAGGACGATTTCACCTCGGCGCTGGTATTCGAGCACTTCTCCCCGATGAAGCCAGTGCCTCGTCCTGAACCATAACGACTGCTTCGCCGACGCACACCCGACTCTTCACTTCTTCCACATCGTTGTTCAAGATCCGAGCCTCAAACTTCAAACTGTGAATGGTTAAGACACACGCCACTGAGACGTCATTGCTCTGACACTTTGGTACCAAATCGGAGCCAAAATTCTGAAAACATAAGTTTCACAGGTGGCTACTGGACCCTTGTTGCCATAGGAACTGGAAAACACCAGCCATCATGTTTGGGCAGATGAGCTGGACATTACTCGGTCCCACGACTGTGATCGACTCTGTCAGAATAAAGCATGTGTTGGCATGTGTTCGAAAAGCAGATATTTTACTGTGATAACTTTTGTTCTTGGTTTTGTTATTCTGGGCATTTCACATTATCAAACAGTGGCACCCCCGTATTCAACGCTGCCTAGCACAGTGGCATAGTGGTGCAGGGGTTGGGTTTGTTGCCTCACAGTGGGAAGGTTTCTAGTTCAAACATTTTTGTGTGTGTACTCTGGCTTCCTCCCACTGTCCAGAGACAGGCATGTTGAGTTATTCTAACTGACCATGGAAGTGTGGTAGATACATGCACACACACGCAAACACACACGCACACGTCTGGTTTGCATTCCTCATGGGGACATCCCATTGACATAATGCTTTCCCTAGCCGCTTACCCTAACCCTAAACCTAGCCTAGCCATAACCCATTTGTAACCTTGACACTAAAACCACATTTTGAGTGTGAAAAATGCCTTCAACCTGATGAGGACCTGGATTTTGGTCCCCACTAGTATAGTAAATTTCAGATTTTGGTCCCCACCAAGATAGCAAGAACCCGTACACACACAGCTATACTGTTTGCTCTCAGACCTGGGAACTTTGGAAAAACTCCGGAGTTTAGGAGTGAAGCTAACACCTCACACTGGACTGAAACAGGTCTGCCCATCATCAGTGTGTTTAGTGTTTTTATTTTTTAATATTAATTGCTGCAAGTTAATTTATCATTTGTTTCTCAATCAGGGATATTTTTGTGTCTGAGTTGAACTTTAACCTTTGTACTCTCTAATCAGTTTGAGTTTAAAACTGCAAATGTCCTTTATGTTTCACACGTCACTGAAAAGTTTACGGTGAGTTTATTTCACAGTCAGTTGAGACGGCTTCAGTGTTTGGCGATGTGCCTTGAATAAAGCTAATTTTAATAGTGTGGATCATTTTTTGTGAAACACGCACATCTGTATCACTGGAACATTTTCATACGGGGAAAATGAAAAGTTAAAGTCTGTCCCTCACTTTGGAAGAAAATGGGAATGATCACACTGACACTGATGTTTGTTTACATGAAGACGAATTCATGTCCAGGAAGATGAATTATTTCACATCATCATTTTACATGCTGTGAGACTCTTCAGTGTCTTCTGGATAAATCTCAAATATCCTTTGAGTCCTTTCAATTTTTGCAGGTTTCACTGACATAAAATGTTGATTATATATATATAAATTGTAATATTTTTAATATTGATATTTTTCCGCCAGTGTTGAAAAAAACCTGCTCAGTTTAAATTCAAAATGAAATGAACGAGCCCACAGACGGGTGAAACTGTCGCTGGCTTCAGGCGACGTGGTTTCTCATTCCTTCGCCGTGATTGTGTGCTACACATTCATTTGGAAATCCATATTAAAAATGGATTCACGCCTGTTAAGTTCTGTGTTTGAAGTTAAATTACTCGGCCTAATCTATATTACCTATAGTTTCTAGAACAATGCATGCATGTATTTGCAGTTTCCCCTCCTCCCTCTCTCAGCGAGTTCCGGTCTAAATCCTCGGCCCGTTTTCCCAACGTTTGAAAGCGCCTCCGTCTTCTCCTTTCTCCGCGTGTTAATTGAAGCTAATGGTCTGAGCTCGATAAGGGCGGATCCCCCTCCCCTGTGGCCTGCAAACTGATTTTCTGATGAAACATTTCAATTAAAATATTGTCCAAGTCATTTCCACGCCTGTTACGACTGATGGTGGAGTCTCTGTTTTTCGATAAGGAGGTGGAGGAGGCTTAAAGGAATGGAAAAATAGAGATGTCTGTTTCTCCAGGATCATGGCAGGCGTCCAAATATACATAGAGGGTTTTTGTTGTTGTTTGTTTTTAGCTCTATCGAAGGGAAATCTTAATACTGCAGTAGATAAATCGTTCCATTAAGAAATGATTTTCTGTGTCTGATGCGGAAGAAAACGAGTTCAGCCTCATCCAGGATCTTCGGGATGAGCTGGTGGCCAGAACACAGGGATGGAAATCCCCGCAGCAGCATCACTTTCTCAGTTCAAGGCTGGAAGCAGGGACGTCACAGAGTCCCCGCCCTGTTTTGTACTGTTACACGTGCGGCGATATCCAGGTTTCATCGTCTGTGCATGCTGGGCAAGGGTTAAATTTGATGATCTGAATCCTCTCACACGCACATCCATTCATGAAGGGCTCAAATGCAAGAGGACACACACAAGGGTGATTAATGCTCTGTGAGTGAGAAATTATCCACCAGTTTAATGCTGATATCAGTTATGTAGATGGAATATTTTACAGGAGGTCGCACACCTGCAAACATCGGGCACGCGCTTCCAACAGCCGCTGCATTTATTCAGGTGACGTACCCTCCAAAATCCTCCACTCATTCAGCTTCCTGCAGATGCCACAGATGTGAGGTCAGGGGTGCTTTTCTCCAAAGAAGGGCTGAAGATGCGTTACACGAGTATAAATGCAGGTGTATCTTCACATTCTGGCTTGTCGTTGTCCCACGATTGATCAGGTGCCCAGTCTGCTGAGGTGAACCAAGAATGTGTCATTTCATTTCTCTACAGACCTGGAGAACAGAGAACCTGAAACCTGCTCCACAGATCCGGGCCGATTCCATGAAACACGGAGTTAATAAAACTCGTTTAGTGCAAATAAATGAGCAGCTCATCTCCGAGGTCTTTAATCGAGTAAACCTCTGATTTCAGCGTCTTTAGTGTGAGGATTTTCTCTGGGGTTTTTTCAGCTGCACTTTCAGATTTTTCTAGCATCTTTGTTTGTTTATTTCTCATATTTTACAGATTAATTAATATATTTCAAAAGATAATACTTCCAGCCTACACTCAGACTCCGAGGCCCTGCACTGAACATGCTGAGCTGCTCCTGTTAATATCTGTAAAATCTGTTGATTATTTCATCCTATATCCACGCTGTGCGGTTTTCAGCTTCAGCAGCGTATAAATCTATGATCTGTCACGGCAATAAATCTGATTAAGACTGAACTGCAGAAGAGGTAAACACGGCTACAGTCATCTGTACTCCTGCTGAGTCTTTACAGTCGTACTCGTCGGCACTGGCGGCTGTGATCCGCAGCAGACGGAGTTTAGGAGATTATTACACCTCCAAATAAACGTTTTGCTCTCTGAATCAGAACAGTTCAGGTTTTAAGGTGGAAGAAATGACTGCTCAGATATGCCAGATACAGAGTGTACAGGTCTAGTCTTTATCAATCTACCTGGTAATGTTTCGTTGTTTCCTGCATGTATGTAAAGTCTCCCTGCTTCAGACTGGAGACCCACGCTGAATCCCACACCTGAGACAGGTTGTGGCCCCGTCATGACTCTGAGCAAAGGAACAAAGTGGATGGATGCTCATGTCAGCTTTAGCTCTACAACTGTAGAGTTTATCTGGAATCTGTAGCTCAATAATAAGGTCTTTTTCCACCTTTCCCATCAAATTATAGTAATTGGCCGTCAATAAAATCGTAATTCCTCTGTAATTCAAGTAATTTCTATTATTATATTTTGAAATTACAATGTAATTATACTTATGTACAATTAGGTAGCTACACTAGAGTAACAGTGACGGCAGATGGCTACCCCTCCCAGAGCCTGGTTCTGCTGGAGGTTTCGTCCTCTTAAAAGGACACCAAAGCGCTTGCTCATAATTGTCGGGCTTTTCACTTTTTTCTGTGTATTATTTAGGTCTTTAACTTAATATAAAGTACTTTGAGGCAACGATTGGTGTAATTTGGCACTGCATAAATAAAACTGAACAGTCTAGAATAAGGAGGTAACAAGTTAGATTTGTATAGAAAACAAGGAAATGTCTATCTATTTTTCTATTACTTAACTGTCCTTTTTAAACTTATACTTTACTTCAAATTTACTTACAGTATAACTTTTAAGTAATTGTACATAAACATAATTAGGCTACATTATCATGTCAAATAAATCCTGGTTAATTACTCAGAAATAAAGCCCTTAGTCTCAAGCCAAATTATAAAGTGTTACCAAAGACACAGAGACATGTATGTATGGGGTCAAGTACTAACTCTGGGAAAAACGGGAAATAATCAGAAGCCACGAAAACCCCCCACAAAGAAACAAACTACAGAACGCACCAAAGCATGGATAAATAATCTAGTAAATTGTTGTTGACTCAAAAATCCGATGAATGCGCTCTCACTGGTCCGATCCCTGCACACAGAAATGTTTATCATAGCTGGAATTAATATTACAGAGTATTTAATATCTTCATCTTTTGGTTTTGGCTCGTGAGGGTTATTCTCTCTGATGAAGAGGAGGAGGTGCCGAATCAAAGTCATGAATATTTAAACTGCCTCTCAAAACAAAGATAAAGACATTTCCACGCAGACACTCGCGGTCATGTATCCTCCGTGACTTCATTGATGGAGCGGGTAAACACCGCCCCCTGCCCCCCCACCCCCCACGGTTCTGAGCCAAGAGGCTCTGCGGCAAAATGTCATTACAGAGTGCGCGCTCCGAGGAGAGGCTGCTGCGCTGTTTGCGCCGCGCTCCCACTTCTGCAGGACTTTTTCGTCTGATTTTATTTTCCGAGAAAGAAGCAGAGGAGAATGTCCACGGGTGATGATGATTCAGTGGAAACTAAAGTTTGTGTCACGTGCAGCACCGACTCCGAGCGCGAGCTCCTGCTACGTTTCTCCGTCTGAACGCTCCTGAACGCGGACAGCGGGCTTTGTGCAGCCTCAAGTCCCTCCTCTTCCGCGCCTGGCAGCACCCAACCTGTCCACAGGGCTCCCCGACACCGACTCCTCTCTGGCCTCCGTCATGGATGTGTTCAAGAGCCGACTTTTGGGAATTTCCGTGGCCGTGGCGCACGGCGTGTTCTCGGGCTCCCTGAACATCCTGCTGAAGTTCCTCATCAGTAATTATCACTTCGGTTTCCTCACGCTTATACAGTTTCTGACCAGCAGCACCGCAATGATCACCCTGGAGACCCTCAGGCGGCTGGGGAAGGTCGAGATCCCCCCGTTCAGCCTGCAGCTCGCCAAGGTAACCAGTGTGACAGGAAGTCTCCA
The DNA here is from genome assembly GCF_000239375.1 of Pundamilia nyererei. Classification (NCBI taxonomy): domain Eukaryota; kingdom Metazoa; phylum Chordata; class Actinopteri; order Cichliformes; family Cichlidae; genus Pundamilia; species Pundamilia nyererei. The sequence continues at coordinate 2,375,692 of NW_005187449.1, forward strand.
CAAAGTGTCTTTATTCACTTTATTCATTTAGAGGCTCGCAAAAATGTAATATTTCTGTTATTTAGATCAAAACTTCACTATTCAAAATGTATTCATTATAAATACACAGATTCAAGTATTTATACTTAGTGAAGTAGTGAAATCAGTTTCACTACTTTTTTAACGCATTTTAACGGATTTTTCTCTAAATCCACGGTCACTCATTTAAACTGCAGTTTGTGAAAGTTACGGTTTGAAATAGAGGAAACTGCTTAATCATCGGCTCAGACCTGCCTCAATAAAACTAATGACTGAATAAAATTTGTTTTAGAGTGGAACATTTTGCTTTAATTACTGGCTGATTGACAAGATAGGCCTACATTAAAGAGACTGCAGTGATGGAACGGAATCATAATCTGGAGGAAGAGCGTAAACCTGAATATGGTACTTTTTCATTCATGTCCCCACTACAATAACTGTAATAACAGACTGTATATTCTGCATGGACTCATTGAGCTGTTACACACACACACACACACACACACACACACACACACACACACACACACACACA
>NW_005187449.1:2376264-2399385 GCF_000239375.1 Pundamilia nyererei
CACACACACACACACACACACACACACACACACACACACTGTATAAAGAAAGATGGTTTTCCTTTAAACCCTGTAAGGTTTAATTCAGCAGTCTCTGGGGACGGGCTCAGTTTTTACTACTTCATCATTAAAAACAATGTAATTAGAACAAATAAATGACACCTGCTCAAAGCTTGTGTTTGCCAAAGCTTTTAGGAATAGGAGCTTTTCAGAAATCAATGACTTTTTTGTTCACAAGATTCTTTTTATTCATTAAAAACGTCCAGATCTGAGAACTGAACTCATCATACTGGATGCTTATAGTCTATTTATCTTTATTTTATTATTAATGTTCTTCTTCACTTCAGCTGTATCTTTGAGTTTAAACACTGTATTGGAGCTGCCATCCTCATCATTCATAATTAATGTGAGTTTTAACATAGAACAGGCCTCCCATCTTTCACTCAGTGAAACAGGGTATAAACAAGGCATCAGAACAACACAGAGACACGACTGCGGTCATTCCACCTCTGCTTGCATTTGTACGATTCGCCTCCTCGACAGTGAAAAATGATGACAGTCGATGTACATTAAACAGAGGCTGTGGGTCCACTGAGACCCAAGGCCTGATCCGTCGAACACAACGAGTGTTTCTGGATGAAAGTACAAATACTACACGTTCAGGCACAGCACATTAACTCCAGCTGCACTCACTGCTGCTTTAGGAGGCAGATTTAGCTGTGATTTTTGGACTTCAGTGTAAATCTGAGGCATTTCTGTTTTGCTACATTTCAGGGGAAATGCTGTACTTAAAGTGGAGTTCTGAAGTGTAGCGATTTACTGACATTACTACCATAAAAGTGGAGTTCTTTAGTGCAGTGCCCTGAGTGTTTTGGAGTGGTAAATACTGTGCCGCTCGAATATTATCCAGGTATCTGAATACTGACCACACTGCAGAAGCAGTGTCCGGTATCGTAGCTGTGTCCAAATTCAGGAACCACATCCTCCTGTGCCCGCATTTGTAGGCCAATTACATTACAGCGACACGACGAAGACTGTCCAAATTCGAAGACTCCGACAAATGCGCCCTTCATTTCCCCAGATTTGAAGGATGGGTTGGGTGTATACTTCGTGGCCCAACATATCCCAGAATTCATAGCACGGCCCTGCTCAGTTTCCAACAATGGCGGCAGCTAGTTAGTTTTAATATTACTCTTATTATTCTTTCTGGGTCACAAAATAAACGTTTAACATATTTTCAGGCGAGAATGTAGCTGTGTAAACCTCAAATATCTGCTCAGTTTATCAAGACACCACATATTTTCAAAAGCGCTCCGACATTTTCGGAGACGTCTGTTACCCTCTAGCTCGATAGCTAGCCGGGGGCAAGGCTCACTAGAGCCGGTGAGAACACCGGACTCCTGGCAAATCGTTTTCAAACCCACCGCTGTCTTTCGCTACTCAGGTTAAACATGATATATAAGTCACTTAGATAACTTACAAATGTTATCGTTTGGCTTTTTTTTGGTTTTCATTTGTTCCTGAGTAAATCTGTTTGGCTGAGATTAAAGTTATAGTTTTTACACAGCTGAATAAGCGTCAAGCAGACAACTGATTATCAGAAGTGTGAGATGCTCGAGAATATACTCCGGTGTCTTGTTATATTTTAGAGAGCAAGGAGCAGACGAGTTTATTAAACTCCACCGAAACAATCTGCAAATGTCATTAACATTTAATAAACTATCATCTTGTCTTTATTTTTAGTTAGCACACACCTTAAACACTTAAAACTGTAAGCTAATGATAGTTATATAAGAGCAGATGCTGCTGGTGCAATAAGCTGTACGTTCTACGTCCAATAGATGATGAGCTGATTAGTCGACTAATCACAAAAATAATCGGTGACTAGTCGACTATCAAAATAATCGTTTGTGGCAGCGCTATGTAGATGCAAACAAGTTTCATTTTAGTCACAGAAACATGGAAACACTTCAAGTCTGTTTCAGGCCTGAGAATGTGTGTTTGCATCAGCTTGAGCAGGAAGCAGATTTCTGTTATTGCTCCAGCACGTTCAAGATACTCAAGTAAAGTGGTCAGGTCCTCAGTGAAGTGAATGTGTGTTAATGTGTCACCATGGATGCTTGTCTCTTCCTGTCTGTGCAGGAGTTTGCCTCAGTGTGTATCCTCTCCACGCTGCAGTCCACGCTCACGCTGTGGTCTCTGCGCGGCCTCAGCCTGCCCATGTACGTCGTGTTCAAGCGCTGCCTGCCACTCTTCACGCTCAGCATTGGCGTGTGCGTGCTCAGGAACGGCGTGCCGTCTGTCGGGGTGGTGACCGCTGTGCTCATCACCACCGGGGGAGCTGCGCTAGCTGGTGAGCACAAACACACACACACTTGAGTGTTAATTAGTGACAAACTAGTGCACTGAAGCAGTTTAAGGTGCTCAGGGTTCTGTACCGCCCATAGTCCTGTTTATGTCTTTGTTACTAACGTGCTAACAGGTTTTAGCCCAAGTCCAAGAATATTCCACATCCCATTAATGTGCTGACACACACTACCCCACCAGAGCTGCTTGTCCCATTGTCCATCTTTGCATCAAAATGCTTTCCTTCTTTCTCCCCCTTACACCCTTACCTGGTTGCCTTGGACAGCTGCCCTTATTCAAGTCTGGTTCTGCCAGAGATCTCTTCCTTGTTAAAAGGCATTTCTGCATTTCCACTGTCAGAGTGCTATTTGTAGTGGATTGTCTCAATTTTGGGGGGTTAACATTTTAAGGTCTTTACTTTGCAATATAAAGTGCCTTGAAACAGATGTTGATTTGCAAAATTAAAAAAATTAAAGAGTGGAGGAGACTCCAGTCATGTCTATTATTGGCAGACTGGTCCACATAGCGTCCGTCTGATTACTTTAACCACCTTATTAAAGAACAGAGGTGTTGGGATAGTTGCAAAAACATTTTGAATGCTTCTATATCAGTGTTTTTCAGAGTTTTAACATTTTTGACTTTTCTTTATGCACCTTGGAAGTTGGTGAAGTTGTGCCAGGAACCTGTTTTCTTCTATTTTTGAGCAGCTCCCACAGTCCTATAAGCTGTTGGCTGGTTGGCTTGTAACACCCACATAGCCAAAGCGATGTGCCGTAAACAGATTCTCAAACAGCTTTTAACTTGTGTTGTGTTTGTGGGAAACAATCCCTCACTCTCTTATTCCTAAAGCACAAGTGTTTCAGGTCAACTCCATCTGTCCGTGGTCAAATGTCAAAGGTGTAGCGTGTACTTTTTAAAGAGCCTTCTCTTGCTGTTCATTCATCCCTCTGTTAACTTGTTTACTCTGCCTTTCCATCTTCTTTTAATGTATTTGTTTTTTTCATAAAGGAGAAGAAAATATTGAAGCTGATCCTTAAAAACAACAACAGTTAAAGCTGTTTAAACATTAAGTTATCTGTCTTATACAGATCTTTTAATCATCATTCTCAGCAGTAAATGTTGCCCTTCCATTAGCGATAACGATCCTGAAGTCATAAACAAAAACCTCCACGCACAATTCATTTCCTGGATTAATCCAGTCTGCTGGATGGGGGGTTGCTGGAACATGGACTGTGAACTCTGCAGAATATGAATCTAATGGACAGATTCATCATCCTGGGTTTTAATCTTCATGATAATTACCGCTTCTCGCAAAAAAAAAGTAAGATGTGCATCTTCCATGCGTCCCTTGTGGATTAGCCAAATCTCTGCAACATTTGGATTGTTTGTCACGTCAACAGTTTGCGTATGAGGCACATCTTTCAGCCATGATTAATATTATGGGGGAGATAGCTTATGACCCCTTCCCCCACCCCAAGTTTAATAAGCCTTTGTGATGGTTGATGTTGTTGTGCAGCGAGTCTTTTGAGCCGAATGTTTTTCAGGGTCTACTTCCTGTTGTATGTTGGCACATACTGTACCTCAGAGCCTTTATTCAGATTTTAAACTTTATTCTAAAAGTTGTAAAAAACATCACACATGCTTAACAAGGGGCAGATGATCACACCAGGAGCACACCTGTGTTTAGTTTGCATGGGGCTTTTATTTTGAAACTCCACTCAATTCTCTCTGCTGAGCTTCTGTGAAAATTATACCTGACCCCATTTTGAATCATATGAACTCAGAAAAGTGCTGGTGAGAATTTTGTGGATTTGTAAGTGCTTAGTGGGCACGAACGGCTTTGATGGCTGCCTGAGATGGAACAGGATCCCCATCCAACTTTACCAGCCCCCCTCTCATCCTTTATCAGGGATGCTACACTCGATTGTAACACCTAGGGGAACAGCTACACCAATTACATTGAGTTGAAAGATAATAGACCAAATGTGGCGCCTTATAAGTGGTGAATTATTTTAGAAGTGGATAGTCATCTCTAAATTTGATGTAAAATAATAGAAAATGCAAATTATATATTCTCTCTGAGTTTAAAGGTGTTTTTATGATAACCCACTGAGCAATGTTTGCACATCCATGAACATATAAAGTAGCTTCTAATGGTTATTTTATGTGCTTTTAGTGACATCAATTTAAGGAACAGCTAAACATTTTAATAAAAAAACAGATTTTATTAAAACAGCTGGTTTTTACAGCTGCTATAATATAACAATATAAAATGCCACAAAGCAACTCTTGTTGTGATTTGGTCTTGTTTAAATAAAACTGAATTGAATTTAAATGAATTGGAAAATTGGTCACATTCACTCTATCCTGGATTAACATCACTGAGGTGAGGAGGTAGTATAAAAATCCTTCCGCCTACCTGCAGGAATAAATCGTGCATCTATGGAGCTTTAAAGGTGCAAATGCTACAAATGGTTGGTGTTCACTGCTGCTGATCAGAGCGCATTCTGCACCATCACCAGTACTGAAGAATTTCTAAAAGGCTCACATAGAAAAGGGGCCGTGTGGAAGAAGAGCAACATTGTATCGCTGCAGATGATGATGGGCCAACAGAAGCATGCGACTGCAACAGTGGAAGTCGTTATGAGTCAGAACCTGATTCACTAAAGTTTGTGTTTTTTAAAAATAATTTTAATACCATCTTTCTCAAGTTCCTAATGAGTTTCATTGTAGTTTTTAGTCTTTTCCTGATTTCTACCAACAAGAAGCGTTTCTAAGTAACAACTTATGACTTGCCAGCCCAAAGCCAATTACATTAAAAATATCCACAGTCACATGTATTATTGTGTGCTTTAAAAATCCAGCAGTTTTCTAAAAGCAATGAGCACCACTTTCTCAAACACGAGGAACTTGTGCATTTGTAAGGGACAGTCAGCAGCAGTGGATGAATCCAAAGATGGAATATGTAAAAAAATGGAAGTGACTGCTGTGTGTTTGCCAAATCTGATGGGCAGGTTGACCAAGTGTATTGGTTGGTTTTCACTGACAACACGAGCACTGACATCACGCTGGCAGACGAGGCTTCAGTTAGTGTAGTTTGTTTTCAGTATGAGAAGCTTCCTTGTCAAGCTTCCAGCATACAGGCTCAGCACAGGATTAATTCCATCTTTCCTTCTTCATCATCTGTCCTCATTCCTCAGCTTTCCCACCTACAAACTCCCACAATCTCCCATCTTTTGATATCACAGATATGCTAAAACACAAGGAAACCTCTCAGACACAGAAGGAGAAGCTGTCTGAGAAATGCTGCTCAACATTTCACAGTAACGTTAAAGCTCTAGAACCCAATGCTGCAATGCCACAGACAACGTCCAGATCCCAACACGATCGAAATGCTGTGGAATGAATGAATGCCTGCAAAATTCCTTCACAACCACATGAGAAAATAATGAATTCTTCGAGTATTTGTGCCCGAAGTTCTTTTTATAAGCAATTTAATTACAGGGTGTACTTAAGCTTTCCCCGGACAGTGTGTGGTTTCAGGTTACTATAGCAAATTACCCATCAAATAAACAGACGTCTTGATGAATAAAAAATAAATAAAAAATCATCCATTTAACAAAGCACAAAGCTGCTGGGAATTGCTGTTGTGAAGGGACCGGACCCAGTCTACCATCTCTTCCTGACCGGAAGTTGTTTTGACTTCCTAAACTGATCCAACAAGCCCCGCCCTTCAATGTTGGGACGTAGACTTAGCGGGCATCTGAAGTAAGGTGCAGTTGGCACTCGACAGGGTGCTATTGTTTGTTGCCCTGTTACAAAAAGTTGTATTAATATTGATGTAGGCTGTGGATAAAACATACCATATCCCAGTTATACTGAACTTAAAGTTCAGAAAAATATCATGTAAATAAAATCGAGAGAAACTTTACAGATGTTGAAATAAAAAATTGTGAAAACTTGATTTAAATTCTTTCTCCGCAGGTGCCGGTGATCTCACAGGTGATCCCTTTGGTTACGTCACCGGTGTTTTAGCCGTCATCATCCATGCCTCCTACTTGGTTCTGATCCAGAAAACCAGTCTGGACAGCGAGTATGGACCGCTTACCGCACAGTACGCCATCGCCATCATGGCCTCACCGGTATGGAGTGGTGTATTTTCAAACTTTACTGCCATCGTTATTCTCGCTTCTCATTTTGTATTTTTATCGTCTTCTCTCAGGTGCTGCTGGTGTGCTCCTTCATTTCTATGGATGCCATCAACATTTGGTCATACAAGGGCTGGACGGACCCTCACATCACGGTCATCTTCATCTTCTGCATCTTCATTGGCTGTGCCATGAACTTCACCACGCTGCACTGCACCTACATCAACTCAGCTGTCACCACCAGCTTCGTTGGTGTGGTCAAGAGCATCGCCACCATCACCGTCGGTATGTTGGCCTTCAGTGACGTTGCACCCACCAGTCTTTTCATTGGCGGTGTGGTGGTGAACACCATCGGCTCCATCACCTACTGTGTGGTTAAATACTACGAGACAAAGAAGAAGAGCTCGTACGAGGACCTGGAGGAGGCGGGAAAGGACAACGGGCTGCCGGGCAAGCCTTACAGAGAGAAACCTCCGCTGGACGGGAGCGGTCCCACTACAGGACCTGATCCAGAGCAGCCAGAGACAGAAGGAGTGCCGAGCAGTGACGACAAGGAGGAGGCAGCAGCCACGGCCCATTTGGCTAACGGACAGTTGTGGACGGGAGAAGGTGAGAAAGGTGTCAATTCTCATGTCATGACAGAAAAAGAGGCACTGGAGATGCAGAGGGAGCACCTCCACAAAGAGAACACCACTGCTGCCACGTCACTCAGTGATAGCTATGTCGGAGTGTGGAGGTCCATCAGACATCTGCAGTTCCTAAAGAAAGACCCCTTGATCGAAAACATGGAGCAGCAAAGTCCGTGAGGGTGGGACTAAGAGCCGAACTAAAAAAAAAAAAAAAAGGAAATTAATAAAACGTCAAGGAAACCAGAGAAGAAGAAAATGACTGAACCTCTACTGTATGTATGCCAGGAACCTCTTAGTGCTTACTGAATGCTCGTTGGTCGTGTTCACTGCTGTTGCTTCAATTACCTCGACGAGATCTTTTGTGCCAAAAACTCTGTTTCATCACACAGAAGTCTGAGTGCTTTATTTCTTTGTTGTTTATGAGTGAAAAGAGGTTTCTGGTGGAGAAAAGTGGATGAAGAGCTTTGGGCAGAGCTGCCCGTCAGTGATAAATCCTGCCTCTCGTGTCCCTCGGCTCAGCGGTGGGGTGGTTGGGGCTAGGCAGCGTGATGTGGATTGCGTCTCCAGCTTGCAGAACAAGAGCAAGCCTTGTAGAAAAAGAGTGCATCTTGTGCAAACTTGAAAATCACACCCATCAGGGAGGAGCTGAACACAACAAAAGGTTTCTGTTTTGTGCTTTGATCTTGTTTCTGATTGGCTGTGGGCATGCGAGCGACTCTATGGCTGTGATCACTCCGGGTTTCTTTGAGTTCGTCCAGCTCAAACTCTGCAGGTCTACGGTCACATTTTACTGCTGGTTTCCTGTTTCTGTGTTTACTTTAGCAACATTAAGTGAAATAATAATCCTGTCATTTCACGCTCCGCTTCTGTCTCATTTTCTTTTCTGTGTCTTTTCCTTAATTTTATATATGCGTTGTTCTTCTACTGGTGGATGTTCACAGAAAACGGCCAAAGTTTCAGAACTAATGTTGGTGTATGTAAAGGTGATCTCTGTGAGAGGAGAGCTCAGACTTCAGAACTTTTTTTTCTATCCTTGGATCTTTATGATGTCAGTGAGCGCAGATATTCCTTGTATGGTCATCTCAGCCTTTCAGTTCAGGCATTGAGCACAGAAGCCCAACTAGCTATGCTTATGCATTTAACAACAGGGACAGAGAGAGAGAACTAAAAACACTCCAATAGCTTCTTTAAACAGGATCAACTGAAAAACTGCACCATGGCCCAAAAGGAAACACAAGAGCATAATGGCCGTTTTAAACACTTGTATTTATTTTTCATTTTATGCTTTTTTTGTCAGCTAGGTACATTAAAAAAGGTTTCTTTTTGCTTTGTATATTATAAAACAAGATGTTTTCAAATACAAGTACTTACAAGTTTACACAGTATGAATACAATTAAATACAGCTGCAAAAAATGAGACATTATAATTTGAAGCCTTATCGTTCTGATTTCCACTTATTTCACTTTTGAGTCCTTCTTCAGTGACACAATGATTTTAAGTTCTGGTTGCACTAAACAAGCTTTGTGAAGTTCTCATTGTTTCCAGAATTTTTATTTGACGTTTCAAAGTCCGCTGGAGAAATAATTAAAATGATTTTAATGTTGATTTCAGTTCATGTCGAGGCTTGATGTAATTATGGACTGTGATTCAGGTAGCACGCACCACACAGCATAACGTGCTTAAGTGAAAGTACCTTTTCTTCACTTGTCATCACACCAGTGTTATTACAATGACTGGACCGAGCAAGGATGCTGTGGTAGTTCTTCAGGCTAGCTTAAGAAGGCTTTTTCCCAGAGATGTATCTAAGACTATCTAAGACTTATTTATGAGGCTTTTTGTGCCATTTGACTATGACTGGGTGCAGGGTCGGGTGGCTTTAATATTGATGTCTCTTCTTCATCCATAAGGAAGTTTATTTACCAGCAGAGTAGAATGAAAATGAGCAGTTCAGTACACCTAACAATCTGAGATTGATCATCTTGACAGAACACCTGTAATTTGATGACAGCACTTAGTTTTACTGCAGCGCTTCCCCTAAAAAGCGTCTTGGCTCCACAGATCACACTGTGAATACTTTTTTATTATTTCTACCTCCAGTAGAAATTCGTGCCCACGGGGAGGTCTGTGCAGAGGCATCTGGCACAAAGAAGCCTCCAGTGGCTTTTGTGATATGCATATGAATCCCTTAACGCACACCTTGCTGGAGATTATTTCATTCTTCAAGCCTTCCTAATATGTTATTTTGGGACGGGATTACAAATGGCTCGGGAAAAGATTTGTAGGAGGTGTAAGAAAACGTGGCTTCATGATTAACTGTTGTTCGCCAGATTGGCGTGATTGGATTTGAAGAGAATACTGGTTACAAAGAATTTAATATAATCTGCTTTAAAAACACAAACTGTTCCTCTGACAGCCTCAATAACATCATGGGAGCTAGAAAGAAACAGTGACATGTGCCCCACAGTGTCTGCGTGTGGGTTATGGATAATCAACGAAATAAAAACAGTGAAATCATTTGAAGAAAGCTCATTTTTGCAGTCAGTGACTGTTTGGTTGTGGTGTGATTAGCTCTGGCTTTGCAGAGTAGAACAACAAGCCCAACCTTCCACTGCTCAAAGGTTCAGAAAAGAAACTAAGGAAGCAAAACTATCTGGCCTTGGTGCACCAGAAAACTGGAGAGGCTTGCTGCTCTCCTCCAGGCGATTCACCGACAGTTTCTAATGAAATCGGTGAAAATCAGCCGCTCTGAGGGAGATGTGTGTGCCACTGAGCCGACCACACGTCTCAAGGAATTATTCAAGCATCCTCCACATGTGGGCTGAGCCGTTGTGGGCAGACATTTTAAAGTAGGGCTTGGTGCTAATGATCACATCTGTTCCACTAAATATAACAGCAGATACCAAAGTTTAGTTAAATAACCTTACATAATCTTTTTTTTACATTTACTATTTTATGAAAACATGTAGAAATATTAACAGGAACTTAAAGAAATAGTTTTGGAAGCTCTGTGGATCTAGTCCAGTATCAGTCTCTGTCATGAGGTGCTCAGCATAGCTTATTATTAATATTGCAAGCAGATGGAAACAGCTAGCATCTGCTAAAGCACAGCTCACTGACATGTCGTTTGAGAGTGACTGTGCTCAACATTTTAACATGAACGTGAAGAAACTTTGCCAAAGCAATTTAATTCCCTGTAAAAAATATAGCTTCTGTTTTATTTGTTTATGCTTGTGTAGTAATATAAAAGATAAGATGGTTGTAGGCTGTAACTAATATTATTATTAATAGAAATCCAAAATCATAACTTCTGCTGACGTCTTGTTGTGTTGAAGATAAAAGAGGCAAATCTTTAAACAACGAGACACTAAAGGAAGAGAAAATCTGAATCTTTGTGTAAAAGGTTTATGATACAGTGAACTTTTTCAACACTTTTTGATTATTCTTCCACAAGTTGACTGATTAATCCTAATGTTTTTAAACCACTTGGTTCAAAGGCTGGAAGAATCTTATAAATCTACTAACAGCATTTAGCTCGGCACCTGGAGGTGACCTCTTAAAACGACTGACGTCTTTAGAAAGGCACTAACATCAGCACGTCTGTGGTATCACAACATGTTTACTGTTGTGAAAGCTTCACAATCCTTTGGTAAATTCAGCTGCATTAAACACTAACCTGATACTTCTGGTTGAAAGTTTTGTGTTTCTCCTTATCTTCTCTTTTGAGCTTTCCTAGCCTGGATCTTTTCCTGCCTCTGTTGTTTCCCAACAGAGGCAGGAAAGGACTTATAGAAAATGTCTCTGTGACACCTCTAGAGCTGAAAAGCTGCAAAGGTTAGCTTTAACGGCGTCCCTGCAATCAAAGCTGAGCTACAACAGAGACACAAAGACTATTAACACAAACGGGGAGCATTTATCTGCTCTCGTCCAATCTTAGGCTCCTTCACAAAGGAGGAGCTTCAGGCAGGGTGAATTGTGTGAAGAGAAGAAGCTGTCAACCTCTGGTATAGATCGATATTGATTTCTTCCTCACACTCTGCAAACTTCATTTAATGCTACATGAGATGTGATGTCCCCCGGAGCTGCAGAGAGCTGGGTGTGGGCTCTCTGAAGGAGCCTCGCTGAGGTGCCTTGTCCAGATTTAACACTTCAGAAAAGATAAATATGGTTGAAAAAGCAGGACATGTGGATTATTTGTTGGTTTAAAGGTGTCTAGGGGTGATAAGGACTCGAAAGCATGAACAATTAGAAGCCACAAAGGGCATGAACGTGTTTGCTATGTAGAGTTTTACAGTTCTTACATTTGAAAATAAAATCTGAAAAACAACCTGAGGCCAAATTAGCACAATAGGCTTATTATTGGTCTTAGCAGGTTAGTTGGTTGTACTATAGTATGTAAATTGTTACCTATGAAAGGTGAAACAGAGTTTGTTTGCTTCCCACTGATTTCTGTCTCAGCATGTAAATCAGGACAGAGCAGGTCAGCCGAACATGGGAAATCCTAAATTCTGGCCAAGTTTAATTTAATATGTGGAAAGTAAATCTTACAGTCATTAAAAGTCTCTTATGTTTCCTTTAACTAGAGCTGGATCACTGAAAGCTTTTTAGTGAATCTGAACGGATGCAGTAAAATCCAGAACAGCTGAAACATCTGTATGGGTGGCTTTTTGTCACTGTTAGTCTTGTATTGTTGTCTGTGAAAGTACTGTGTGCAACCCCTCACCATCACCATCACAGGTGGATGGAATACTGAATAGGTCTCTTGTCTATCCCGGGTAAGAGCATTTATAAAAAAAAGTAAACAACAGAACCATAAAGACACAAGTCAAAAAACCAGGAAGTCTGAGCAGTGATGGAGACATTAAGACTGTAGTTCTGAGTCTTTGCACTTTATTCAGTATTTTCTGACTTATTTACAGTATCTTTCTACTAATGCTTTCACTTCCTGAGTAGGTTTAAGGCATTGCAGGCACATGAGAAGTCTGTAGTGACAGATCCCTAACCTGTCTCTGGCATCAGATATGTGTTTTATAATGTTTTTTTAACATCTGTCCTGAACCTTTCGCTCAACTGAAAGAATTCCAACGCAAAAAGAGTTACAATATTTTGAACGAAAAGTCTGACCTAAAACCAATCGGTTGTTGCCTTAATGCCTTAAGGCACAATGTTCCAGTCTGACTCTCCCAACACTGAAACGCCTCATAATACCATCTGTGTCTGGTTTCTGGAGGTTTGTGGGAGTTTCCTTTCCTGAAGAGCCCGTTTCTTCATAATCCATCCAAGATCATGTCACATCTTTTAGTTTTAAACCACAGTGTGTATCAGAAACAAACCATCAGGTGTGAAGTGGGACACAGCAGCATGTTGGAGTTGTGACAAACAGCCCGGTGTCATGAATATTGTGAAAAGAGCTGATGTCTTTAAAAAAAGAGATGTGATGTGTGTTGTGCATGAAAAGTGAGAAATATTTTCTGTCTTTCTATAAAAGAGCTGTCATGTTTTTCTGAAATAAAGCCAGTCTGATATTTCAAAAGATTGTCTCTGGTTCAGGAGGGGCTTGGCATCAGGGGCAACTACAACTCTTTCCCTGCAGATGTGGTGTGGCTCTTAGTGCACCTACACAGGCCTTTGTCCACTCCTTGTGAACCTCCAGTTTTCTAGAAACTCCTCTCACATGTTTCCCTCCCACTCAACTTTCCTACAACAAGCTTTAAGATACCTTTGTTGAGGAGCGTCGATGATCATCGCCAATGATTCTGGTTACGTACACCAAACTAGACCCAAATATTCTTTTTTGGGAGATACTGTATTAAATAAAATGTTACAAATACAGAATTTACTAAAGTGTAGGAGAAACAAACTTCCTTATTATGTTGAATCTTTTGAGATGCACTAATATGTGTAATTGTAGTGGAGATATCATCTGAATTTCAGGAGCGGGACCACTCCTCCTTCACGCCCTCCCTGGCCTCAGGCTATAAAACCCCCCTTCTCCAATACCTGCAGTTCTCATTTTCATGCCCCACCCTGCCCCCCCTTTTCTTTCCTCTCTTCTCCTCTCCTCTCTTCCTTTCCTCCATTTATTTCTTGTTAGTACATGGGAATCTGCCTGGCCCGAGAGCCGTCGCCAGTCCCCTTCAAGGCCTTCCCCAAACCACAGCACTATTCACACTTCCTCATTCCTCATCTCTCATCGTTACCAAGGATGTGGTTCCTGCTAGTGAAAATAGAGATAAAAGTTCCCAGTTCTAAACAAATATTCAATTAAAAACCTAAAATTAAGTCCTTGCAGGCTTTAGGTAACTTATTTGACATTAGTGCGAAACTGGGAACATGTTTGTCTGTTGCATTAATTTCCTTCCACTCTTGGAGAGACTCCATGATTAATTTACTTACAAATCCCTTGTTTAATTAATTTGAGTTATTGGAGTTTGCTGCTTAGGCTGACACTCTGGTTTTTAATTTAAACAGAGTGTAAAGGTGAAAACATAAGCAGCACACACATAGGATGGAGTTGGGAGTATATTAATGTCTCCTACAAGCTGGCAGATTCAGCTGAAATAATCCATTCAGAAGTAAAACGTCCAAATCACGTCAAACCAAGTTTAACCTGGAAGAGTTCCTTAAATGGTCCTCGTAAATATAGTCCAAGAGTACACAAACACGGAGGCAATGCATGCTGGTTGGAAAATTATATTTCAGCCATGGTCAGATAGTAACACATGCAGAGGCACAGCTTTTATTTATATCGTGTTCATGTTTCCTTCTTTATTTGAACATGATTTTCATTTTTGTGTGCGATGAGGTGAAAGAACCATCAACGTTTCAATTTCAACGCTCACTCCAAAGAAAACTGAAAATCTTTTTTCTACACCAACAAATCTCCCCAGTGGGATGAAACCCTGTTCACAGAGGCATGTCCACAGCCGTGTTTTCATTAGGAGACCTTAGCGAGGAACGAGGACCACCACGCAGGAAACTGATGCACAGATTCACATGGAAGCTCAGGGACAGGCTCATATGGTTTTATTATTTGGTGTGAACCATTATGTAGCTTGAGCTGCTGTATGTTTTGTATGTGCTATCAGTGGTCAAAGCATGATGTTTGAATCATGTTATAAAAACAAAACTTTCAGGGATCTTTGCTGGAATCTTGTGACCCGTTATCTGTTGACTGATCCTTTCCCCGAACTCCTCATTTAACTTCCAGTTCTCCAACCTCACCTGACTATTGAAGGGATGAATGAGGTAAAGCCATCCCTGGGTTGTGATGACTCGTCCTTCACCTGTGTGCTCCGCCTTCCCACCTTTTCTCACAGGGTTTGTGCAGGTGAACAGTGCTGGGTGTCAAACTGTTTTCCTGCTACTTGCCCTACATAAAAATGACCCAGCATTCCTTTTTTATGGGCAAAAATCACTTGATCTTATTTCACGAGGAAGACAGAATAGAAATGGCAGACCGAACTCCAAGTTTGTCGAAATAATTGTAATTTATTGAATGTCGGTACAAGAACATGGCAGAAAAGATCAAACTGTCCTGTCCAGAACCAATGATCTGTCACTGAAAACGCGACCTCCACCTACCTGGGAGCAACCCATTATCTACGTCAGTAGTGTGACAGTTGACCCCAACCAGTTGACCAAAGTTCAACAAAAGCAGAGATAACTGAGCCTGAGTCACTGTGCTGTCATCTTTATGCTAACGCTTAGACATCCAACACAAAGAAATACTACATTTGATTTAGTGTTACATTGTTAGCTAAAAATGATACAGACCATATTATTCAGTAACACAAAAAATAATGTAATAAGTAGCGGCTACTGTACTGGTCTGACGCTGATGTTGAACGGCTTGATCAGCGCAGTGTATGCAGTGACTAAAAAACCCTGACTGGGGCCAAAAAAAAAATGTGCTGGGCAGCTGGACCAGCTGCATATGTGAAACTAAACACCGACTTCCACATGAATAAATGCTGCTGCCGTCGTCAACCTGAGATGAAATGAATGCATGGATCACCTCCTCAGCATCAAATAAATGAAGGAAAGGCTTCAGCTTTGCAAAGGCCTACAAATCAGAAAGTGTTGTTAAAGTTGGAAGTGAGGGTAAAAAAATATTAAGCGAGCTAAATTAGATGGCATAGCAGTCCAAAAAAATACAACCAAAATGTAATGTGAGTTAGTGCTGCTGCTGCTAACGCAGGAGGAAGAGGAGGAGGGATGAAGGGATGGAAGACAAGTGAAGAATAAGGAGACAGTTGGCTAAGAGCTCCACTCAGCACTTTACTGCTGAAAAATCCATCTGAAAACTGTCCTTCAAACACTTAAGTAGGACACACACACATGCACACACACACACACACCCGTTCAGCTATCTTAGTGAGGACCTTTATTGACATAATGGTTTCCCTAGCCCCTAACCCTAATCATTAAAAATGAATGCCTAAACTTAACCATAACCTAATTGTAACCCTGACACTAAAACCACATTTTGAGCCTCAAAAATGCCTTCAAATTTGTGAAGGCATTTACAAAACAGTCACAAGTGACTGTCGGTTCTCACAAGTATAGTAGAATGCAGATTTCGGTCCTCACAAAGATAGATAGACAGGAACACACACACACATGCATGTAACTGTATAATTTGCAGGTTGTCTTTTGATAATGGGAGATTTGCAGTGACTGAACATCTTTGTTTGAAGAGGAGGAAGACTTTGAATGAGAGTATGAAACCAGGTGTGAAGGCTACATCACTGAGGAGGAGGAGGACGTTTTTGACAGCTTGTTTTTATCTTTTCGGTAAAACTGAACTGAATATGGCTCACATTCAGGCAGAAACCAACAGGCAGTGATTTTACTTGTGCAGTGGCTTCCAGACCTATTTTGGGATTAGTTTCTTGGCTCTGTGATCATTGCCCTGTGAACCGTTTTTTTTTTTTAAGTACTCTTCTTGAAAGGTTATTCATAATAAGCAGAAATAGCTCAAGCATAATACTGCATTACGTGGCAGAAGAGTCAGGATACAAGTCTTTTTGTATGTAATGTTCAAAGAAAACCGTCAAATCTGGAAGCTGAGAGTTTTTAATGTGACTTATTTAGAAATAAAATGCTGGAAACTAAAAATCTTTCAAAACAAAGCAGCCAAATGTCCCAGTTTAAACATAAGTTTAGTCGTCACACCGCAGCGGGACGAGGACCTTCAGCACTGTTTGTAGTTTATACATGAAGAATAATGAGGAAATTGATGTAACGTGGCTTTTAAGCTTTCCTGCTCAAATCCATGTGTTTGCGGAAAAAAATACTAAAATATGTAATGACGGAATAAAGAGCAACACACACACACACACACACACACACACACACACACACACACACACACACACACACACACACACACACACACACCACCTCGACTGGACTGGGTGACAAAATGAGTAAAAGTTTGTTACATAAGTGATGTTTATTCAAATACTTGACTTCACGAACTTAAAAGGCTTCTGCATTTTACAATGATCTTTGTATCCAATGACCCTTAAATATATATATTCTCATAAAAACAAACCAAAATTTTCTTAAATGTGTTTTAAAGATTAGAAATGCACAAACTTATAAAGAATTTGTCTAATTTATATATATAAACTTTTTCAGGAAGTCAAAAACAAGAGTTGTTGTTAAAAAATTTGTTTCCTTCAACACATTTTTGAGAATGTAGTTTAGGACCCGGTTACGCAGGCCTAGAGGATGGTAGGTGACCATTGGTATCTAAGGAAAAATGTGTATTTCCTGACTGGTGAGGGGTTGGTGGCAGTCTTTTAATGACACTGATTTCAAAGTAGTACACAGTGCTGCACTAAAAACCTGCTTGTGATTGCTTTGATCATGGCCACTGGACACTAGGCTGTTAAAAAAAATATCAAAACAAGACATCATGACTTCAACAACGGTAAACCTTGTAGAGATTCTGCGACCATGATTAAACATTATTGCACGGTACTGATGGACTCTTACAGTGTGCAGGTACCCTAACCAAACCAAATCCACCTGAGCTGTTATTTGGTCTTAAACAAATGTAATTTGAAAATTTCAGGTTTAATCTGAAGATGACAGCATATTCTGAATGCCTGCCAGAAATGAAGCCAATCCATCCAATACTTCACGAGACATTAAATTCAACTGCGGACCCTCACCCTCCTTATCCTCTGGGAAGATGAATGCCTGTCCAAAAAGAATCGCATCTGAGATTGGTGAAAACCAAGATCAGTGGCAGGTAACTGTGAGCATCTCCTCTCCAGCAGCCTGCAGGTGAACTGAGGTAAAGTATTGATTAAGTGGAGAGCGTTCAACATCAGCAGTAATGTTTCGCAGCTGGCGAGCTGCAGCAGCACTATACACGCTGAATGATTTCACACAGTTAGCAGCTCCAACACGAAGACATCGTCATTTAGCTGACTCGACTCCGAGTCGCAGTTTGTTCCAGAGACTGAAGCCCAAAGAAAAAGCTTCACACTGCACAAGTTTAACATTCAGGGAGACACTTCAAAGGGATCTGCACCAAACACCGAGCAATATTAACGGGACTCCTCAGTGCTCGATTTAGAGGACTTCTTCTTCTTCTTCTTCTTCTTCTTCTTTTTAAATTTATGATGATGTTCCAGCTCTCATCCAAAAGGCTTCTTTGTTTCTAGAAGCTGTGGAAGTCTCAGGTATTTAACCTCTGGAGGATAAATATGCAACATTCCCTTTCGCATGTTTGCCATATAGAGAATCAATTAAGTAGAGCTTCAAAAAAGTTGCTGTTAGTGAGTTTGTCCCTATTCGAGGGATTATCCTGACGAGTCAGTTAGTGGAATTATAATCCGATTCTCCCTTTTTTTCTTTTTATGCTTCAACTAAGTTAATCAGGATAGTAATGCTGGAGCAGGCCACACAGAGCAAACTGATGTGCTGCAGCTCGAGACAGTCGGCATGCTCCACGTATGCAAGTATTTTATTTAACAAAGTTTGGGTGGATCTTCTCCTGTGGCCGTCTGTGCATGGGTGTACGCGTGTCCATACATGAAACAGTCTGTAGACTAAAAGGACAGAGACACAGCTGAAGGGTCTGACAGCAGCGTGGAAAAACTCACGACTGAGCAGCATGTCAGACTGCCCTGAGCTGAAGGTCTGAAAGGCAGAATTACAGGCACAGTGAGCAGCTTGATCCGGTCACGACCACTTTAAAATAAAACCTTACATTATAAGAAAAAAACCCCTAAACAATGGCCACAGTGTGCTGCACAGCCCTGTGTGTAAAGCTTAGCTGTATTGTGTGTTCATCACAGGCAGCAGTAGCATCCAGCAGATAATGTCTCCATCAGTCCAGGCACACATCATCAGCAGCGCGCTGAACTGTACAGAGCTCAATACAGCCAACACCATTACACACTGCATCAATAATGACAGGACACCGCAATACAGAGACACACATACACAGGAGGAACACAAAGATATGAACCCCACCCCCACACAGCCTTCAGAGAAACGAGACAACCGACCTGGACCAGAAAACATTACAACAAAGAAAGAAGTGTCGAAGCTTTGGGTGGTCATTTAGTGACTTCTTTACAGGCGCTCATATTAATTGGTTACATCCATCTGTACTCATTTAGCATTTACCTTGAATCAATGTGTTTCTTTTGTTCTTGGTTTTGCCTTTTTTTTTGCATCTTTTAGTTGTTACCATTTTTATTTGTATTGTTTTGTGTCTTTGTTTTTCTTAAGTCTTTTTTTAAAGATGAGTTTCTCTCTTTGTTTTTTTGTGTTCTCATTTTTTTCATTTAGTCCAGTTATTTGAGTCTCCAGTTTTAATGGAGCTCTAATTCACTAAAAATGGTGCCATTTTAGCTTCTTTGGTAACTTGTTAGCTTCTGCCAACTTCTACTGATAGATGATGCGCTCTGCTTTCTTTACGTGGTTGGTTGACTGCAAATCTGGTTAGCTAATGTTTGACTCATAGTAAACTACCTGCTGTCAACCTTATTTATATTCTTTGATGGTTTTTGGAGGAATTTGTTTAATGGAAATTCCAAGTACTGATAAAGTAAATTAATGTATTCAATTCAATTTTATTTATACAGTGCCAAACACAACAACAGTTGCCTCAAGATGCTTTATATTGTAAGGAAGGCCCTACAATAATACATAGAGAGAAAAACCCAACAATCATATGACCCCCTATGAGCAAGTACTTTGGCCTGTACTCCAGGAAGTACAGGTCATGAAGGAGGACCTGCAGTCCTACTCAGACTATAAACACAAGAAATCGTCCAGGATCAGAAATCTTGTCTTTCTTTTAAAGACTCTGTGTATTCAATTACAGATTTTACTTTGGTTATAGGCTCAATAACCTCTACCAACTTTAAATAGAGACTTGATCCCCAATACCAAGTCTTAACCATCAAACAGCTGTTTGGAAAAGCAGAGATTAAAGTGCAATCCAGTTTTTTAGAAAGATAGAAAAATTAGACGAGGATACACTGATCTGTAGCTCACCTGCTGTGGTGAGGATTTCCTCTGAGAGCGGGAGCTGTCACACAGAAGCATGAGTCTGACAGAGGCGAACAGACACGTTAGCTCGAACTAATCTTCCGCTCTGAAGCACGCTTCAAAAGCAGTTATACCGTCATCTGTAGATGGAGGTGCTTTACTGTAACAAAGATTGATGTAAATCCCCAACAGATGAAACAGATTAATTTAGGATTTAAAGTAACAAAAAAAATCTGCCTGAAGTTTGGAGGATATTTGGACAGAATTTGACTTCTTTAAAGGGTTTTTTACTGGCCTGGGGTTCCATCAGACGACACAAGGACATGACCAAACAAAGGGAGCAGTCAGATAGAGAAACTGATCCCCTCGAGTCTCAGCTATGGTTACACTGTGAGCTCTGAAGAAAGATCGCAGACTGAGAGTCACGCACAGGCTCGTGGTTCACTGCTGGAATATAGTTCACGAGCTCTCCTTAGATTTAAAAAAAAAAGAGGACACGATGGAAGGACAAACAATGGAGGAGTTGCTTTCTTATCAAAATGATGGTTCAGAGTTTGGAGCTTAAACAAGTTGTTTATTTGCACACCTATTTTACTAACTGAAAGTCTGGGCTGACACCACTATCAGACTTTTATACTCGAAGAAGAGTTTGAACTCTTTAGATTTTTATCATCTCTTCATCAGATTGTTAACCTTTAGATTAACGTGACACCAGATAAACATTAAGATAACTGTTCACAAATGTCATCTTAAAATGCCAATGGCGGTCAGCAAGGCTGATTTTGGCAGACATGTGCAGCACTACATTTTACAGAACAAAGAGCCAATTGAATGCCATTTGTATAACTACAAAATATGATTAACAGGCGTAATTTTTTGTTGAAACACTTTTTTAAATATGGAATGATTTACTAATAAATTACTACATTAATAACAATAAATAATTTAATAATAATAAATTACTATCATTACTACATATTCACTTCAGAAAACAAACCATTAATCATTACTAATAAACTAAAAGATAAAATAATTATCAAATATGTCTAATGTTTCTGTACATGTCATGTATGACAAATCCAGCAGGTCTTCCAAAAGATAGATTTACTTAAAACTGTTAAATAACTCTTATACCAACGTGTTGAAACACTGTAAACAATGCTTATTCAGTAAAATGTTGTTCTATAGTCATAATTATTTAAAATAAAGTTCTCTTTGATGATATCGTACCTAAGGTTTTCCAATAAAAATATAAAGGGTCAGTAAATGCTCTTTGACAAACGACAAATTCATGGAATAACGCGACTGGGATTTGTTTCCAAAGCTTCTGAAGCCAAACTGCTGACACAACCTCAGTCCTACAGCAAAATACTCATCTGTGTTCTTATCAATAAATCACTATCTACTTGTTCCCCATGCTGGAAAAAAAAACCTGAACTTTGTGAGATAAAAAGCAAGATATTTTTTTAACGTTGCTCTCCTGCTGATCAGGTGATTTATGGTCAAATGTTGCCACTGTTGCCGCCTGCATGTCTGTGCCTTCAGGAGATTTGGCAAAGGAGCAGCTGATCCAATCACAACTTTTTAAAAGATCATATTTTTCGTCATTTTTCTTTTAATTGAGTGAAATTACAAGGAATAACTCAAAGGACAATCTGTGCTGATGAAACATCTGTTTAGGTTTTAAGACCAAGATCATTTTCAACCCTAAAATGATATAAACCTTTTAGTAGTAACTAAATGTCCAATTGCATTTATTGGAAAATTATGTGTTTGAAAAATTGGGTACTGTCTATTTTTTACATAAAATGCTGAATTTAGTATTTAAATCTGCACAAAACGCATATGAACCTTGGTCGTTTGTAGAATTAATTTTGGTTGTCTGTCAAACTTACAGTTAAAGTCCATTTACAGTCAGTCTTTCCAAAATGCTCTTATCCCGGTGCATTAAATATTTCCACTGACCTCCAACCCGGAGGAGATTCCCAGAGCTCCTGTAATGTATTTTGGTGCTACTGAGGAAATACATTTATAAAACCTGAAAACAAGTCAAAAACTTCAGGAGACTAAATCAAAGAATTAAAAGGCAGAACAAGAAGCAACACATTATTGATACTGTCAGATTTATTCTGTTTCATGAGACAGTGACAGCAGATTTAGTAATAACCAACATTAGTGTGTTTCAGGCTTCAGTGATGAGGACTCCCTTCTCTTCATCTCAGCCAATCAAGTGCCAAAGTGTTTCCCATGCTTAAAAATATTTTTCTAAAGAAGTTTGTTAAGTTCCATAAAAGCTTTGTGTATAAACAGAAGTTGTTGTTGCTAAGCCCACTTCACCACCACTGATAAAAGCTGATTATGCAGACTTAATGGTGCCACTTTACCAATGGGGTCCAAATTGGAGCTTGCACCCCTTAATCATTTTGACGGATGTGCCAGACAATAGTGTGCTTACATCTTTATTTCAGCACTCAGGGGAAGGCCCCTTCCTGTTTAAGCATGGCGGTGACTCAGTTAACAAATCCAGGGCCATCAAGGAAAAGGTGGATTTCCTTTTGTGTGGAAGAAACTGCTGTCCATCCAGCACCTCGGGAGTCAGCTGGCTCAGTGCTGGACCTCACTGTTACTCAAATGTATGTAATATGAACGAGGGTTGATCCCAGCAGCAGGTTCAACATCTGCTGTACAGACTCCAGATGAGTGGAGGTTAATGTTACACACTTGTGTTGGGTCCCAACTTTATGGGATGATTTATTAATGAAGGCCCCCGGCAGCAGGAGTCAGGAAGGCTTTCATTCATGGGGATTAAAAGGAGGTCAGCAGGTAAAACATTAATGTCTCCTTGTTCTCTTTCTGCCTGTCAGTGTAATTTCACACATCCATGTGTTTCAGGCTCATGACTCTGAAAAAGCAGCTCAGTTTGATTAGCCACACAGAGAAACCCCCATCCTGCATGTTTCCTGCAGATAGGCACGAGTATGTGCTGCTTCACTTTTCCACCTGCAGTTTCTCATTGAGCATGGTCACAATTCGAAGCTTAAATCCTATCCATGCATCCAAACACTCCCTCTTCATATGAAATGGAGGTCTAAGCGCTGTAGAAACTGACCTTTAGTTTACCTCAACGATCACATTAAGGCAGTACATATGTACTGGAATACTTGAAATCAAGTTACAGGAAAACAGCATCAGGATGACAAAAGTCAACTCGTCTGAATCTTTTCTTTCTGGGAATGTCAAGATTTTAACTAGATTGTAAATCAAATTTAAAGGTTAAGGCTGATAATAATATCCAAAGCTCTGTCTGACTCTCAGTTCTAGAAAATGGGAACATGAAACACTTCTATAATTTGCAAAATCTGTTTTTATATCAATATCTGTCTAACGTGACAGCTATTATTTGCAACTTCCTGTTGGCTCGATTAAAATACACACACACACACACACACACACACACACACACACACACACACACACA
>NW_005187449.1:2399405-2414121 GCF_000239375.1 Pundamilia nyererei
CACACACACACACACACACACACACACACACACACACACACACACACACACACACACAACCTAAGTCACACTCACAATGTCACCAAAGACATCCTACAAACACTTAGGACCCTTAACCCTGAATCTCTCCAAAAAGAGTCTTCAGTCTTCAAGTACAGAGAGGCTCTTCACAGCTACAGGAAGCCTTTCAGTACAAATACAAAGGTACAACTCAGCGGTCTCTGTTTGTGTGCACTGTCAATACCACAATATGCATTTAAATTAATGATCACTGCAGACAAACAAAGGACAGGTAACCCCATCCAGCCTCTCTAACAGTCTAGCTTCTTCTTTGTTAAGCAGGTGAGATGATGAAGCTGGAGCAGGGAGCGGGACACTGATCCAATCAGGCAGGAGATAGGTGGGACTGAGGAATGACAAGTGAAAGCACCCATTCTGGATGCTCGCTGGCACGTAGCATTCTGCACAGAAAGGATAAATCCCACAGAGAGCGAAAGGAAGAAAGTCTTTATGGGTCTAACCTTTTTCTGTGGACGGTTTCATGTGGAACAGGATATTCAGCAACATTCTTTAGCAGCAAGGTACCTTCCTATATGATTCATGTTGAACGCTGTTACTGGGAGCAAAGTAATTAACAAGATATTCAAAGACAGATTATTTAATAAAATTTGCAGGCAAACAAAAACTTAAATGTCAAAATGGTTCAAATTCTTTCAGCTCCAATAAAATAATCAGTTTGTAACATCCAGGCATGAAAAACATGATTGTTGTCTGCAGTATTCAATTAAATGGTGCTGGGGGATACGGAGAGCCCGTGGGCTCGGTTTTTATAAGAAATGAGCTTAAAGACATGGAGCGCAAAAGGAGTCCTAATGAAAGCTGAGAATGATTCAATAGTTTTGAGAGCTTGTATCTATTTAAAAACCAAACCTCAAAGAGTGTTAAAGCAGGGAGAACCTCATCAAATATGGAAATAAGTTAATTATATAATAATTTAAATAGACAGAGACTCTGAAGGCCCCCTTCCCAGCGATTGGGTAACGCCCACTGTGATGAACTATATTCAAGGACATGATTATTACTTAGCTAACCGCTAACGTAATGATGAGAATGTCTTTCGCACAGATGCGCATACTCCTTAATCCAGCTCTTATCTTCTGCCACAAGGTCGAAAATCTTCAAAAACACTTCACTTCTGGCAAGAATCAAATCCCTCTCTCCCTTATCTGCCCTCCTTTTAAGCTCTTAAATTAATTTTATAAAACCCTTTGTTCTCTAGTGTTTTTGCTTTTTAATTATCAATAATTCTTTTCATGCACAAAATATGGCAATGAAGTGAGTCTTGGAGGTAGGAATCTCTCCCTCTTATCTTGTAAGCCAACTTCCACGTCATGAGGTTTCTGTGGTCTCTGATGTATTTCATTAGAGACACGACCCTGCATGCATTTATGTTTAAAGCATTTTAGTTACTCCATTATCAAATTTGATTGAAGTCACTTTAGATCAAGTCAAAAGCTTTGCATGAACATTTGAACCACCTATTATTGAACTCATGCTCAGAAGGATAAATAATGATTGTTCAGCCCACAGCACAGAATCTAACTCGTTTTGTAGAGAAAAGGACATATATCTGCAGGAAATGTTTCTTAATAAATATCTGTAGAAATGTATTTGGACCCTCAAGTAAATATCGAATAACTGGACTAATTTAAATGTATTCATAGTTACATAATCACACAGTTACACTAAGTAAAGTAAAAACATCACCTGTAGTACTGATTTTCTTTTTTCAATATTCTTTTCTTGAATTAAGAATTTGAAGACCTCTGTCTCCATCTACTGGCTGTAGCTCTGAACTGCATTCTGATTATATTAAGACGTATAACCCTTCACATCTGAATATTTTTGAAGCACTGCAACTGCAGAAGTGTATTACTGAATGTTTCTCAGTTCAGGAAGCTGTACCTGCTAAAATGAGGACATAAAGGCTGATTTTATGGTTAAGTCTGGTGTTTCAGCCTGAACTATGCTTTTCCAGCTGCACAAGTGGACACATTTCTCTCAAAATTGCATTTTTGTTGCTGTGTTTTTTAAAATAAAGGCCCATTTTTGGAGCATGCGTGTGTGTTTTATTTAAAAACAAACCTCATGGGGCTCTTTGTATAAATACTTTATTACTTCGAGCATTATTTTAATCAGCAACAGTTGCGGAGACAGTGTCACTGCAGGGTGGATGTCAGGGTGGATGGCTGGGTCCAAACAAACCACACTTTGACACAGTAGTGAGCAGTTTGTTTCCCGTTTCAAACAGCACTTCAAACAGTCCTTACAAGGCAGTCATGCTTTGTAAGGACCTCTTAATATCACATCATCACACAGTGGTACCTATGTAGTGTAATTTTTTAGTGTGCACCTGACCAGGATTAGGGGTTTTCACCCATAAGATGGATTCTGCATCACACTGGGGGTCCCTTAATTTTTGACGTTATTATTCAGGTTTTTATTTTATGTTCATTTCCAGATGCTCTTTGGTGAGATTTGGGAAAAGCTCCAGTTTTTTTGTAAAGCAAACGTTAGAAGGTATAATTCTGCAACAACTTCTGCAATAACTTGGTTTTTGGTTATAAAGTCGATGCCTCCTGCCCCAGTCTATTGACATACCCTGTGGGGATCATTGTCAATGAGATGAAACGTGCCCTTTATTTGAGTTCAAATCCACTTATGACCCTCCACCACCCATAAATCTCAACAAACAAAGGTGTATATTTTAAGAAAAATGAAGAAAAAATACTCAGTATGAAGCAGAAAAGCAAAAAAAGAAAAGAAAAAGGCAATTCTCCTAGATGGAAATTTAAATACTAACAATGCAGTGGCCAAATAATGGACAAAATGCCTTCTCACATGTACCATAGATTTACAGACCCATAAGATGTGGCTATAGAACAAGATATGGCAGCTGATATTGAAGCTTTAAAAGGATAAAGACTTTCATAAGTAAATGAAAGTAAATGAGACCAGAGAAATGTCAGATTATCATTTTTATTATTCGAGTCATTTTAGCACACAGTACTCTTTGTTTAGGAGAGAAATACTCTTTACTGTCCTCCAGCCAGCAGCTATACTTTCCTTGCCTTACATAAGGCACTTTTAGCTTTTCATTGCAGTTAGTTACCAGAAAATATTCCACTCATGAAGACCCATGGGTCAACATGTCAGGCCTAATTAAATCTTCATTCTAACAAACTGTAAAATACATTTGTTGATGTTTGGTGAGACTGAATAACAGTGAAGAGAACACTTTAGCTGATACTACCATTTAAATGAATTAATTGCAAAAGTTCATATTAACACCAAATAACAGCACACACACACCTACACACTGTAACTTTAGCTGGCATTCTTGCTACTTTTCTTCTTCTTTTTCTTCAGGACCTGCTTCTTGGGGTCTGCGTCAGAGGATGGAGCTGATTTAGTGTTCACAGAAGATGAGGCTGACTCTGAGGGTTTTAAGACTGCTTCTGGTGCCTGAACGTGTTCGGCTATCTGCTGCTGATCCTTCTCGTCTTGTAGAAGCACCATTGGCTTGACCTCACTGGTCTCCTCCTTGAGCTCGGCCTTCATTTCTTCTGCATCCATTGCTGGAGAGGCCCTAGTTTTCTCAGTCTCTAGTGTTAGTAGAGACTCAGATGGCTGTTGCTGATCCTTATCATCTTGCGGAGCCACTTGTAGTTTGCCCTCACTGGACTCCTCCTGGATCTCAGCCTTTATTGCGTCTGTTTCTGGATCAAACTTGGCTTTCTCAGGGTCTGATGCTGATGTAGCTTCAATGGACTGCTGCTGGTCTTTCTCATCTTTCACTGGTGCCCCTGGTGTAATCTCACCGGTCTCCTCCAGGACCTCAGCCTTCATTGCCTCCATTCCTATTTCAGCTTTGGCTCGTTCTGGTTCTGGTTTTGGAACAGGTGCGACTGTATGCTGGATCTCTGCGTCTGGCTCCGCTTGGTGCGCCTCTTCAGCCTCAACTTGTGTCTGAACCTTTATCGCCTCTGTATTTGGATCTAATGCTGTTTCTAAAGTTGTCTTCTGAGTGGTTGTGGCTTCTGCAGCAGGCACAACCTGATCTAGAACCTCCTCCACCTTCACTGGCTGTGGCAGCTCTGAATCTGATGCTTTTGACTTTACATCTTCCACCTGCCCAGGGACTGAATCCAGACCCTCTTTGACTTGAGGTTTTGCTTTGAAATGGAAAAATGCAGATGAAACTAGATCTTCTTCAAGGTCTAACTCATTATTTTCCTCTTCCTCAGTGTCAACAGTTGTCGTCAACAGGGAGGCAGCAAACTCTTGCAGCTTGGTCTGCTCCTCCTTCAGGCGGGACATGCCCTCTGTCAGAACCGGGTCCTCCTCCTCGATTTCCTGCATCTCATCAGGGGTCAGTAGGGCAGATTCGTCAGCACCCTCAGGCTTGTTATTGAGGTTGGAGATGCCAAAGACCTTTGTTTGAAGGTTGGCATTAGAGTAGCGAACATCCTTGATTTTGTCATAGAGCACTTTCCTTTCATCCTGGAGGGCACGACAAAGCTTCTCCAGCTTCTGAATCTTCAGGACGAACAGATCGTACTCTCTACCTTTCTCTGTTCTCTGAAGAACAAGAAGGGATGAAGAAAATTAGACAAGATGACACCATAAAAAGACGATGCTGTTTGAGTAGGGTATTTATGAATCGCTAAGGATCTTTGGTTTGGTGATGCTTTGCTGTCATCATCTAAATTAGGTCACTGGTGCAACATGGCCCAAGACCCCATTTGTACCAGGACCAATTGGAAAAAGGATTAGCTTGTGTATTGGATCAGTCATTTTGATTGTATCTATCTTTTTTTATCAGCTAATATGTTGGACCCATGAAAACACTTCTCTAAATATTTACATTTATAGATGGGATTATTTCATGATCTCCAACTTTCTGCTTCTAAATTCAGATAAAATTGAGGTCATTGTACTGTGCCCTGAAAATCTTAGAAATGTGGTATCTAACCAGATTCAGGGTTTTCCTCTGTATGCATTATTGTAGGGTCTACCTTAAAATATAAAGCATCTTGAGGCGACTGTTGTTGTGATTTGATGCTGTATAAATAAAATGGAATTTAATTCATGGATTTGCAGGCACCTCTACTGTGGCACTAAATCTGACAGCTTAGGAATTAGCTAATAAATTGGAGGAGTGTCTACTCATTGGCCACTGTGTAAAAAAAAGAGTAACGGAATCTAAGGAAATACTATACATGAATCCAGCAATTATTCGGTCCTGTGCTGGGGCCAAAAAATTTGTACAAATTTGAACAATCGTGTTTTTATCGATAAGGCACTGGCACCACATGGATTCAAAAAGGATTAACCAAGGCCTGTAGGTGTCTCTCTCCAATTGTGATTAAATTCTCCAGGTAGTGCATCGTAAACATTTACCTCTTCAATCATATCAGTCAAAGCCTTGTTGCAGTTCTCAAACCTCGTCTTCCACAGATTGGACTCTTTCTCCACTTTCTTCATCTTGTCTGACATCTAAAAAAACAAAACAACAACAACCATGAAATAAAATAAAATTTACGAATCAGACTTGTGTCAGATCCATCCAAAGTCAAGAAAACGTGCTAGAGCAACAACCATCCATTTACATCTCACACACACGCAAAAATTCTGGTAAGAGGGGTTTTCTTTAATCGTCACAAATTAATTTCTGCACTTATTGTGTCTGACATAAAAGATGAGAGTAACTGTCCCCATTTACCCCACACACACACACACACACACACACACACACACACACACACACACACACACACACAGAGGTCAAAACTCACATTTTCCATCTCCTTTTTGAAGCGGACGTAGATTTCATTGCTTTTGGCCAGAGTTGCCTGGAACTCATCAAACTTCTCACCATACAGGGTCAGCTGTGGTTAGAGGAGAAGGCTGATAAGTCAGAGTCATAGGACAGATACGTTTATATTAACAGATCCCTCATAATTTCTATTCAAATAATATGACGACAAACTAAAATCAAGCTTTATTCACTGCTCCTGCAAGAAAACCTCCAAAAAAACCTCAAACAGATCTTGGTTAGACAAATTTAGAACAAATTAAACTTAACTGCAGTCATTTTTTCCTATGTATTGATTTTTGAGGCCCAGACTAAATCTCCACATTCAAGTAAGATGCAGTATTCAAAGTATACTCTAAGTATATTTGCACTAGACGGAAAGATGTTAATGAGACTTACATACATGCATTTCTCTGTAAAAGTGGTTTTTTTTTCAAATGCATTTTAATAAATTCAGCTTTTCCAGATAGCTTATTCAATAACTATTTTTGTTTTATATAATTAATAAAGAGAACAGGAGCTTTTTGATATTATTCCTCACAGTGTGGAGACGTTTTAAGCCGTCATGCACAAAATAAGTGCATTCAGCTCATTGTGGTCTTGTGTGACACCTGCAGTAATCTGCCTGACTCAGCCTCAGTCAGTGAATATTCACCTGCGCCTGCATGACAGTCCCCTGCTCTCTGAGTGTCTGAGCCTGCAGTTTCCATTCAGCAGCCTGAACCAGTAACTGGTTAGAAGAGAACAGACAGAGCCAGACGTTAAAGACGTTTCTTTACCTTCTTCTTCATGGCCAGCTCCTGCTCCTTCATAGCGAAGCATTTCTTTGTTTTGTCAATAGCCTCCCTAAGCAACTAAGGTGACAGAGACAGTATACAGTTAATCTGCATGGCCTTCAAAACAGATTTAGAGAAAATTCATCTTGATTATCAACCTAACAGCAAGCAGCCCGTTCTCATCCCCTGACCGTCAAAGCCTTTATGCACGAAGTGTCGTGGTTATTGCATTAGTGAGATGGGTCTGTGACACCCAACTCATTACTTTCCAGCTTGTAGGGTTACTGGTAAAAAAAAAACAAAAAACCCATTTATTTCAAATCACCAGTTTTCCCAGAACCTTGAGAAAAATGAGATCATTAAAGTCTTGGTGGATAATTTTGCCAGTGTCAGTGCATCGCTTATGTAAAAGGAAACATCTGACCAAACTGGAGCAGCTGACACACGGAGATGAGAATATGTTGCAATAAGACTGCTGTGCTGAAGTCACATTAAATATGTTTAAATGGAATTTTAAAAACAGACAGATAATACCATTAATGATATTCATTGATATGACCTTTTAGAATTGACATGCCAAAGTT
This sequence comes from Pundamilia nyererei, assembly GCF_000239375.1. Lineage (NCBI taxonomy): Eukaryota > Metazoa > Chordata > Actinopteri > Cichliformes > Cichlidae > Pundamilia > Pundamilia nyererei. Next base: position 2,406,644 of record NW_005187449.1, read on the forward strand.
TGTTTACATGTAGATAAACTGACATAAGTGATATCTGGAGAGCTCTGGGTGAATTCTCATAATGCTGGGACAAACGCGTATCCTTTATTTCTTCACTGGTTACAATGGAAGCAATGGCACACTCACGTATTCCTTCTCTCTTTTGTGTTTCTCCTCAGCTTCGGTCAGCAGAGCGTTGGCCTGCTGCAGTTTGGCTTCAATCAGTTTCTGCTGCAGGTCACGATGCTTGTTGATCTTCTCCAAACTCTGCAGGACGGAGGAGAACAGGAAAGAATTTACCTTCATATCATTTTCTCAAGCATTTCATCCTATGAAAGCTGGGTAAAGGCTCCAGCCCCCCTGCAACCCTCAATTGGATAAGCTAAAGAGAATGGATGGGTGGATCAATGGATCAATTTACCAATGAATCAAAAAGAAAAAACTCATCTGAAGTAACTCTAAAGTTTTGTTTTTTATTCAAAGATATCTGAAAATACATTTTAATGTGTAATGTTGACCTGTGACCTCTCACCTCCTCCCTCCGTTCACACTGGGTCATGAGGTTCTCCAACTTGTCGGTCAGATTGACGTTTTCACCGCACAGCTTCTCATTTCGTGCGCTGTGCAGCTCAATCTGGCTCTGGATCTCACCCAGCATGCTCTGGAAGTGGGTGGTGATCTCTGTTCTCTTCTCCTCGTCCTCCTTGCAGCGCTGCAGAGTCTCCTCCTGGAGGAGGTAGTGGTGGCAGTCGGGGAGAAGTGAATGGAAGAAGGGGAAGGTGAAAGAAACAGAGTTCTGTCAGGCTTCAACTTTCCTTCTTCCTGTACAAGTGAATCAGTTCTTCCAGATTATAACCACCATCTAACTAACTACAAAACACTGAGATGTTTAAATTGTGTTTTTATACGGTTTGTGCTTATCGTGAAAGTGGATTAAAAATTATGTCTCAATAGTTTCTCCTGCTGTGACAAAGTAAATGCAAACATCCTCCACACCCTCAGAACATTGTAGAATGACTGCTGCTCTCTGCACAGACTCTCCAGTTTGCTGCGAGCTGCGATGCTGCTGCGATACTCGGCCTGCAGCTGCTGCCGCTCCTCCAGCACGACGGACAACTTCTGCTGCAGAGCACTCAACCTCTGCACATCGCAGCGCCGCAAGGCCGCCTGCGAACACAAGGAGAGGTACTTGCTATGAATTTTAAAGACCCAGTGCCAGAAACAGTATAAATACTTCCAGCAAGCAACACTAAAAACTTCAGCTGCTTCCTTACCAGTTCAGCATACTTCCTGACCAGAGCTTCCAGTTTCTCCTCTGGAGAAGAGAGTTCGTTCAGGGCCTGCATGATGAGAGAGGCCTCTGCAGAGAGAGATACAGTTTCTAGCATTTTGATAATACACACAGGATATAGTATTCATTATTTAAGCTTTCATTTGCTATGACAAAAACAATTTCGCTTTGTTTTTTTTTTTTATTAATTATACTTTGTATTAATAATGAGATGGTTCACCCTCTCATGTTTCTGGCTTTTTAAATTTTATTTTTCTAAAGAAAAGTTGTTGCTGCTCACATTAAAGGCGCTATAAGCTAAATAAAAAAAGAAGTATTAAAAGTGCAAGATAAAAAAGAAGATAAAAGCTCAAGTAACTTGCATATAAACTAGGCCAAGAGCTACTAGAGTAAATAATAAATAAGTAAATGCAGTTCATCCTCAGCATGAGCAGGATAATATTGCAACAATAGACAACATAAGTTTCATTTTAGAGTTCAGTTCTTTTAAGGTGCATTGGTTAAAAATTGTTTCTATTTTGGGGCTAATAAGACTATCTGACACCTGTCAGCGCGATCAGCTCAAAAGCACCAAAGATTTGTTGAATCAGAAACAAAACTTCAGCATTAAAACTTTACTTTACTAAAGTCCACAAGCAGATACATTTCAGATTCATTTGGGTTTTTGTGGGGTTGACTGATGGTTGGATGGCTGCAGTATTTATTGGGAACTGGGTAAAGGAATAAAACCATCCTGCTCTCTGGCTGCCTCACCTGTGTCACCTGTGTCCATGGTGCTTGTGATGTCATCTTTTGCCTCCTCCTTCACCTTTTCCACCTCTGCCTCCACCCCACTCTACATCCAAAACAGTATAAAACATTGCTTTTTTGTTTTTGTTTAGTTTAGTTTTTTACATTTGTTCGGCACACATCACCAGCAGCCAGACATGAAGGAGCAGGTGTTGTTAACTTTTAAAACCTGTTTGTCGAGGACGCCGGCTGCAGAGCTATACATGTGAATGATGTCATCCAGCCGTCGACTGAACTGCTGCACAGAGTCCGGATTGTCAGGAGAGGAGGCGGAGCAAGCCACACCTGCCGTCTCGCCCTCACTGCTCTCAGGCTCCAGTGAAGATGCCTTGTCAGATGTGGGACTCACCAACACCTCAGCTGCTTCCACCGACGTCTCCATTGTCAGTTTTCTGGATCTAATGCACATGAACTTTTTTTTTTTTTTTTTTTTTTACAGCAGGCAGATACAGAGATTTACAGAGAACCTAACAAGACGAAGTAAAACTTAACTGTTGGACGTCACTCATTCAAACTGCAGCATGTAAAAAAACTTTAATTTCACTCTATTCATATACCCTTTAATATTTAATTGAACTATATGACAAAATCAGATGGTCTAGCAATTGTTTCTAGCAATTGGGAGGTATGTTCTGATTCAAGTGCAACAGAAGGATTACTCTGTGGTTCTATTCTTTAAAAATGTACAAGTTTAAGTTTGGACAGTGAGTTTGAAAAATCTACTGAAAACCTTTAACAACTATACAGCTCATAAACAGCTCACACCAACTGCAAACACGCTTTCCATTGTTTAGCACATGCTAATCCAATGTAAAGTATCTGGCAGCTGTCACTTTAAATTTAGCTCACTGATAGCTGTGACAGATCACAGCAGCGTCACAACTACTTTATACTAGACTCAGGAGGAAAATGTTTGCAGAGATCAAATCAAAAAGCCTTTTCTGAACAGTCTACTGTAGACCGAAAGTGTTTTTGCAACCACAGCTATATCCAATCTCACTTTAAGCACATCAGCACTGGCTTCTTTTTTCTGACCAGGAAGATACATCCATGTCTTGTACTGTCTCCGGTCTCCGGTAAGCTTCAGTTTAGGGTACAAGTCAAAAGACAAAGTACATCTATTAAAGGAAACAAGCTCAGACTCCAAAAGTCTTTCTTGGAACAGATGTTCCAAGAACTAGGAGTCTATAAGTTATAAGGTTGTGTTGTGTTTCATTACATTTCTTTAATTTTAAATCATCCATTCACTTTTATCTCTAAAATGTGTCCAGAAAATGATTTGGGAAAAAAAAAAAACTGAAAATGTGAATATGGTTCCATGAATATTAAAACCCAGAATCTATAAAATGCAAAGATTTACAGTTTGTCTAATCAATAAATTGACCGGTGACTTCACGGTAGGTTTGTTGATGTCTTTGAAACTAATAAAACTGCCATGTACAGTGAGGAGAAGGAACCTTTAATCAGCGACCAACATTACTTTTATTTTCCCATCAGGCGTCATCGAGCTCACCGCCTCTTCCTCTGTGTGTGTGTCCACATAGCTCTGTTGCAACATGACGGCTGCCACCGTTATTATATCTGTCAAGTTAAAATTAGCCATCACAGTGAGATAGCCAACTCTGCCCTCCCCCCATCTACACACACAGTCACACACACACTGCAGGCTACAGCTGTTGTAGTCTCATCTATTCTGAGAGCATCCGAATATGGTTCCAGGCATACAGTCACAGATTTTAAGGCTAAACATTATTATAAACTTGTTTTTTTGTTTGTTTGTTTTGTGTGTCTGCTTCATGTTTCCACTGTTTTGCCGCCCCACTGCAAAAATACACTAAGCTCCTCCCCTCTATATTACACAACCAATCACAGCCCCTCCCCCTGAATTACAGACTGTTGACCACGACTAAATAAACTGCTCATGGTAATGTTTTTACTTGATGACTGTGCTCAAGCTGGATGATGGAAAAACCACATGAACATAATCTGGACTTTGAATAACTGCATTCTTTGCTCTTGATTATCAGCTAAATCTTAAAATATCAATGTTACGCTTGTTTCTTGTTTGTGTTTTTTAAGGACATTCTTAGTTTTGGACAAATGATCCTACACCTGACCTCACTTTATGCCTCCAAAATAAAATGATCCATTTACAAAACTAAAAGAAAGACATTACTGTCAGAATGAGCCAGAACAGCCAAACAGAAAACCTTTGGAAAAACCAGGTAACTTCAGAAAGATGTAGACAACCAAAAACAGCACAAGCAAGGCCAAAACATTAGTAATTGTTTACATGTGACAAAGTGAACAGTCCACCAACTAAACTGAAGTAAAATGAGGCACAAGGCACCTTTAAAATTATCACATATATCACATTTTTCACTGTACTGAACTATCAAAATGATCCTTAAAGAATAAGACACTGCTTTCTTCAAATGCAGGTATTTTTTACATTCCAGTCATGCTGTGTATGAAAGTGCTGAAGGGCTGAATATAGACACGCTGACAGTGACACAGCCCTTTATTGTGTCATGGCTGCCATTACAAAGCTCTTCATGTCTTTTCCATGTTGTACGTTAAAGTTATTTATTAAAATGAAAACATAGCAGCAATAACATTTTTTCATCTTTAAAAATGACCATCAGGCCCCATTTATGCCTGAAACAGGAGGAAAAATACATTTCCAGTTTGTTCCACAAAGTAGTCCACTTGTGGAAGTGTACCCAAATGCAGCAGTAAGAACGGTGAACACAAGTAAGTAAGATTTCTGAGGAAGGGAGGAATGAAAAAGTCTTACCAGGATCAGCAGAGTGAAGGAGGTGAAGAAGAGACAGCAACAGACGGAAGAAGAACGGGAGGAGGAGGAGGGTCCTGTTCACGGGACAGCTGACCCCCAAAATAACATGAGAGGATCAGCTCAGGGACACGCCGGTGACTGCACCAGAGTGTGCTGCGACTGTGGATAAGGGGACACATTCTGATGGGGGTGGGTGGGTTCCCGAGAGTCTTTTGTGATTTTAGAAATAACTTCATCACCAATATTCACAGGTCACCTAAAAACCTGGGTCTTAAAAGTTTTTAGGCTAAATGTGTTTAAAAAAAAAGCAGAAGTGAATTTGAAATGGATCAGAAAAGAAACTAACAGTAATGATGACATTGGGTCAAAGGAATCATCAGACTCAGACTCACAGTCTTTAACACAATCAGCACAGTAACAAGTGGTGTTTAGGACATTTCAACTACAACAGCGGAAGACAATTCAATACAATCACACACACAAAACACTGCTACTGGAGACTATGAATGAGTATGTCTTGGTGTTTCTAATCTCCAACCTTCCTTTAATCTCAAAACTTCTTGAAAGAGTAGTTGTCAAACACCTAACAGATTATCTTATTCTAATAGTTTCAGTCAGGTTTCAGAGCTCATCACAGCACAGAAACAGCTTTAGTAAAGGTTACAAATGATCTTCTTATGGCCTCTGACAGTGGACTCATCTCTGTGTTTGTCCTGCTAGACCTCAGTGCAGCGTTCGATACTGTTTGAACTTCTGCAGTCAGGCAGAAGGTTCCATTGTCACGACTAATAGCAGGGACTCAAGTGCAGAGCAGATTGACGTCTCCAAACACAGTTTATTTACAACACCAGTCCAAGTCCAGGGCTCCAAAGGTCCAAGGGGAAACTCTCTCACACTCGCTCTCGTCTTCAAGCCCAAACTCACACACGATCGCACTGCAGGAAGGTCACAGGTCCGGGGAGGAAAACTATTACACAGGGAAAAAAGAAGTTACTCGCAAGTCACAAAACACTTAAGCACAAATTCATGGAAGCTGAGAGGACCACTAATGAGAAGATCTGTGTCCCAACCTCAAATAGTGGACAGGTAATGACAGCTAATCGTGTACAGGTGTGTGGGCCAAGGGCGGGAGCCCGCAGTGAGCTCCGCCCAGGCAGAGAGAAGAGAGAGAGAGAATACAAACACATGTAGCCTTGTGGGGCCGGCTGGGCAGGCACGGAAACCATGACATCCACACTAGCAGGTCAAAAACAGAGACTAAAGAGGAGCTTCAATCCTCATGCTGTCCGAGTCCTAAATCAGAGCATCACCATAAGTGACTGAAACAGGACCTTATATCATGTTCTTCTCACATTCCAGAACTTTCCACGTCTTATTTCATATCATATCTGATTTATTATTACATCACACATTGCTACACTGATCATGCTGCTTCACTACTGTTTATATTACTGTGGTCACTCTGGTCACTCTGTTTGTCTCTTGGATTGCTCTGTCAATACATTGCTGTGCTATGTGGCACGAAGCCCTTTATCATTCCATTCACACAATGTACATTTTTAATTTGAATTTACTTATTGTTTATTGTCTATAATGTCTTGCACTTTAATGACTACACATATGACAAATAAAAAACTCTTGAATCTTGTCAAGCATAATATCCTATTAGAATGATTAGAGCATGCTGTAGGTATTACAGGTACTGCGCTGCAGTGGTTTGTATCATATCTATCTATAGACTCCAATTTGTTAAAGTAAATGGAGAGTCCTTGTCACACACTAAGGTTAATTATGGAGTTCCACGGGGTTCAGTGCTAGGACCAATTCTGTTAGATCCAGCAATGACAAAAGTCATTTTTAATGAAAGACAAGATGATTTATAATAAAGAGGATGACACTGGATTAAGTTTACATTACGTAAGTTAAAGCTTACATCTTTCAATTTAGTATTTTGTTTTCTTTACATGCAAAGTAATTTTTTTTATTTTTATGTAATTAATCATAAATATTTCCCTTTTTGGCTTATGGTGTTGGAAAACTGTAAATTACAACCAAAGAGAAATCAATAACAACATTATTTAATAGAAAAAGGAAACTAATTACCAGACTAGAAAAATAAGTTTAAATACAGAAGACAAGTGACAGACAGACGCTTCGAGTAATGCCACGAAGCCGAAATATGACAGGATATATAGAAATATACTGTATATAAGTAAATATTACAGTAATATATACAGTAAATATTAGTAAGTATATACAGTATATATTACAGTAAGTGAGTATTCTGTAGTTGACCAGCTGATGGCAGCAATGAGCCACCAGGCTGCCTCAGGGAACTCCATTAAACAGCACTGTGTGTGTGTTCGTTTGTGTGTTTGTATTACATGTTGTGGGGACATAAATCTGTTTTCACGTGGACATTATGGCCCTCTGTGGGTACAGTGTGGACCTGCTTTCCTTGCGAAGACATAAAGTACTCACAAGTCCTTAGAAAATTCTGGTAAGAGAGGTTTTCTTTAATCGTCACACATCCATTTCTGCACTCATTGTGTCTGACATAAAAGATGAGAGTAACTGTCCCCATTTACCTTACACACAGACACACAGACACACAGACACACA
>NW_005187449.1:2414141-2415499 GCF_000239375.1 Pundamilia nyererei
CACACACACACACACACACACACACACACACACACACACACACACACACACACACACACAGCCGTATTGGGGGCACTTTGGCCAGATAAGACTGGGATCATACTGAGCCACAGCTGCCCTTAAATTTGTCTCTATTACTAAAGACTAACATAAGACAGAGGTACGAGCCATTTTCACAACTATCGCTGTTTTCTCCTTAAAGTCAGCTGACCAGCAGGGCTACAAATGCATTGATAAGAAATATGTCAGGCGGCCTGAATCATTCTTTGAAGCTGCCCTGCTAAATCTGTCCTTTCAGTATCCAACACCTTGACCACAACCTTCCTTTGTTTTTAAATCAATAATTTATTACAGTTGATACCTAAATGCACTGAACTGTTTCCTGTTTCTCTACACCACACAGTGCATCACTGCAGACCATCTCTTGGGCACACAGTGGCTGCTGACTGATAAACCTTTGAAGCATTGTCTGATTTTTACTTTTTGCTGTCAGAATTCAACGTTTTTACTAATTGTGGCCTATTTCAAGGTGCACAGATGGAGAAAGCCCATCTGAACTACAGCGAGAGATTCTCCAAAAAAGGAAGACCCAAGACATGAAATGGTCCCAATTTTTACTTTGAAGAGAAAATGAGTTTTATTTCCTGCGTAAACCATGTCTGGCACCGAGCATGCAGGTATTAACCCATCAGCGACTCTCTGACAGGCTTTTAGCTCTGATCTTGTCTCAAAGTAAAAGTCCCTCTGAACCCTCTGTGATTTTATTTCCAAATAAAAAAATGATGCTTCAGCAGCAGTTAAAGGATGTCCGACACTCTAAAATAAAGCTCTCCTGACTGACTGCGTGTTTTTCCTCCATCAATGTTTCACTTAATTCCATTTTTCACTTAATTTGAATGTCTACATCATTTTTTCCCTTCATTTTCTCATTTAACAGACATCCTCACATTGGAGTCTCATTGTAAGTGATTTAATAAGTGAGAAAATAACAAATAATGGATCTATAATTGAAGGCACCATTTAGTTACCTAACCTCAGATACTACAGACCAAACAGAGCAAACTTTCACATTCAGGTTTTTAAAGATTCATTTTATATAACATTTTAAATACTATAACACTTGAAATAGCAAAGTGACCACCTCACTAGCTCAGTACTTCACAGAATCGCATTGCTCAGTATCCTGCCAACCCTGGAAAGTTAGAATTATGATGAAGGGTTTGCAATTCTGAATAGATGTTTTTTTTTCTTTTTCTTTTTTTCTTTTTGCCTGTCCCGTTTGGCTCTTTTGCCATCAGAATTGTTGTCTAAAGGCAAAGAAAGATGCCCAACGGATTTACTTTACCAAATTGACCATC
>NW_005187449.1:2417103-2418520 GCF_000239375.1 Pundamilia nyererei
TACAGGGAAACGAGCAAACACAACATAACACACACAGACGAGAGACTGTCAAAGTAAAACAGGAAGCACACAACAGACACAGGGATCCAGACTAGACACTGAACTTTACAGACAGACTCATGAGCAGACACTATGACATCATGGATAGACAGAGGTAGGCAGCCTGGGATCGAACCACCGACCTTCTGACAAATGTGCTTGTGTGTGGAATGTGAATGACTCAGTTTGCACATAGAACAGAGGTTGTTTGATTATTAAATACATGCTGTGAAGCAGAATGTAAAATACCACCAGACATCTTGTAGATGATTAAGACGCAGACACAGAAGACAGACAGAACTGAAAATCAAAAAAGTGGATTTTAGGAAAGTAAGATGGCAAACTGATAAAAAGCAGAGTGGAGTAGTGGTTAGCACTGTGGCCTCCCAGCAGTGGCGGTCCTAGCCTGTTTGGCGCCCTGGGCGAACACTCCCTCTGCCCCCCCACAGACAAAACATATTAAGGATTGTACATTAACATAAAGCTGTTGTACACACACACACACACACACACACACGAAGAGTGAGAGAGTATGCATAGTATGCAAACAGCTACCAAACAGCCATCATAATTCATCATACAATGAGAACAGGACAAATTAACAATGACTAATTAATATTCAAATCTGTAACATAATGTATTGTTTGGAGTTTAGTCTGTTACTGTTACTATTTTTACCATTTCTTCTTGGAGCAACTGTAACGCACATAATTTCCTTAGGGATTAATGAAGTATTCTGATTGTTTCAGGATGACCTGCCATTATCCAATGACACATCTGCTTACCTGTATCTTTTGCTTGTTTCTCCTCTTCTTTTCTAAACTGAGGACCTGATGGCTTTGAACTTTTCTTGTCCATCTTCCATTGGTTTTAAGTTTGCACTCCAGTATGAACACCCATCCCTCAACCCAAGGATCACCACAACATGATCTAACACACCTAGGTTCACAGATTCACTTTGTCTAGGGTTTACTTTTGAGATTTCACACAACCCAGGATTCATATCATGAATACATAATGGGCTTGGATTTACAACATTATAAATGAAATGTGCTCTATTTGGAAGCAGCCGGCCCCCCCTCCCCTTTCAACAGGTTGTGTGTGAGACTTTAAATCATCAAACTGTAAATTTTAAATTGTTATTGATCCCTTTATTCCTAGTCCTAAAGTGTATATTTATTTTCTTACTCTTCTCACTCACACACACACACACACACACACACACACACACACACACACACACCTGTAACTGGAGCCTCGTCGTCTCGTCTCTCTATATACTGGACTGTATGAGATGACAATAAAGTTTAGCAGGCGCACCGAGGGCTCTCGCGCTCACTTTTCGTGTATAGAATTTCGAAAAAGCATCGGTGCAAAT